>NC_142873.1:28444924-28747954 GCF_051225735.1 Oryctolagus cuniculus
ACACACGTTCTAGTGTAGGTTGCATTTTAAAGCCATTTTAAAAGTATAATTCTTTTTTAAAAACATTTATTTATTTTAAAGAGTTAGAGAGGGAGGGAGGGAGAGAGAGAGAGAGAGAGAGAGAGAAGTCTTCCATTTGCTGGTTCATTCCCCAAGTGGCCTCAAGAGCTGGAGCTGGACCCATCCAAAGCCAAGAGCCAGGAACTTCTTCCAGGTCTCCCATGTGGGTACAGGGACCCAAGGACTTGAACTATGTTCTACTGCTTTCCCAGGTTATAGCAGAGAGTTGGATTAGAAATGGAGCAGCCAGGACTCTAACTGGTTCCCATATGGATGCCAGCACTGCATGTGGTGGCTTTACCCACTATGCTACAGTGCCAGCTCCTTAAATGCATAATTCTGTCTTGAGTTATCTCAGCTTATTTCTTCACTTTTGTTTTTGACTTATGTTATTCTTTCACATTTCATATAATTTGATAATTGAATTATTAATAATTTTTGTCCTTTTGAAATACTACATTGCAATTTTACTCTCATGTTTTTCTGGTATGATTTCATTGTGATTATATTAAATTTGAGTTCGACATACTGTGTTCATTTTTGTGAAATTAGTTTTCCTGAACTTTTAGAAAACAATAGTGTTTTTGACTTTATAGATGCTCCCTTTCTGGTGTGTACATACATTGTTTAAAAAACAGTATATTGGGGTTAGCATTGTTGCACAGCAGGTTAAGCCGTTGCTTGGGCTACCTGAATCCCACTTCTGTTCCAGCTTCCTGCTAATGTGCTCTGGGAGGCAGTAGCTGACAGCTCAAGTTCGTGGGTTCCTATCACTCACCTAAGAGATCTTATGGAGCCCCTGGCTCCTGGTTGCAATCTGTCCTAGCCAGGGCTGTTGCAGGAATTTGGAGAGTGAACTAGAGAATGGAAGATCTGTCTCCCTCTGTCTCTGTCACTCCACCTTTCAATAAATAAATACATAAATAAATAAAACCTTTCTTAAAAAAATAGCATCTTGCTTTCTGAGAGTTCTTGGCTCTCTATCTTCTCGCCTTTGTCTGCTCTCTCTTTCTTGCTACATTATACTCCTAGAACTCCTCAGTGTGGAGCCTCTGCAGAAAGGAAGCATTGTTGGGTCAGGATTTGGGGTTCCTGGACAATGTTATAGAACGTCACGTGGGTGCTTTGCACTTGCATGCGGCAGGAGTGAAGCAGACCCTGCTCACTTCCAGCCACTTGTCTTACCCAGGCCCCTTGCACTTCTCAAGGATTATCCACCGGGGGCTTAGTTCTCTTATTATAAGGAACATCCAACTCCTTCTCATTTCCCCTGCTTTCCACACACAGATGCCAGTGACACGCAAGTCTTGGGGATGTTGGAGATTTGTCGCTATGTGCTTGTGATTTAAGATTTGTGATCTAGATTGCTGCCCAGTTTTCTTGGGTTTTTGATTTTTCTATTTAGTTACTTTTTTTTTTTATTAAATGTGGTGATCTGGCAGAAAATGAAAAACTATGTCATCACTGCCGTCTTCCCAGAATGCCACAACAGTTAATCTTTTTGTCGATAAGAAGCTCGAGATCTGGGAGTTAAAAGTTGTTTTCTAAGGATCACACAGCCAGCAGGAGATGATAACTTTGAAAGCACCTTGATTTGTGTTTGTTACAGATAAATTAATGGATGCTTACTCTTTCTTTCTTGCTTGTCATCCTTTTTCCCCTTCTTTCCCCTTTTTAAAAAAAGATTTATCTATTTGAAAGGCAGATCTATCTACCTATATATCTACATCTATATCTATATCTATCTGTCTATCTATCTATCTACCTATCTATCTATAGAGAGAGATATCATCCATCTACCTCCCTCCTTCCCAAATATCTACTACAGCCAGGGTAGGCTAGGCCAAAGCCTGGAGCCTGCAGCTCCATCAAGGTCTCCCAGGGTGACCAGGGCCACAGTACTTGAGCCATCGTCTGCTGCTTTTCCAGACACAATAGCAGGAAGCTGGACTGGAAGTAGAAGAGCCAGGACTCAAATCTGCACTGCTACATAGGATGCTTGTGTTGTAAGCAGCAGTTTAACCCACTGTGCCACAACACTGGCCCTAACCTCTTCCCTTTCCTGCCTTCAAATTTTCCTCTCTATCCAGAGGCCACAGTTAAACTCTATTCTGACTTTTCAAAACCTCTGCAAATTCATTTAATATGAATTTGCTTTTAACCCATAATGTGGAGTCACTGGAGCTTTTAATGAAAAGAATTAGGCAAACAAATGGAGTATCACTAAAACTTGCACAAATAACATTTTCTGCTATTTTTGAGCTCATATGCTTTTCAGATGAAATCTACAGTTGTTATATTCTTTAATACCTGCCTCAACAAACTAGGGCATATTAAAAGTAAATTGACACCTTTTGTTTAATAAATCTATTTTTGACATTTTATATAATCCTTTAAATGCTTTCTTTTTCATCTTCCACCACCATCCAGGAAACCACATTTGATAAAAAGAAAATAAAATATGTACCTGGAAAACCTTGATTTCACTTTTAAACTTGAAATCTGCAGACTTGAAAGATTTTGAAATTTGCCAAATGCTCTGCTATAAAAAAAATCTTATAAAAGCAGAAGTTAACTATTCAGCTCTGATACCCAACTCCATAAAGTCCCGAGGCCCCTATGTAGAGTGCATGGTTCCTGATAATACTTGAATGAAACCGACTTATTCAGAAATTGAGTATACTATGAAGGCTCCAAGGAATTTATATCTGCAACTCTGTGATGTAAAAACTCTCATTTACTAATTTTCCATAATCTCTACAGAAGACCAATTAGTAATTGGCTCTTGGGGAGCAGGGTTTTGCTGAAGGTATAAAGTCATCACACAAGACCTCTGGGGTTCTACTCCAGGCCAGTTCCTGTATATAATGGTACTCCAGTTTTTAGCTCTGTAATGGATTTCCCAGGTGGTGATACACCACACAGAAAATGCCATTTCCTTATTTTTTTTCTCCCCTTGAACTTCCTGTTCTTACTGTGCAGGCCTAGTTCATACTATTTGAATTTACTGATTGTGGTTTGCATAAAATTATCCTTCACTCATCTACACATATTAGATAATGGTTATTTGCCTATAAATCTAACAGGTACTGAGTTTTATTTACCCTCCTGCTCTGTGGGCACTTTCTGAACAAATGTGCAGTTGTTCCTGAAACATTTCCCTTTTTATGAGATCTGGAACTGTTTCTCCTTGTTGCTTTGTGTGCTTTTTAGCAGCTTGGGGCTCCTTCTTTCATGGTGTTTACTCTGGAGCTGGTGTGAACAGAGGCTGTTGGAAATGTTAGAGTGTTAATATCCTGGAGTGTGTCTTGCTCCATGTAAAAGACTGCTTCTCTAGGCTGCTGGGAGTTGCAGCAGAAGCAGGCCTTTCCCAGCACTCACAGACATGCACACACAGTCATGAACGCTCACACCCCTATGCTCAGCCTCTCACGCTCTCTGATTTTGCATGTGCACAACAGGGCCAGGAAACCTGACCCCATGTTGATTGGGACGTTACTTTGCATTTATTTCCAGGATATTTGGAGCCGCACATATGTTTCTCATTAACCCACATGTTTGATTCTTCTAAGTAATTTTTTTTTAAAATTAAACAAACCTATATCAAAAATTGTCACTTTGCATTAAAGAAGCACAATTAGGGCCCTTTGGAGGAGCAAACAGAAAAGATGAAATATTTCTGCCACTTTACTTGCATTGCCTTAAATGAGAGGGGCATTAAGACATAGCCATAGATTTGAGGTTCAAGGCATTTTGAGTAGCTTTTGAACAAATGAAGCACAAAGTAGCATTACTTATACAAAGAAACTCATTTAAAGCAGAACCCATTAATGAAATGTGATTTAAAACCATGTCTGTTTTAAATATATGTTCAGAATTAAAAGTTACTGGGTTAGAAACTGAAAGTTAAGTAAGCCGATACCTGACTATAATCACTGTAGCTTTGGAGCTACACTAATTGTTTCAATCCATGAGGGTATGATTTGGTAAACTATCATACTCACTGTACTATACCTAGATCTAAGAGATTTTTTAACCTTTCTGAGAGTGCATTACCAATAGTCTCAGAACTGTCCCCAAACTCAGCCTGGTAATGCTGTTGCCCTTTAAGACAAAAGGAGAAATCTAGCTTTCACATCTGTCTGTATATCTGAATCCATGCAGCCAAGTCAAATGTCTCAAGACCCAGGTTTCAGATTGACATTGCCTGATGACTGCTTGCCTATTCTTTCAGCTTTGCTCCCACACAGTTTCGATAGTGTTTTGTCAATTCATGAAGTTTTTTCCCCCTATGTTTCAGAATACTGTGACATGGGAAGCCGTGGAGACCCACCCAGGGTTAACTAATTCTTTGACATAGAAAGCAATTTGCAAGGGTACATACCTTTGAAACACAAGCCAATCAATATGAGCCTATATCTCAATGATCTCCTTTACCAAACTTTCATACGCCAAGACAGTACTCCCCCTGTCTTAAATCACTTGAGGGCCTGATGTCAGACAAGGTAGGAACCACTCCTGTAGGCCAGAGCCCACTGATAGAATCAAATACTAATCTTGCTTGGTGTGCACAGCCTGCATCATCCATTCCTTCTCATGAGGACTCCAATACAGAATCTCCTCCGGCCGGCACTGCAGCTCACTTGGCTAATCCTCTGTCTGCAGCGCCGGCACCCCGGGTTCTAGTCCCAGTTGGGGCGCCAGGTTCTGTCCTGGTTGCTCCTCTTCCAATCCAGCTCTCTGCTGTGGCCCAGGAGTGCAGTGGAGGATGGCCCAAGTGCTTGAGCCCTGCACCCGCATGGGAGACCAGGAGGAAGCACCTGGTTCTTGGCTTTGGATCAGTGCAGCGCGCCAGCCGCAGCAGCCATTTGGGGGGTGAACCAACGGAAGGAAGACTCTGTCTCTCTCTCTCACTGTCTAATTCTGCCTATCAAAAAAAAAAAAAAAAAAAAAAAAGAATCTCATCCATAACTTTCCATTTTCTCCTTTTGAATTTTGTTAAAGATTTATTTCATTTATTTGAAAGAGAGAGAGAGAGGTAGAGTCGGAGGTGAGGGGGAGAGAGGTCTTCCATATGCTGGTTCACTCCCCAAATGACCACAATGGCCAGAGCTGAGCTGATCCAAAGCCAGGAGCCAGGAGCTTCTTTTGGGTCGCCCATGCGGGTGCAGGGGCCCAAGAACCTGGGCCATCTACTGCTTTCCCAGGCCATAGCGGGAGAGCTGGATTGCAAGTGGAGCGGCTGGGACATGAACTCGTGGCCCATATGGGATGCCGGCACTGCAGGCTGGGGCTTTAACCCACTGCACCACAGTGCTGGCCCCACTCCTTCTGCTTTTAACCTGACCTGGGTACCATCCCATGCAGCCCTGTGTGGGGTGGCATCCCCCCTCCTCTTGGGAATTGTCAGTGATGCAGTATATTCAATGGAATCATTTCCTGATCTGTTGGCCTTACCATGCCTGACAAAAACAACCCCCCGGTATGGCTCAGCACACTGTCACACCCTTTGCTATCCTGGACATTTGGCTTCTTTCCTTAGCCCCTTTTGTTTCCTATTCTTTACCACCGTTCTGGCACTGGGCTGCTGTTGATGTCCCTAGAGGTTGCTTTATGATGAGGTATCCTCTTGTAAAACTCTAACTTCAAGAGTCTTTTTGGATTAGGAGTGTTTAGGCCTCATCTTACCTCTGGTCTTTTTTGTAAAGATGTTCCATCCTGTTCCCTCAGGGGGAGATGAGTCTAACAGAGAAGGTACTGCTCCTGCTGGCTGTGTTACTAGCTCAAACCTACAGTCATTCTTACTCACTAATCATGCTTCAGATCTCAATTCCTCCATGAAATAAAATACATTGTGTCAAATCATTCCTGTCCTTTCTAATATTTTCTCTCCACCTTGTTGACCCAACCGTCTCCTTCCCATCCATCCACATCTTACCAATCCTTCAATCCTTTACAAAGTCTTCTGCAATAAAACCCACTTGCTGTATTTGATTATATTTAATCAAACATTTAGTCACTTGTTGTCTTTTCCTCTCCATTTCACATATATTTGTCTTATCTAGTTGGAGTACTAGATTTTAAAATACCTGGCACTGTAAGAGAAGCTTGGAATTTAGAGTCACAGAATTTAGTATATGTGTTACTTATAAACTGCAGTAGGCTGCTCAGGCTGCCATGATAAAATACGACCATTTGAGTGGTTTTAACAGCAGAAATTTATTTTGTCATTGTTTTTGAGGCTAAAAACCCCAGTTCAAGGCCTAGCAGGGTGGTTGGTGGTAAGAGCTCTCTGCCCGGCTTGTAGAAGACTGATTTATCACTGTGTTCTCTTATGTCTTTTCTAGGTGTGTGTGGGGAGAGAGAGAGAGCGAGAGCGAGAGAGAACAAATGAGCGCTCTCTGGTGTTTCTTACAAGGACACTAACCCAACAGAATAGGGCCCCATCCTTATAACCATGCTAACCTTAGAGGTCCTATCCTTAAATATACCCACAGTGTGTTTAAGACTTCAACATATGGAATGGTGGTGGTGGGGGGAATACAAACATTCTAAATAACTATTACAATAGTTTGACATCTGAAAAAAATTAAAAATATTTTGATATTTGAAAATGAGGATAATGCTGCCCAGACTTTTTTTCTCAATCTCTAACAAAGAGCTGAACCATATTAAACACTCAAGAGTAAGTCTTACACTGAATTTTAAATAAGTAACTTTATTGTGTGTACTTATTGAAATTTATATCATGGGACAATAAGTTAAATTTATATCACCTGAGACTCTGGAGATAAGTTTTTGGGCATCAGCAGTTGAAGAGTGGCCGCTAGAAAGGCTTAATGCTTTTTGAAGCTAGTTCTTTCCATTTCCACTGCAATAAAGATGAAGCAGCAAAGCTACAAGATCAAATTCCCTTTCTCTCAAGAAAGAAATCTTTTAAACCTTTACAAAGAAAAACTTAACTCATCACACTATCAACCTATAGCTTCACACGGTGTGTAAATCCCAATGTTATACAGAAAGGCACATTACAAATATTCATCATGATTAGAGCTCACTTTTATTTCACTGCATGTTTAAGCAATTCCTTTTAAATAAATTCTATCTTGTCCATTCTGTGTCTGTTAGTCTACGGCTCTTAAATCTTCCAGAAGAAACAAGCTCCTTACCAATGAATATTGGGTCGGCAGTTCAAATAGCCTCCCAAAGTTACTCCTTAGAATTTCAAGCTAGTGATACAGTCCTTCCAGTTTCCATGGATTTTTTTTAAGATTTATTTATTTATTATTTGTAATGCAGAGTTAGAGACATGCAGAGAGAGAAAGAGAGAGAAAGAGAGTGAAAGAGAGAGAGAGGGAGAGAGAGGGAGAGAGAGAGAGAGAGGTCTTCCATTCTCTAGTTTCTCCCCAAATGGCTGTAATGGCTGGAGCTTGGCCCATCAGAAGCCAGGAGCACCTATGTCGTCCTACGTGGGTGTCCAGGCCCTAACAGCGGGGCCATTTTCTGCTTTCCCAGGCCATAGCAGAGAGCTGCTTCCATTGATCTTTTAAAACAGTATTTCCTCGCCCACGCCGCGGCTCAATAGGTTAATCCTCCACCTAGTGGCGCCTGCACACCGGTTTCTAGTCCCAGTTGGGGCGCCGGATTCTGTCCCAGTTGCCCCTATTCCAGACCAGCTCTCTGCTGTGGCCTGGGAGTGCAGTGGAGGATGGCCCGGGTGCTTGGGCCCTGCACCCCATGGGAGACCAGGATAAGCACCTGGCTCCTGTCTCCTGCCTTCGGATAGGTGCGGTGCGCTGGCCGCGGCGGCCACTGGAGGGTGAACCAACGGCAAAGGAAGACCTTTCTCTCTGTCTCTCTCTCTCACTGTCCACTCTGCCTGTAAAAACAAAACAAAACAAAACAGTATTTCCTGAACGCTGTCACCAGCTATCACCACCTCTTTCTTTACTCCCAAATTTCTTTTTGTTTTCCTTCTCCTCTGTTCCTGGTTAATTTCTCATCATGACCCAGGACAAACACATTATGTTCTTCTCTAAACATTCTCTTCTACGTGGATTGCTATTCATGGTTAATAGCATTGTGTTTTATGTTGTTAACCAAGTTAGAACACTTGAAATGACTGTTGATTCCTTCTTTTTTCACATCCCTCACATGTAACATCATCCAATCACGATGATTTATTCTCCGTATTTGCTTCTGATTTTATTAATTCATTCAACAAAAATTTATTGAGAGCTTTTTATATAATAGGCACCAGGAATTTGATGGTGAACAAGACTGACCTCATTGGCTTTATAGTTTAGTGAAATAAATTTTCTCTGAATGGGAAAATGCTGGGAATCCTGAGCTCCTGGTAGTGAGGGGATGGCGTGGCAAAGAAACTTCTGAGGGAATGGCAGGTGCAAAGAAATGATTTCTATCAGTGAACTGGAACAAACCTCAACAATGACTCTGTGTCCTCCATGGTCCCCAATCTCTCTCCCTTCTAATGAATCCGGTGTTGTTGATGGACATTTCTTCCCATAACGCAGAATGATTATTACACTTGTTTAAGAACTCTTGATAGACTCTCACTACCTATAGAATAAAGACCAAACTCAGCAGGTCAGACTGCCTGACCTGGTATACCTTGTGTGGTATATCTCTAGTCACTCTACGTTACTTACTTTTACTTCCCCAAGTAAAAATACATTTTAAGCCTCCTTGAAAATTCTTCTCCCTATATTGCCTATTTGATGAACTCATTTTATTTTTTTAAAATATTTTCTTATTTATTTGAAAGTCAAAGTTATCCAGAGAGATAAGGAGAAGCAGAGAGAGAGAGAGAGAGAGAGAGAGAGAGAGAGAGGTCTTCTATCTGTTGGTTCACTCTCCATTTGACCACAATGGCTGGAGTTGCACCGATAAAGAGCCAGAGGCCAGGAGCTTCTTCCGGGTCTCCTATGAGGGTGTAGGGGCCCAAGGATTTGGACCATCTTCTACTGCTTTCCTGGGCCACAGCAGAGAGCTGGATCAGAAGTGGAGCAGCCAGGACATGAACCGATGCCCACATGGGATGCCGGCACTGCAGGCGGTGGTGGCTTTACCCGCTACGCCACAGCGCTGGCCTCAGTGAACTCATTTTAGACTCAGCTTTAATGTTAGTGTTCTGAAAACTTTCTTGATCTTCCAACTTCTCAAATGAAAGTAATTGCTCTTTGTCTTTGATTTTTTTTTAGAATAACAAAAAATATTTTACTAAAACATAAGATTTACAGAAGTTTCCAGACAAGCCATACAAAATGGTCACAAGCTGTTTTGAAGGGGGGAATCTACACTTGACAGCAAAGTCACAATGTTATTAGTGAGGGCTGTGATGTTTGTTTAACGTTCCCATTTTGGTTCAAACAATCAAGCTTGTGCATCTACAGAGTCTAAATTGTTAGACTTGGCTAGAGAGCATATTCTAAAGAATTGGTTAGCTGCTTTTAACCAATGCAATTAGATCACCGTAAAAGTGGGGGGGGAGCCCATAAAATTGAAATAAAACATACCTCCCCCCTAAAAAATAAAATAAAATAAAATAAAATAAAATAAAGAAAAACACCCACACCCCTGCAGCTAACCCTGACAACTACCTTCATTCACAGTGCTTTATACTTAAACCATGATAGGGGAAATGAATAAAAGCAGAGGGGCCACTGCTTTTAAACGTTTCCACAACAATCCAGATGATACTTCTAGCCTCTGTTCATGCTTTACAACAGCGAATCAGGACAAGACATAGATTTGCTAATGTGCATTTAATCACCAAAGGACTGAAGATGTCTGGGCTTTTATTCTGTAATATTTCTAAGACTGTGTCCATTAAATGCAAACAAAAAGGAAGAAGTCTTGGCAGAACAGGAGAAGTGATGCATACTTGATGATCAGATCGATTTAAATATTATTCATGGCACATAGCCTAGTCCATGCTCTAGCTGTTTCTATGGCTTGGGCTTCATTGGTCTTCCACTGCTCCGCTACATCATTTGCTAATGGATCATCTGGATTGGGAGCACTTAACAAAGCCTGGATCGATAGCAGAACTGTGCGGATCTGCAGTGCTGGGGACCACTTATCTTTCAAAATATCTAAACATATTCTTCCCAACTTGTCTACATTAGGATGATAAATTTTGGTCATGAAACGTACTTTAGGGGCTGCCATTCGGTATTCTTCTGGAAGGAATAGTTCAAGTTTAAAAGTCCATCCCTCAAAGGGGGAATCCTGGCCCCCAGGATGACCACATGAAAATAGCGGGCGTTGCTCTCATCTGGTTCTGCTTTAATGCCAGGAACTGGTTCTGCCAGCAAACGCTGGGTTTCCTTGATGATCCTGCGGGGCAGCCCGGCCATCTTGTCAGATCCCGAGTTCGGCCTCTAGTCTCGTCTCCCTGTCTTTGATTTTATAACTTGTTTTAGCTCATGTTATTTATATGACTGCCTCCCTCACCTGACTCTATATTTCTGAAGCCCACCAATATTTTATTCTAAATGTTTTTCTAGCTCTGAAAACAGTGTCTTAAATATTGTAGGTACTCAGTAAATATGTACAAAATTAAGTTGAATTCACTTTTTCACAAACATTTTTTTCTCTTCTCACTGAGATCAAAGCACTTGATCCCTTTTTGTTTTTTCTCTTTCCTATTTTTGGAACCCCTTTATTCATTAAACTCAGGCTTGCATTTAACCAATAAAGTTGTTTAATAAACATGCAACTATTTGTGGAGTACACTTAGAGTGACTCATAACTTACAAAATCATTCTCAAATATGCAGTTAATAGGAAAGTGACCAATTTTTAATAAAAACTTGACTTATAAGCATATACATTTCTTTTTGCAGATACTGACATCCTAAAATTGACTCTTGAAATTTAAAATTTTTTTTGGCAGATATTTGGCTTAGTGATTAAGATAGCACATGGGACAGGCACATCCCATAGGAAAGTACCTAGTTCTATTTCTGATTCCAGCTTTCTGCTAATGTGCACCCTGAGGGGCAACAGGTGATGGCTCAAGTACTCAGGTCCCTGCCACCCATGCACTGGAGACATCAATTGAGTTCCCGACTCCTGGCTTCAGTGTGGCCCTGTCTTGCCTTTTGTGGGAATTTGAGAAATGAAGCAGTACATAGGAGATATCTCTCTCTCTCTCTCATATATATATATATAATTTTCAAATAAATCAAAACAAAAAATTTAAAAATAATAATAATTTTGTCATTGACCTCTCCAAAATTTTTCCCCATTAACTAGCTTAATAGTTTATTTATTAAACTAACTCTGTAGTGCTCAATTTGGTTCAGAATTGTTTACTAAAAACTTTGCTGGCACAAATGTCAGGATCATCTAACAAAGCAACTATTATTGGCAAGTAAGCAGTAATCTGAATTTCTTCGTATTTTAGCATCCTTTGCATGCTATTTGGTGCATTTTTTTCTCCATATGAAGGATGTTGCATTTCCACTGTGCATTTGTGCTGTTTTCTCTGTTTAGAGTATCCTTCCCACTTTTCTCTACTTTAAGAACCAGCTTTATCATTGCCTCCCCCATGAAACATGCCCCAGACTCCTGATAGGGATACCTAGAGATCAGTTTTTATCTTTATCAAAGCACATGTCACATTATGTTGAAATTGTTCTTTTGTCATCTATCTTACCCCATTGAGTAGCTCTTGAAAGGATTCACATTTGCCGATTTTTTATTCCTGACACATTGTACTCAGTAAATTTTCATTAACTTTACTGAATGTTGATGCTTAATACATTTCACATGACAAGTGTATTTTCAAGGCTAGCAACAGGAAGAAAGTGAAGGCTGTCTATTGTATTCTTTTACTACAATACTGTTTCTTAGTGCTTAGTACATGTTTCATTTTGCTCAGACTTTCCAATGGTTAAAATTCTTCTCTCATGGTTAAAATATGTCTGGAATAGTCATTAACTTGAAGATGTTATGAAGGACATTCAAAAGGAATTAATTGTGTAATTTTAGACACCAAGACATCTGAGTGTGGAAGATTTATTTTGATGGTCACAGGGCCTTCTGGTTCTGGTTAAGTCGTGCTAAATATGCCGTTATCTGCTACTATGCTTTGCTGCTACCATTAAGAAATTTTGAAACTTAACAGACTTATTCACTTTGAGATTTCAAAAACTTCCTACATGACCAAAGCTATCTCTGTCAGGGTCTCCCACAAGGGTGGCAGTAGCCCAAATGCTCACCAGCTTCTACTGCCTTCCCAGGAGCTGGACTGGAAGTGGAGTGGCTGAGACTCAAATCAGCATTCTGATATGTGGTGCTGGCTTTGCAAGCAGTAGCTTAACCTGTTATGCCACAACATCAGCCACAATACATTGATTTCTTTATCCATTCAATGCTTACTCTTTATGATGTTAATTATACAGATTTCTGCCCCAGCTCTGCAAACTCAGTTATGAGAATAGTGCTTGGCTTTCTATAGTTAGCAGTCACCATCCAAAGACTTTTCCAGCTTGACACATTACCTTCTGGGTCTCCTCACCTTATGATTTCTTTTCTCATATTTTAAAAATTTTAATTGATATAAAGAGATCAGACCTCATGCATTTCATAGACAATTCTAAGAAGACAACTATATTTCCCTCCCTTCATTTCTTTGTAAAAAATTATTGCAAAAACAAAATTTCAGTCCACTCCACAATCACAAACTCAATGTACCACTAACCATAATATTCAACAAGGGAAAAAAAATAGAAAGTCCACAGTTCTACAGTAGTATAAACAAGGGCTAAAAATGACAATCAAATCTCAAGATGTCTGTTTCATTCCTATATGTTTTTTCATATTCTATATTATCTACTACATGTCAGAGAAAACATGATATTTTTCCTTTTGAGACTGGCTTATTTTACTAAGCATAATGGTTTCCAGATGTATCCATTTAGTTGAAAAAGATAGGATTTCATCCTTTTTTATGGCCGACCAGTATTCCATAGTATCTATATACCACATTTTGTTTATCCAGTCATCAGTTGATGTACATCTGGGTTGATCCCATGTCTTTGGTATTGTGGATTGAGCTTCAATAAACATGGATGTACAGATAACACTTTCACATGCCAATTTCATTTCATTTGAGTAAATTCCCAGTAGTGGGATGGCTAGGTCATACAGTAAATCTATTTTCAGATTTCTGAGGAATCTTCATATTGTTTTCCACTAGTTTACATTCCCACCAACAGTGTATTAGAATGCCTTTTCCCACACATCCTCAC
Organism: Oryctolagus cuniculus; assembly: GCF_051225735.1. Classification (NCBI taxonomy): domain Eukaryota; kingdom Metazoa; phylum Chordata; class Mammalia; order Lagomorpha; family Leporidae; genus Oryctolagus; species Oryctolagus cuniculus. The sequence goes on from NC_142873.1 coordinate 28,458,264, forward strand.
CAGCATTAATATTTTTTGATTTTTGAATTATAGCCATTTCTACCTGGGGTGAGGTGAAACCTCATTGTGCTTTATATTGGCATTTCCCTCATAGTTAGTGATCCTGAGCATTTTTGAAAAATGCCTGTTCTTTTCTTTTGCCCATTTCTTAGCTAGATTGTTTGTTTTGTTGTTGTTGAGCTTCTTGAGCTCCTTATAGAGCCTGAATGTTAACCTTTTATCAGTTGCATAGTTTGAAAACATTTTCTCCCATCTATCAGTTGCTGCTTCATACTGATGAGTATTTCCTTTGCAGCACAGAAGCTTCTTAGCTTTATGTAATTCCATTTGTCTATTTTGGCTTTGGTTGCTTGTGCTTCTGGGGTATTTTCCAAGTCTTTTTCCAGGGTCCGGCACTGTGGTGTAGTGGTAAAGCCACCACCTGCAATGCTGGCATCCCATGTAGAGCAGGTTCGAGTCCCCTCCTGGCTCCTGGCTTCAGATCAGCTCAGTTCTGGCCGTTACAGCCAACTGGGGAGTGAACCAGCAGATGGAAGAGCTTTCTCTCTCTGTCCGTTTGTCTCTTTCTCTGTCTCTGTCTCTCTCTCCTGCCTCTGCCTTTCTAACAAATAAATAATTATTTTTAAATTTTTTTATTTATTTTATTTGACAGGCAGAGTGGACAGTGAGAGAGAGAGACAGAGAGAAAGGTCTTCCTTTGCCATTGGTTCACCCTCCAATGGCCGCCGCGGTTGGCACGCTGCGGCCGGCGCACCGCGCTGATCCGATGGCAGGAGCCAGGAGCCAGGTGCTTTTCCTGGTCTCCCATGGGGTGCAGGGCCCAAGCACCTGGGCCATCCTCCACTGCACTCCCTGGCCACAGCAGAGGGCTGGCCTGGAAGAGGGGCAACCGGGACAGAATCCGGCGCCCCGACCGGGACTAGAACCCGGTGTGCCGGCGCCGCTAGGCGGAGGATTAGCCTAGTGAGCCGCGGCGCCGGCCTTAAATAATTATTTTTAAAAAAGAAGTCTTTGCCTATGCCAGTGTCATGTGGAGTTTCCCCAATGTTTTCCTCTAGTAATTTGATGCTATCTAGCCATCTGTTGATCTGTTGTGAGTTGATTTTAGTATAAGGTGTAAGGTAGGGGTCTTGTTTTATGTTTTTGCTTGTGTAGATCTCATTTTCCCAGCACTGCTTGTTGAAGAGACTGTCCTTTCTCCAGGGATTGATTTTAGTTCATTTGTCATTTATTAATTAGTTGATGCTGTGTGGATTAATTTCTGGGATTTAAATTCTGTTCCATTGGTGCCAGGCTGTTTTGACTATAACTGCCTTGTGCTATAGCTTGAAATCTATTATTGTGATGCCTCTGGATTTGTTTTTCTTTAAGATTGCTTTAGCTATTTGTGGTCTTTCATCTTGGCCAGGCCCAAAGCTAGGAGCCTGGAACTCCATCTGGATCTCCTACATGGGTGTCAAGGGCCTGAGTACTTTGGCCATCTTCCAGTGCACTGTCAGATGCATTAGCAGGGAGCTGGGCTGGAACTGGCATTCTGATATGGGATACCTCCTTTGCAAGTGCCAGCTTAATCTACTGAACCACATTACTGGCTCCTCTCCTCAATTTCTGAATGATTGGTTGACCTAAAGACCACAGCTTCTAAAATCAGTGATACTTGTGTTATTAATGACTAGCCTTTGCAGAAAATTATAGACAAAATAGATGCTGACCATGGTGCTGAAGAGTTAGACTACATGTAATGGGCTCTTAGATGCATGGTCTTATCACAAAATCACAAAAGTCAATCAGTGCCAATATATCACACATATAATTTATTTCTTAGATTTTATTTTGATGTATGCCTATATAAAATACTATGAAAGCTCACAACTCTTAAGATCAATCCTAACCATTATTTCTCAACACAGAGTAGATTAATGTGCAAGAAAAAAGCACAAATAATCATTCATGAAAGGCAGTTCACTGGTGAAAATCAGGTTTATCATACAGACATTTATCCTTTGACAGGATTTTGTCATAATTTTTGCCATAATTGTTGACAAATATATGGAAGTAAATATATGAGGATACTATTATAAAACTGTCATTCATACACTATTAGAACTGTGCTTATAGTCATTAAAACAAAGTATAGTAGAATTTATGATAAACTTGTCTCATAGCAATAATCCACAAATACTCTAACAACTTTGAATATAAAGCCCTATATATATTATTGAAAGGAATTTCCAATAAAATTTTATTGAAAGTCACTTATCAAATCTAAAAAAAAAGCATGGTGGGAATTTTTTTCTATCAAAGTCAGTTCTGCTTAGATTGCTCTAGTGTGGAGGCTTTCAATTCCATTAGTGTGCTAATGACTGCGAACTTTACATCAAACACTGTGAATCTCAAAATTATAAACAATATCTCAATATTGTGCTCTGCTTGTGTATCTCTACTTGTGCAACACTATGTCAAACTCCTGAGGTTTTCTCACAATCTGTGCTGCTTCTTTTATATATATATATATATATTTTTTTTTTTTTTGGACAGGCGAGTGGACAGCGAGAGAGAGAGACAGAGAGAAAGGTATTCCTTTTGCCGTTGGTTCACCCTCCAATGGACGCCGCGGCCGGCGCACCGTGCTGATCCAGATCCAGGAGCCAGGTGCTTCTCCTGGTCTCCCATGGGGTGCAGGGCCCAACCACTTGGGCCATCCTCCACTGCACTCTCGGGCCATAGCAGAGAGCTGGACAGGAAGAGGAGCAACAGGGACAGAATCCGGCGCCCCGACCGGGACTAGAACCCAGAGTGCCGGTGCCACAGGCGGAGGGTTAGCCTAGTGAGCCACAGCGCCAGCCACAATCTGTGTTTCTGATATGCCTTTCTGTTGCTAAAAGAAACTCAATCCTCCCCCAGTACTTTGGTTCCCAAACCTTGCACTTATTCTTGATTCTTTTCTTTTACTTCTTGCATCTACTCTGTTATAAGCATACTATGAACTTCACCTTCAACCTGTATCAGGAATCTGATGACTTCCCACTACTGCACTATTAATAACATGACTCAAGACCCCATCATGTCTATTTTCTAAAATTTATTTTATTTACTTGAAAGGCAGAGTCACAGAGAGAGAGAGAGAGAGAGAGAGAGAGAGAGGGAGAGAGGGAGAGAGGGAGAGAGGGAGAGGAAGAGAGGGAGAGAGGGAGAGGTCTTCCATCCACTGGTTCACTCCCCAAATGGCCACAATGACTGGGGACGGGCCAAGCCAAAGACAGGAGCTAGGAATTTCTTCCAGGTCTTCTATGTGGGTGCAGAGGCCCAAGGACTTAGGCCATCCTCCTGTGCTTTTCCAGGCACATTAGCAGGGAGCTGGATTGGAAGTGGAGCAGCTGGAACTCAAACTGGTGCCCATATGTAAGCCAGTGCTGCAGGATAGGGCTTTTACTCGCTAAGCCACAGCACTGCCAACTCAACCCTATCCCATCACGTCATAACTGGATGAGTGCACTGGTTTTGTCACAGCTGTACTTCAGTTTATCCTTTTCATCTTATCTACTTTAAATCATTAGCTGGAATCATCTGTTACTCCTCTCATAATCCTGCAGAGAAAACTCTGATGCCTAATTTTATGCATGATTTTTGTTGGGCCAGATTGCCCAGACAGTTGCTCAAACATTATTTCAGAGATTTCTATCAGAGTGTTTGGTATATGACTAATATTTACATCGATGGACTTTGAGTAAAAAGCTTTAGCTTCCATAATGTTGGTGAGCCTCACCTAATCAGTAAGGATGAATTGAACAAAAGACTGGTCTCACCCCAGCAACCAAGAAACAATTGTGCCAGAAAACAGTATTCAGACTTGACCTGTAACCTTGGTATTCCTTGGGTTTCCATCCTACTGGTCCTTAACTTGCCAGGCTCCATAATCACATAAGTCAAATTGTTAAACTCTCTCCCTCTCTCTCTCTCTCTCTCTCTCTCACACACACACACACACACACACACACATACACATACACACACACCTTCTACCTGCTTGTTCACTCCCCAAATGGCTACAACAGCCACACTAGACCAGGATAAAGCTGGGAGTAAGGAATTCCATCCAGTTTTTCCATGCGGATGTCAGGGATTCAAATACTTGAATATTTATCCACTGCTTGCCAGGCCCATTAACAAGGAGTTGGATAGGAAGCCGAGTTGCTTGGACTCAAACTGGTGATCCCCTGTGGGATGCAGGCATCTTTAATTTTGTTTTTATTTTTCCAGTATGTCTGTTTATCTAAGTTCTCAAAATTATTGACACAAAATATGAATTTTAGGTGCTTCATTGCCCCTACAGTTTTGTCCATTTTTAACTCCTGGCACACTGTGAAATTTATCTTTTTTTCCTTTGTCCGTATTTGCAGAAGTTTGACTCTTTAATTAATCTTTTAAATTTCAGCTATTGTTCTATAGGTTATTTCTGTTGTTTCTTTGGCTTTGATTATATTAATTTCTCTTTTTAATCTGTAATTTTCCTCTATTAGGTGTGGCACATTTAGCTCATTTTTTAAAATTATTTATTTATTTGAAAGAGTTACACACAGAGAGAAGGAGAGAGAGAGAGAAAGAGAGAGAGAGAGAGAGAGAGAGAGAGAGGTCTTTCTTCCATCCACTGGTTCACTCCCCAAATGGCCACAACGGCCAGAGCTGTGCCAATCTGAAGCCAGGAACCAGGAGTTTCTTTCGGGTCTCCCAGGTGGGTGCAGGGGCCTAAGGACTTGAGCCATCTTCTACTGTTTTCCCAGGTCATAGCAGAGAGCTGGGTCGGAAGTGGAACAGCTGGGTCTTGAACCAGTGGCCTATGGGATGCTGGCACTGTAGGCAGCAGCTTTACCTGCTATGCCACAGCGCCGGCCCTGCTCATTATTTTTTAATTTTTTCATAGTTTATTTAATTGAAGTTATTAATCACATGCTCTATGACCCATCATCCAATACCCTTGCTGTCAAATGTACTTCAGAATTGAGTGTCACTCTTACAGTGGCAATATGAAATATTTACTGTATATTATAAAAATACCCAGTGGAGCCTGTGTGTTCTAATACACTAAGATAATAAATATAATTAGTTCTATATCAGGTCAGGTAAGGTTTGTGTCAAATTTTAAAAATTTGTCTTTAGAGTTTTTTGATAATTCAGAATTACAAAGGAGGGATTGTGCAGCATATTGCTTTAGCTTTGTCTCTCAAGTGAGTTTGTTGTTATTTAATCCTAAACATATACTGATTTTCAAAATGGCTTATTTCTTCATTCATAATGTTGGTGAAATAAATTATTTCATTTCCAAATTTATTGAGTTTGGAAATGATTTTTCAATTTTGGGGGTATAGTACAAAGGCATGCACAGCGTTTAAGCATAGCATTCAATTGATGTTTACAAACGCTTATAGTTGTATCAACCACGTTTGCATCAACATAGAATATTCTAATCATGTAAGAAAGTTCCTTTGTGCTCCTTCCCACTCAATTCCCTCTCTAGAATCAAGCACTTATCAAATTTCTACCACTATAACTTTATTTTGACAATTTCATGTAAGTAGAATCAAAACATATATAGTTTTGGCTGGCGCTGTGGCTCAGTAGGCTAATCCTCTGCCTGCGGCGCTGGCACACTGGGTTCTAGTCCCAGCTGGGGTGCCAGATTCTGTTTTCAGATCAGCGTGGTGTGCCTGCCACAGCGGCCATTGTGGGGTGAACCAACGGCAAAGGAAGACCTTTCTCTCTGTCTCTCTCTATCTCACTGTCCACTCTGCCTGTCAAAAAATAATCTATAAAAAAAAAAAAAGAAAAAATAACAAAAAAATGTATACTTTCTGTTTCTTCCTTTTTCTTTATCTGTGTTATTGATGGAGCAGAACTTCCCCCTTACTGAGTAGTATTCTGTTGAATATACTAAATCTGTTTTATGGGTATTAGTGCTAGAACAGAGTTTTTGTGGAGTTAATGTTTTCATTTTTCTGGGTTAAAGAATCAGTGGCAGTATTGCTGTGTTCATAATAGATTCCTCCTGGGTGTAGGGGTCCAAACACTTGGGCCATCCTCCACTGCCCTCCCGGGCCATAACACAGAGCTGGACTGGGAGAAGGGCAACTGGGACAGAATCTGGTGCCCCAATCGGGACTAGAACCCAGAGTCCCGGCGCTGCAGGTGGAGGATTAGCCTAGTGAGCCGTGGCGCCGGCCCATACTTTCTTTCTCTACTTCAAGCAATGTTTGCCTACAAAGATCATAAATATATTTTCCTGGTATTTTCTTCTGGAAATGTTACGGTTTTAGCTTTTACATAGTTCTGTGATCTATCTTTTATCAGCTTTTGTGTATGGTATGAGATAGAAGACCAACGTTCATATTTTTTGTTTATATCTAGTTATTCCAACACCATTGAAGATACTTTTTATTCTTTTTTATTAAAGATTTATTTGTTTGTTTGAAAGGCAGAGTTACAAAGAGAGCACAAGAGAGAGAAGAGACAGAGAGGTCTTCCAACTGCTGATTCACTCCCCAGATGGCTACAAGGCCAATTTGAAGTCAGGAGCTGCTTTTGGATATCCCACATGGGTCAGGGGCCCAAGGACTTGGACTGTGCTCTGCTGTTTCCCCGGTGCAGTATCAGGAAGCTGGATTGGAAGTGGAGCAACTGGAACTCAAACTAACACCATATGGGATGCCAATGCTGCAGACAGTGGCTTAACCTGCTATGCCACAGTGCTGGCCCTGATATATTTTTTTTATTCTTAATTGAGTTATTTTGGTGCATTTGTGATACTTGTGAAAATAATTGCTTTATTTTATTAATAATCAATAATTTTATTTTATTAATGATTGGGTTTATTTTAGAAGATTCTATTCTGTCTCATATTCTATTCTTTTACCAGTAATATGCTGTGTTGATTACCGTACCTTAAAATATGTTTTGAAATTGGATAATAAAAGTTCTCCACTATTGTTCTTTGTTCTCAAGATTGATTTGACTCTTTTAGGTCCTTAGATTTTCATATACACATGAAGAACACCTTGTCAATATATAAAAAACCTGTTGGAATCTTGATTGAGGCTGTCTTGAGTCTAGACCAGAATGTTGGGGTGAAGGGAATGGATTGACAGCTTTGTTGAATGCATAGTTAATATTGTTTGATCCATTTAGATCTGCTTTAATATCTTACAATACTTTATACTTTTGAATGGAGAGATTTTACTTACCTTTCTCTAAAATTATATTGAAGAATTTTATGTTTCTTGATGTTATTGTAAATGATACAGTTTAATATATTTTTTCTAATTGCTATTATATAGAAGTGCAACTGATTTTTATTGACTGTATTATAGAATATTGTTAAAATCACTAAGTCTAGTAATTTTTTTTAACTTTTATTTAATGAATATAAATTTCCAAAGTACGATTTATGGATTACAATGGCTTCCCCCCCATACCGTCCCTCCCACCCACAACCCTCCCCTTTCCCACTCCCTCTCCCCTTCCATTCACATCAAGATTCATTTTCGATTATCTTAATATACAGAAGATCAGCTTAGTATACATTAAGTAAGGATTTCAACAGTTTGCTCCCACACAGAAACATAAAGTGAAAAATAATAGATGATTTTTTTTAAATGATGATGAAATCAGATCAGACCTATTGTCATGTTTAATCCCAGTGAGAGTCAAGTTGGGAGTTGATAATTTCTTTCTTTTTTTTTTTTTTTTTTTTTTTACAGAGAATCAGTTTAGTATGCATTAAGTAAAGATTTCAACAGTTTGCACCCCCATAGAAACACAAAGTGAAATATATTGTTTGAGTACTCGTTATAGCATTAAATCTCAATGCACAGCACATTAAGGACAGAGATCCTACATGAGGAGTAAGTGCACAGTGACTCCTGTTGTTGTAAGTCTAGTAATTTTTAAAAAAATTTCAAAATTTTTGATATAGATAATCATATCATCTGCAAATAAAAACTACTTCTTCACAATTTCTCTGATTTTATTCCTTTGTCTTATTTTACAAGCTAGGTTCTCCAGCATAAATTTCAATGGAAGACATTTGAGTGGAAATCTTTATTCTATTCTATCTTAAGGAGAAATAATTTACAATTAAGTATAATATTAACAGGAAAATTGGGGGTCCTCTTTCTTTAAAATTTATTTATTTATCTGAAGGGAAGAGAGAGAGAGAGAGAGAGAGCACACATACAGGAGAAGAGAGAGGGAGAGGAAGAGTGAGTGAGCAAATAAACTTCCATATGTTGGTTTATTCCTCAAATGGCCAAAACAGCCAGGTCTGGTCCAGATGAAGCCAGGAACCGGAAACCATCTTGCCCTGCCATGTGGGTGGCAGGAACCCAGGGATGTCGGTCACCTTCTACCGCCTTCCAGGCACATAAGCAGAAATCTGGATCCCAAGAAGAAAATGTGGAACTCGTGCTGGTGCTCAGATATGGGATAACAGCTTTGCAGGCAGAGACTTAACCTGTTGCACCACAACGCAAGTCCTTTGGGTGCTTTTCACAAGCTTGCAGAAGTTTCTTTCTAGTATTTGGTTACTGAAAGGTTTTATCACAAATACATGAAATACTTTTTCTGTAGCTGTTGAAATGATATTATGATTTTTCCTCTTTAATTGGGTAATGTGGTGATTGTTCTGAGTAATTTCCAAATGTTAAATAAGCTTTGCATTCTGGAGCCAAATACATTTAGTTCTGATGTATTATGCTTTTGATGCATTGCTGTACTCAATTTTTTGTTAAGGACTTTTGCATCCATGTTCATAAGGTATATTGGCCTACAGTATTCCATTTTCTTTTCTTTGTCTGGTTTTAGTAACAGGATAATAATAACCTCACAAATTTAATTGTCAAATGCCCCCTACTCCTCTATTTTTGAAATATTTGTATTATATCGCCCTAAATATTTGCCAGAATTCACCAGTCCATTCTTGTGGTTTATTCAATGATTCTTTGTGGTGTTTAGTTTGCTGATATTGAAAGTATTCTTTATCTTCAGCATCACATTTTCTTTTCATTTTTTGATTATTCAGTTGACTGTAATATTCATCTCTGCTCAACTTTCTCATTTGTTTATAGAGGTTGCTCTTTTTGCTATATGCTAAAAACATCTTCATCATAATTATTTTTGTCAGTATCTGATAATTCCAACAGCTGGGCTGTCTCTGAGTTTATTTCATTTTTATCATTTCACAATCGGTCATATTTTTCTTTTTTTTTTTTTTTTCCAAATCTTAACAATCGTTGACTCAGCGCAGGAAACTGAACAACAGTGCAGAAGATAATGAGGTAAGCAATGTCTACTCTGAAAAGGGCATCCTTCTTCTGTGAGGTCACTGGTTACAAAACCAGATTAAACCAGTCTGTAATTGAGCTGTGTCAGGGTTTGTGATTGTTTTAATTGTTATGATGATGATATTTTACAAACTCATGGAAAATGGAGTGAGAAGATACATTTATCTTGGTGCAACAAAAAAATCATGTATAGTTTTCTTCACAGCATTATTTTTTATGAACTTTTTGAAGTCTCCTTTTATGTTTAGGGCACCATAGGCTGGCTTCAGCTTTTTCTAGGAATGAAGGTTGCTGTATTGTATTTTTTAAAACTTTTATTTAGTAAATACAAATTTCCAAAGTACAGTTTATGGATTGTAGTGGCTTTACCCCCCCCTATAATTTCCCTCCCACTCGCACCCCTCCCATCTCCCATTCCCTCTCCCATTCCATTCACATCAAGATTCATTTTCAATTATCTTTATATACAGAAGATTGATTTAGTATATATTAAGTAAAGATTTCATCAGTTTGTACTCACACAGAAACACAAAGTGTAAAATACTGTTTCAGTACTAGTTATAGCATTACTTCACATTGGACAACACACTAAGGACAGATCCCACATGAGGAGTAAGAACACAGTGACTCCTGTTGTTGACTTAACAATTTGACACTCTTGTTTATGGTGTCAGTAATCTCCCTAGGCTCTAGTCATGAGTTGCCAAGGCTATGGAAGCCTTTTGAGTTCACCGACTTCAATCTTATTCCGACAGGGTCATAGTCAAAGTGGAAGTTCTCTCCTCCCTTCAGAGAAAGGTACCTCCTTCTTTGATGGCCCCGTTCTTTCCACTGGGATCTCACTCACAGAGATCTTTCATTTAGGTTGTCTTTTTTTTTTTTTTCCCAGAGTGCCTAAAATACTCTCATGGGCTCTTCAGCCATATTCGAACGCCTTAAGGGCTGATTCTGAGGCCAGAGTGCTGTTTAGGACATCTGCAATTCTGAGTCTGCTGTGTATCCCGCTTCCCATGATGGATCGTTCTCTCCCTTTTTTATTCTATCAGTTAGTATTAGCAGACACTAGTCTTGTTTGTGTGATCCCTTTGACTCTTAGACCTATCAGTGTGATCAATTGTGAACTGAAATTGATCACTTGGACTAGAGAGATGGCATTGGTACATGCCACCTTGATGGGATTGTATTGGAATCCCCTGGCATGTTTCTAACTCCACCATTTGGGGCAAGTCCGATTGAGCATGTCCCAAATTGTACATCTTCTCCCTCTCTTATTCCCACTCATATTTAACAGGGATCACTTTTCAGTTAAAATTTAAACACCTCAGAATAATTGTGTGTTAATTACAGAGTTCAACCAATAGTACTAGAACAAAAAAAATACTAAAAGGGATAAAGTATTAAGTTGTACATCAACAGTCAGGACAAGGGCTGACCAAGTCACTGTTTCTCATAGTGTCCATTTCACTTTAACAGGTTTCCCCTTTGGTGCTCAGTTAGTTGTCGCCAGTCAGGGAGAACATATGATATTTGTCCTTTGGGACTGGCTTAGTTCACTCAGCATAATGTTTTCCAGATTCCTCCATCTTGTTGCAAATGACCGGATTTCATTGTTTTTGACTGCTGTATAGTATTCCATAGAGTACATGCCCCATAATTTCTTTATCCAGTCTACTGTTGATGGGCATTTGGGTTGGTTCCAGGTCTTAGCTATTGTGCATTGAGCTGCAATAAACATTAAGGTAAAGACAGCTTTTTTTATTTGCCAATTTAATTTTGTTTGGGTAAATTCCAAGGAGTGGGATGGCTGGGTTGTATGGTAGGGTTATATTCAGGTTTCTGAGGAATCTCCAGACTGACTTCCATAGTGGCTTAACCAGTTTGCATTCCCACCAACAGTGGGTTAGTGTCCCTTTTTCCCCACATCCTCTGCAGCATGTATTGTTGGTAGATTTCTGAATGTGAGCCATTCTGACCGGGGTGAGGTGAAACCTCATTGTGGTTTTGATTTGCATTTCCCTGATTGCTAGTGATCTTGAACATTTTTTCATGTGCCTGTTGACCATTTGGATTTCCTCTTTTGAAAAATGTCTATTGAGGTCCTTGTATTGTATTTATTGTGAGTTCCTGGAGTGCCAGACATACCCCTGAGTACTCTGCTCTAGTACGACAGTCCTGGCTTAGTGCTCCCTCGCCCCCTCCATTCTCACCCACTGACAGCTGACTGCTGTTGCCCAGTGTTTGGTGCAGGGCTTTAAATGTATGTGGAGTGCCAGAAAGGTAAGAGATTCCATTTGTTTTTATCTCTGCCTTCACACTTAAGCAGCCTCCCAGTGTCAGACAACTGTTATCTCAGTGCTGAGTTGAGTCTATAGCTTGTAAATTTTCTCTCAGTTCTCCTGCTCTGCCCTCGTGCTTAGCCACGCCCCCATACACCTGCACCTTAGCAGAAGTCTCACCCAGTTCTCCTGCTCTACCCTCAGTCTTTTTCATGAGCTCTTAGTTCAGAACAACATAAAAAGAGCTGATGAATTCTTTGCACTGTGCTGTGTCTGAGGCTGTTGGGATTCTGCACGGCCATGCTATCTCACATGTAGCCCTTGACATTATGAACATTTTCTTCTTACTCATGGCTATGGGTAACTGCCTTAAACTCCAGCTGTTCTGTCAGATGCAAAACAGTTGTGTGTTGTCTCTCATGCAGGGAGCTTTGTCCCTCTTCAGATTTTAGTTCATTAGGTTGCCTTATTGCATCAGATCAAGTTTCTTTTTCTTTTTTTTTTCTTTTTCTTTTTTTTTTTTTTACAGGCAGAGTTAGACAGTGAGAGAGAGTGAAAGACAGAGAGAAACGTCTTCCTTTTCCCATTGGTTCACCCCCCAACTGGCTGCTATAGCCGGCGCTTTGTGGCTGGTGCGCTGCAGCGATCCGAAGCCAGGAGCCAGGTGCTTCCTCCTGGTCTCCCATGTGGGTGCAGGGCCCAAGGACCTGGGCAATTCTCCACTGCACTCCCGGGCCACAGCAGAGAGCTGGACTGGAAGAGAAGCAACCGGGACAGAATCCGGCGCCCCGACTGGGACTAGAACCCAGTGTGCCGGTGCCGCAGGTGGAGGATTAGTCTAGTGAGCCACAGCGCCGGCCCAAGATCAAGTTTCTATTTAGCTAACCCTTACTTAACATTTAAATTTTAGCTCAACCTTCATTTGCTAAGTGACAGTTTCCCTGAGTTTCTAGATTGTAAAATATCTTCTTTTCCCTCCATGGTTTGTGCCTTTCTCGTATGTTAATAACACCGATCACACTTGTACTTTGACAATGTTTGCGGTTTTCCTGAAGGCAGAGAGTCCTTAACTCACTGCTATATATCTCAAACATTATCACACATAGTGTCTTTTTGGCTCCTTTGCTGTTGTTTTCCCAAGAAGGGGTGAGAAGAGCTCTTTAAGAGGGAAGAGAGAATTATGCAAGTCTTCTCCCCTTTAAGCCAGTATACTATTGAATTGCTTCTCTTCTTTTGTTTTCTTAATTTGCTCAATAGTTATTAAACAAAATGGGGCAGATATCCAACATGGAATCCCTGAAGTCAAATACTGTATGAACGTTTCAATGTTAATCAATGGGAATTTAATCAGGCAAGAATTACTTCATCCAGTTTGCAATGGTGCTGATATTTAAAGGGACTGTGAACTATGTAGAGACCTAATATTCTTTGTTTTCAAAATTCCAACTTGAAGTTAGATTTATAAACACCTTGGGAGTTCTGAGAGTTATGCTCTTTTTTTCTGTTCTTTTTTTTTTTTTAAATACTTATTTATCTGATAAGCAGGGAGAGAGAGAGAGAGAGAGAGAGAGCGAGCTCCATCTTTCATTTGCTGGTTTACTCCCCAGATGGCTGCAACAGCCAGGGCTGGACTGGGCTGGGCTGAGCAGAAGCCAGGAGCCTGCAGTTTCATCTGGATCTCCCACGTGCGTGCAGGGATCCATGTACTTGGGCCATCTTCTGCTGATTTCCCAGGCACATTAGCAGAGAGCTGGATCGGAAGTGGAGCAGCTGGGATTCAAACCTGTGCCCAAATGAGATGCTGGCACTGAAGGCAGCAGCATAACCCCTTGCACCACAATTCTGGCCCCCCAAAACAGCTATGCTTTCTACCCTTAAGGTAAACTCAGGAAATTCCTCTGAGACCTGCAGTTCCTGTGTTTTCTTTCCAAACTTTTCTTTAGACTCCTTCTGTGAAATCTCTCCACTGACTTTGGAATGGAGGTGTTGAGAGCTGAAGAGGGTCTCTGTATTTAAGAGTCACCAACCGTGGTTTTCTTATCCTAGGTGCAAAGTTTAGTTTGTTTATGGTCAGCAACTCACATAATTCATTCAGTCCTATAGTTGATAAACATGATTTGACTACCACCACTTTTAAAGTAGTAGCTTATCAATATTGGTAGAGGAACACCACTGTAGGAGAGAGGTTTATACCATATAACATCATTCATCAGAAATAGCGTCCTGGATTCTCAAACAAATCCCCCAAACAAATGCGGCAACCACAGGTCAAGTTAGGTTACAAGCTGGCCTGAGAAACAGGTTAACATCAGGGAAGTCACAGAGAGTCAGCAATTCAGAGGATCTGATCCGATTTCCAGGCCAAAGTTAGGAACATTAAAGATGAGTGTCAGTCAGGCAGGGAGAAGACCACAAAGAATCAGAACACAGGTAGTTGAGCTGGAGTGTAAGCTGAGATTAGAAACACCATTGTGAGTATCAGGAGGATGGAAACTGCTGATTCAGGTTTCCAGTCAAGGACTGTGCAGAGTAGAAGTAGGTCACCAGTTAGACCAAGGGTATCTCGGAACCATGAAATACTTGGCTTCCCTTGGGGGTAGAATATCTTCCCTTGTCCTGCTTTGTTTCCAATCTGCCTATTTCCGTGAAGCTTCATGGAAAAGCAATAGAAGGTCATCCACGACCTGCCGTCTCACGCGCCGCATCCTATGTATAGTTGTTACACTGGTGAACTACATCCTTGTTCCCTATGGGCCTTACATTGCTTCCATCATCTTCAACCAGAGAGCAGATGTGTTCCAATGATAAACTGCAGTAAGCAATTTATCAGCTTTTTTTCTGAATAATAATCTGACACAATTTCTGGACATTTTTCACTTTTAGGCATTGACTTCCTTGCACCAGTAAATGAAGATTTAGGCTCCTTGTACTCCTGTCTTGTTTTCTCTCTTCATTTCTCTCAGTTTTTGAGATGCCATGTCAATTACTAACATCATATATTTGGTTAAGTTCCTATTAAATATTTGTAATATTATGAGTATATGGATGGCATTCATAATTATGACTTGAAGTTATTATAGCTGTTATATATTTGATTCTTTTATAACTTTTGATTTTCCCTAGAATGAAGAAATACCTCCTTTCCTGTTTCTTTACTTTCTATTCATCTATCACAAATTCATCCCTGCACTCTGTTAATATCTTTCCACTGTGTTCAGTGTATCCGGTAACCCATGTGGTTCCTCCTGGAGATCTCTATACTTGTCCTCCAGACTGCACTGGTAATTCCTGGAAAAGCTGTGTGCCTGCCACTGTCGAAATTTCTTTTCACTGCATGCTGGGAATTTTTTTCTCCTTTGATGATGAAGTCCGTATTTTCCTGGATCCCCTAGATTCAAAATACCATATGTCCCAAAGTCTGTTTATAAATCATCATATTCTACCCTTTAATTTTCATAGCAAGTTTCAAGCTTCAAGGTTCTGCTAATTTTTTCCCTCCATGCTGACTAATGGAATTCCAAACCTTAGCCTTAAACACTTCACGTTTTCTTTTTCTTTTTCTTTTTTCTTTTTTGCCAGGCAGAGTTAGACAGTGAGAGAGAGAGCCAGAGAGAGCATTACAGACAGTGAGAGAGAGACAGAGAGAAAGGTCTTCCTTCCATTGGTTCACTCCCCTAATGGCTGCTATGGCCGGTGCTGTGCTGACCCGAAGCCAGGAGCCGGGTGCTTCCTCTCGGTCTTCCATGTGGGTGCAGGGATCCAAGCACTTGGGCCATCCTCCACTGCCCTTCCGGGCCACAGCAGAGAGCTGGAGTGGAAGAAGAGTACCGGAACTAGAACCTGGCACCCCAACAGGGACTAGAACCTGGGGTGCTGGTGCCGCAGGAGGAGGATTAGCCAAATGAGCCATGGCGTCAGCCCTTCACATTTTCTTAACAGCTGGTGAAATAAATCTGAGAAAAATCAAGAGGAAAATACTCCCTCATTTTTTACTGTTGCATAAAGTAGATTGTCTTCTGCATAATAAAACTTACCATGATAAAATAATAATTTGAAAAAGTTTGTAGAAGGATCAATTTTACTCTCCTAGCTAGGTTTAAGATATATGTAAAAATATATTTGCCATTATGTTACTTATTTAAAACTCTTTGAAAAGATCATTTATTTGTACAAAGGAATCTTTCATCTAGCAGACATTAGAATTTTTTTTTTTTTTTGACAGGCAGAGTGGACAGTGAGAGAGAGAGACAGAGAGAAAGGTCTTCCTTTTGCCGTTGGTTCACCCTCCAGTGGCCGCTGCGGCCGGCGCACTGCGCTGATCTGAAGGCAGGAGCCAGGTGCTTATCCTGGTCTCCCATGGGGTGCAGGGCCCAAGCACCTGGGCCATCCTCCACTGCACTCCCGGGCCACAGCAGAGAGCTGGCCTGGAAGAGGGGCAATCGGAACAGAATCTGGCACCCCGACTGGGACTAGAACCTAGTGTGCTGGCGCCGCAAGGCGGAGGATTAGCCTATTGAGCCGCGGCACTGGCCTAGAATTTGTTAATATGTTCTGTGAAAAGCAATAGATAGACTACTTATAAAATCTACAAATCTGTTTTGCTGTCAGGTTAATCATTTGTTTCTCTGGCAACAATGCTTGAATGGAATATATTTTTGCAAAAATTTATAAGTACGTCTGAAGTTTAACTGTTGAGCTAAGATAGAATTATGAGTGAAAACAAATCTGTGATTATTGTGTCTTTATTCAAACAAAATTCTAAGAATTTTGTCTCCTTTAGAATTCTCACTCTCCGCTTCCTTTTGGTTTCACTCTTATTTTGGTGTAGCCTGTTCTTCACCATTTCCCTGGGCAATGGTGCCTGGGAGGTCATCTTGGTGCCTTCTAGATAGTTTGGTTGTTTCACAGCGTTTTTGTATTGAAATAATACTTTCTCAGAACTTTGAAGCTCTCCTCTGCTGCCTGTGGTTGCCTCTTTTGCCATCTGGAAGGTCAGTGATGGTGTGCACAGCCATGGAAACCTTGACTGATCTGCCTGCTTCCATGTTTGCTTTCTTATAGTCCGTTCTCAGCACAGCAGCAGGGAGACTCTATAAAAAAAGAAGTCAGACTCCATTACTCCTGTACTCAAAGCCTTACTGGGACTCCGGCCTCACTGGTAGGCCTATCATGTCCATCAGCCCTCAAGGCCGGGCACGCTGTGAGCCCTGTTATTTCCCTGGTCTTATCTCCATCTTCCTCCCTAGTGTTTACTCTGCCACAGACACACTGGCCTCCCAGCTGTCCCAGGTCATCCCAGGTGTGCTACCACCCTAGAGACTTTGCCTGGCTCTTTTGGCCAGAAGGCTCTTCATCCAGACATCTGCAACCTGGACACCCAACTGCTTTGAAGAGTTTGCCTGAAACATTCTTAAAGGGAGCGGTCCTGATTTCCCTGTTAAAAATCACATGTCCTCTTCTTCTCTTAGCACTCCAATTCTCTGTTATCCTGCAGTACTTTTTCTTTTCTTTTTTAAAGATTTATTTATTTATTTGAAAGTTGGAGTTACACAGAGATAGAAGGAGAGGCAGAGAGAGAAAGAGAAGAGAGGTCTTCCATCTATTAGTTCACTCCCCAATTGACCGCAACAGCCGGAGCTGTGCCAATCCGAAGCCAGGAGCCAGGAGCCAAGAGCCTCCTCCAAGTTTCCCACACGGGTTCAGGGGCCCAAGGACTTGCGCCATCTTCTAATGCTTTCCCAGGCCATAACAGAGAGCTGGATCAGAAGTGGAGAAGCCGGGATTCTGGCACTGCAGGTGGTGGCTTTACCCACTATGACACAGCGTCGGCCCCAGTATTTTTTCTTTTTCTATGACACTTGCTTCTAACAAACCGTGTTGTTTATGTTTCTATTTTGTTTATTATAAAAACATTAGGAGGGCAGAGGTCTTTGTTTATTTGGTCTCTGATATAGCAGAACAAAATTAATGCACAAAGTTTGAATGAATGCTTGAATGAATAAATTGAGAAGCAGTTATTATATCATCTTAGATATAATGTGACAGAGACTTGAAATTTTAGTCATATTTGTGATGCAAAGGTTGCTTACACAAATTTTTCATCGTTCTACTGCCTCCATCTGTTTTGCACATTGTAGATAGAATAATCATTTCAAAATGTAAACATGGTGATGTCAGTCCCATCTCTACCCTTCTTCCTTTTTGCTTAAGACGCCCCAAAAGGCTTTCTATGTTTTTAGAATTAAGACAGAATGCTTTGAAATGTTTCATAAAGCTCTGTGTGGATTGCTTCTTGTCTAAGCCATTAGGTTTTTGCACAAGTGGCTCTCTCTTGTTCGAACTCTCCTCTCGCCTTTTTTTTTTTTTTTTTTTTTTTTAGCTTAATTAAGTCCAGGAGCAAAGCTATATTCTAATAGGTTGGTGGGGGCATGCTGGAAAAAGAGCCAGGACAGGGACTTCAGTCAAGCCCTTTGATTTGTTGGAGAACAGGCACAAGAAATAATAATAATAAAAGGCACTGTTCATTTAAACTGCTTCTTCTAATATCTTTTCATCCTAGACTTAATAGACTTAATAGTCAATTAATTACCTTTTAAAAAAATAGAAACCCTGTCAAATTTACTTTAATTAGGAAAAGGCTTCTTCCCCTCCCCTTCTGGCTAGTTTCTGCTTATTCCTCAGATCTCAGTCTGAGGGTCAGGTTCTCAGGGCAGTTTTCTCTGACTAGCTCCCATGCACTTGGATAGCTTTCCTAGCATTGTGTGGCTCTGTTTCTTAGCACTCATCATAGACACATATTTACACATGTATGACTAATCAGGCTAATGTCTATGACCCTCACTAGACTGTGAGCTTCTTGAGGGTAAGGGCTTGAGACAAGTTTTGTTCTCAATTTGAACTCCTACTGCCTGGTATAGTATCTGGACCATCGGAAATGATGGAGAAACACATTTTCAATGAATGAATGCATAAGTGTAAAATAGTCTGTGTAGGCAACAATGTTCATTATACAACAGGTCTACTCCAAGAACCCACAGTGCATGATCCACCCCCCCCCCCCGTTAGTCTTCCAAACTTTAGGGTTTGTTCCCACAACCTCTTTACTACACGATATGCACTAAATCCCATTAAGTCATAACTGATCTACATACCTACTCATCTGTTCTTCTCCCTTCTATTATTTAAAACTGTCTCATGTGGCTCCTCATATCTGGAATTTTTATTCCAATCACCATATTAGAATACTATTCTGGTGTCACTTTGGTGAATGCCGGCTTTAAATGTGGCTTCAGGGCTGCTTAATTCTAAGAATTGCCAACTTTTACTGTTTCTTAAAATATGGATGTTTGAAACTTTTGTAAAATTTAGTAAAAGTGGTCTGAGTGTGTGTTCAATTTTCATATAAATCAAGAAGCAACTATCACTTTCAGATTTCAATAAAAGCTATCAGGACACAGGTAAACGAAGTGTAAGAGAGGGTTATGGGACAGGTAATGGGTGATGGTAAAAAGAAACAGCAAGGGGAAGACAGACAGGATGAGCAAAACGGAGTCAGGGATTTTTTCACATCTGGTTTCTAATCTACAGAATATGTAGAAGTGATTCTTGCCTTATGACATTTGGTTTCAAGATTCATTTTGGTTTTGAGAGGGATGAATTCTCTGTATAATGCTCATTTTACTGCCCTAGTCAGTAAATCTAGGAGTTGTTTGTCTACTAGAGCTGATTGATTTGCAGCGATTGTGCTACAATCTGTTATCCAGTCCTGCTACTGGCAGGTTTCACATATTTGTAAAAGAGACGAGTCAATTAGGAATCCAGCCCGCAGTTATGAAGTCAACAAAGTTAGTAGGCTTCAGATGGCTTCAAATGCTTATTCTCCAGATATCCTGAATATATGCATGCAAATACAGAGATGCACTATATTTATGTTTCACAAACCAGCCAATGTTCATAACTGTGCAAAATACACATGCTTGCCAAAATATTATTAAAATCAGCTTGCAAAAGTGGCCCAAGGGAGCCACGTAGTTTTTATGACTTTGGCTGTCACTACATATTTAATTCATCTGGAGTACCCTTTGTAACTGGAATGATAGGAGATTTCACAGTGATCCCAGAAATCTTGAAAGATATACCAAGAGTGGAAGAGGGACAGTTTTGTAGCCTCACCTCATTATTGTCTAGCTTTCATCAGAGTCTGCAGAGAAGGGCTAGTCAGTAAAGCTTTAGAGGTTATCCTGGCCCATGCCTGGCATTTCCAGCAAGGTTTTCATACTATATGGACAATTTAATTGCTGGTGTCACCAGTAACAAAAACTTACATAATAATTTATTTGGACATTGTGGAATGTAAAAAAATTAAAACACACCAAAACAAAATGCCCTACCCTGCATATCAATAGAAAGACAACTATAGTTAAAAACAAAAGGAAATACAAAACATACTTGGCCTAATAAGTTATTCTGTGTGAAAAAGGAAGATTGTCCAAGACACATAAATCAGGACAACTTCCCTCTGCGGCAAGCACTTTCCCCTCAGAATTATCATTTTATAATCGGAAAAGCCCTAGAGTTTCAAGTGTGCCTCGTACAAATGTCACTTCCAAGCTTCAGTGCTAATCCAGAGGAAATATTATCCTAGTGGTCTCCAAGGCCCAATGTCTAGGTGTTGGATACATGATAAACTTACGTGGAGCTTTCTTAGTGAGATATAGTCCTCCAGGGGATTGCATTTTTCAAGGCTTACTACAACCCAATCCTTTAAAATAAGATTTAAGCTTCCCTTGTCAGGTTCTTTTAAGAGCTTTTTAAATTTTTTTTATTTGCTTCTTTGACCAGGTTCTAATCCCTATTCCCCAGTGACAATCTTTGACCATCTCAACCATTTTATGTCTGGTTTCCCAGGGCCTGGGAAAGCTTCACAATTAAAGGTATTTTGCTTCTCATTTCTCATGGAAGAGCTGCACAGAAATAATTTGAAAAAAAAATGCAATTTTTCCTTTGTCTAAAATAAGATTTTCTTGCTATCTTGCTGATAAAATTACAGATTATTTTTAGGTCATTTCCCTCATTTTACAGTTAGCTCTCTTGAACAAATTAAATAATGACAGAATAGTAAGCATTGAAAATCAAGGGTGGGTCTACCAATTTGGACTCACCATAGCAGAGTTAAAATATAATTTCATTGAGAATGGACAAATGGCTTCCAAGAAATTTCTAAGAGGTCTAGCATGGAGTTGTTGCTAAGCACCTGAGTGGTCATAGATGTGAATAGAACATGATTGTATCTAGTACATGAGCAACACCATGTTAGGCTCTGTAGGTGATGTGGAATTGAATTAAATGCCTTTGAGAAAATAATAAGATACAGCAACTTGGGCATTTGTTGGTACAACGTCCTTCCTGATCCCATAATCTCTAAAAAGCAAGAACAAGAACTGGATTTTCTTGATGGACTCTTAGGCACATTAGTTTTTCTGTGAGCCTGGAATTAGTTGCCAAGCCTCAGATTCTTCCTCAAAATGTGATTCAGGAGCTGTATCCCTAGATCCGTGCTGTCCAAGAGAACTTATTGTGGTGAAGCAAATATTCTGTATCTGTGCTCTACAATGTGGTAGCCACTAGCCAAATGAGACTATTGAGTGCTTGAAATGTGGCTAAAGTGACTGTGGAATTGAATTTTAAATTTTATTTTGAACTGGTTTAAATTTAAGTTACTTAAATAGGTACAATGAGCTTGGAAACAAAGGATACTGTCCTTACATTTTGAAAGATTTCCCCAAAAGCTGACTGCTCTTTAAAGAACCGGATATATCTCTGATCCTTCACAAAATCCACCCAAATATTTCCACCTGGCACATTTCATGGTCTAACAGTCTGAGTGCCCATCCAACAGCTGTCTACATCCTGGACCCCCTGTCTTTTCTTGTTCAATCTGCTTTCCTGAAAAGCTTTCTTAGGTGAGATGCATTTCGGGTGTGGCAATTCTTTCCCCAGATGTTGATGCCAAACTGTCTCATAATGATGACCATGTAGGGTCTTGCAGTAAATAAAAGGTAAGAGCAACAGAATAAATTAAATATGAAGTGTGAGTTTCTTTTTCTTTCAAAATTGGGGGCTGAGTTGAACCAGGAGCATAATTCACCTCTTCTACCACCACTTGCATTATAAACTAAGTAAATTGCTAGAAAAATATGCTTAAAGTTTTTAAATACATTCTTTTTTCCTCTTTTTAAAAAAGATACATTTATTTGTTTGAAAGACAGTGTTAGAGAGAGAGAGAGAGAGAGAGAGAGATATCTTCCATCTGCTGGTTCATTCCCCAAATGGCCTCAATGGCTGGAGATGGGCCCATCTGAAGCCAGGAGCCAGGAGTTTCTTCCATGTCTCCTAAGGTGGAGGGTCCCAAGCACATCTTCCCAGGCCATAAGAAAAGAGCTGGATAGGAAGTGGAGCAGCCAGGACTCAAACCGGTGTCCATATGGGATTCCTGCCATGTCACAGTGCTGCTCCTCCAATACATTCTTTTTCTTAGAAACAAAAAAAGCTGTGAAAATTAGGTCACTGGAAACAAAAAGGGAACTTAGTTAATGGTGGAGCTGATACCATAGCAGATAAATATCTAAACCATAAAGACTGTAGGATGGGCTTTAATGTCCTGTTGACTGAGTGATACAGTGCAGAGATAAGAGAATGGACTTTGAAGTTGCTTTAGTTCCAACACTCAGCTATGCAAACTATTAGTTGGGTGGCATGTTTTATATCCACTCTTGCTTCCTTATCAATCAAATGAGGATTAAACAAGGTAAGCCCTCAAAAATGTGCTATGAGTGGAATTGTTATATACAAAGTGCATAGAATAGTAACTGGAACAATTTAGATACTATATAAATGTTTACTTATTATTAACAATGAAATACCCATAAAGTGGCTTTTATAAAGTTCACAGTTTTAGTAAGAAAATGGAGGAATTGAACCTCTCACACTACTGGTTGGTTAGTTATGCATCTATGTGAGAAAGCAGATTGGTAGTGTGTAGAAAAGTTAAAGAAATGAACAATGTACAGCCCATCATTTCCGTTTCTGGATGTATATTCTAGAGCAACTCCCACACATGTGAGTAGGAGACTTTTAGAAGGATGGGTGCTGGTTCCTGTCCCTGCTGCTCCTCTTCCTGATCCAGCTCTCTGCTATGGCCTGGGAAAGCACAGGAATATGGCCCAAGTACTTGGGCCCCTGCATTTGCCTGAGAGACCCAGAAGAAGCTCCTGGCTCCTGGCTTCGGATCGGCCCTGTTCCAGCCATTGGGGCCATCTGGAGAGTAAAAAAGTGGATGGAAGACCTTTCTGTCTCTCCCTCTCTCTGTAGTTCTACCTCTCAGATAAATAATTAAAATCTTTTTTTAAAAAGGATGTTAGCAACAATAAAGCTTAGAAACAACCTAAATCTCTATCCAAAGGGAAAGATAAAAAGTTATCCACTATACAATGGAATGCTACATTGTTAAAATGAATGAAGTCTCTGTGTGTATGGGTGTGTGTGTGTGTGTGTGTGTGCGCGCGCACGTGTATGTGTGTTCTTACTCTCTCCCTATCATGTAACAACATGGATAAAATGTCAAGAGAATACTATTGACTGAGTAAAGTGACTTCAGAATACTAATTTAAATGTTCAAAAACATTAGTTACTCTGCTATGGCCTGGGAGAGCAGTGGGAGATGGCCCAGGTCCTTGGGCCCCTGCACCCACGTGGGAAACCCAAAGAAGCTCCTGGCTCCTGGCTTTGGATCACCACAGCTCAAGCCATTGCAGCCATTTGGGAAATGAACCAGCAGATAGAGTAACTCTCTCTGTCTCTCTCTGCCTCTCCTTCTCTTTCTGTGTAACTCTGACTTTCAAATAAATAAATAAATCTTAAAAAACATTAGCTAGAAATTCCAATTGTATTTATGGAAAAGTGCATATATATTAAAATAAAAAGATGAGATAGGAAGGAGGCGTACTTCAAATTGCTGTGCATTTTCAGAGAAAAGCAGTGGAGCAATGGGGACAGGGAGGAAAGTTCTCCATGACATTTGTGTAACTATTTACTTCTTAAAAAAGAAGGAAAAAAGATCCAAAGTGTAATGTTGACACTTGGTAACATTGGTTGTTGGCATGGATGTTTGTTTTATAAATCAGTAAATGTCTAAAATATTTCAAAATTTTGAAATAGCCTGTAAGTTAAAAAAAATAAGTGTAGAAGTGAATAAAGCTACATTATCCCAACATTGGCTTGAAACAAATAGCATTGCAGAATGTTTGATGCTGGTCACATGAGGTTAATATTTTGAGGAGCAACTGCCCTCATTGCTGATTTATCTAGACTATATCTTTTTTTTTTTTTTTTTTGATAGGCAGAGTGGACAGTGAGAGAGAGAGACAGAGAGAAAGGTCTTCCTTTGCCATTGGTTCACCCTCCAATCCTGAGTCTGTCGCTCCCCCTCTTCATGGAGGAACGACACAGGACCCTGCGCTGTTCTTTCGTCTGCTCAGCCCTCCCCAGGCTTGCTGCTGGTTCTTCCCGGGTTGGCTACTGTCCCTTCCACCTCCGTGGAAGGGCAGTTCCCCCTGGCCACATTCCCCACTTCCGCAGGGGAGCGGCACACCGCCGGCCGGCTCTCTCGGGGGCTGCACAGGTGTTCCCCTTAGATGTTCCCCTTAGATGTTCCTGGTGCATGCCGTCTCTCTCCTCCTTTATAGTCCTCCTCTGCCAATCCCAACTCGGCTGCCCATGCCGAGTACGCTGCTCTCCTCCAATCAGGAGCAGGTCCTGCTGTTTATTGGTTGAACTGGAGGCAGCTGGGCAGAAGCTGTTCTCTCCTCTCCCAGCGCCATATTGTGGGAGAGCAGATGCATAGAATAAGTCTTAATTCGAGTAACAGTCTAGTCCGGGTTGCTCCCCACAACATAGCATTGCAGAATGTTTGATGCTGGTCACATGAGGTTAATATTTTGAGGAGCAACTGCCCTCATTGCTGATTTATCTAGACTATATCTTTTTTTTTTTTTTTTTGACAGGCAGAGTGGACAGTGAGAGAGACAGAGAGAAAGGTCTTCCTTTGCCATTGGTTCACCCTCCAATCCTGAGTCAATGTTTCAAGCTGTAGCTGAGAGAAATGGAGGAGATAGATGACAGATATAGATAGATAGATGATGAAAGGAAAAAAGAAGGAAGGAAGAAAAAAAAGAAAACATTGGGGAGGTGAATTTCAAATAATATTTCAATTTCATTTTAAGTGCTTTTAAAAATATTTGTTTGTTTGTTTATTTAATTTTATTTATTTGAAAGGCAGAGCAACAGGGAGACAGTGAGATCTTCCATTTGCTGGTTCACTCCCTAGATGCCCACATCAGCCAGGGCTGGAACCTGCCACAGTCAGGAACCAGGAACTCCATCTAGGTTTCCCCAGTATAACCTGAAAACATCTTCCTTTTCCTTTTCAACATTCTAATTAACAAAAACTAACCGCTCATCTTGTGGCTGAGCAGAAAGCTTGTTCAATAGATAGGGACCTAAGAATTTCAGGAGCTGATGGCAAGGGGCTGGCTGGAACAGCAGAACGCAGATAAGGAAGGAATTCAAGACCACTAGCCAAAACCAGCCAAGTATGCTATCAAAGAGACTTCCCCCAAGGTTCATATCCAGGAAGCCTCCTCCTCTGAGAGTCAGTCCAGACCCTAGAAACCTGTCTTACAATCTCTCCCCTCTTTTCCTTTAAAAGTCCTTCTGCTGGGCTGGTGCCATGGCTCACTTGGTTAATCCTCCGCCTGCGGCACCGGCATCCCATATGGGCGCCAGGTTCTAGTCCCAGTTGCTCCTCTTCCAATCCAGCTCTCTGCTGTGGCCCGGGAGGGCAGTGGAGGATGGCCCAAGTGTTTGGGCTCCTGCGCCCGCATAGGAGACCAGGAAGAAGCACCTGGCTCCTGGCTTCGGATCGGCGCAGCGCCGGCCATAGCGGCCATTTGGGGAGTGAACCAACTGAAGGAAGATCTCTCTCTCTCTCTCTCTCTCACTGTCTATAACTCTACCCGTCAAATAAAAAAAAAAGTCCTTCTGCTAACTTGCAAATGAGAAGAGCTCTTTTGGGACCCAAGAAGACGATTGGTGGCATCTTGAATGAAGCTGTTCCCTTGTATTAACTCTCATCTCTGGTGAATTGGATGTTTGTCGTTGAGCAACCTGGGCCTAATTTTTTTTTTTTAAGATTTACTTATTCAAAAGAAAAAATTGAGAGGGAAGGGGAGGGAGAGGAAGGGGGAGGAGGGGAGGAGAGGGGAAGGGAGATGGAGAGGGCTCACACAAGATAACAGAGGGCTGAGAACAAAGCCAGGGGTAAGCTGAATGCAGTGAGGGGAGGGGGCACAGAATGTTGTTGTCAGGTGAAATTCTGTGTACCGTTCTCATTTATAAAAAGTAGTCTGTCCCTCTAGCTGACTCAAGGGCTAGAAGGCCAGAGTACATCTACCTGTCCACGTCATTGTACAGTACTCTCAATCTACAGAGACCTGTGAGTTCTGAGAAAGTAGATTTGCATTACATCCCAATCCCCATTTGCACTCACTCTTGCTCCTATGTGCCTTATTAGGACTTAAGACTTGATACATTGAGGAGAAAACTGATATTTGAGAATATCAATAAGAGACTTCCTCATATTTCTTTATTCTTTAGGCTATGAAAAAGAAGTATAATTTCATTTATTTTATCAATAATTATCCAACATTGTCTTTTAGTTAGGGAAAATGGGGAGATTGATTTGTATAGGCAGTGTCCTATGTAGCTTTTACCTTTCCAAAATCACATGAAACATCAAATTCTGTGAAATCAAGCATCACTATATTTTAAATGAATTTTTTGTATGAATTTGAACATTCAATAATTTCTTCAATTAACACCAATGAAAGAAATGAGTACAGTCCATGTGTACAGCCCTAACATGTTTTAGGCAGGTGTATATTTTTCTAATCAGATAAGTGAATTTATTTTGTTTAAGATTTATTTATTTTATTTGGAAGGTAGAGTTGCAGAGAGAAAGAGAAGGAGAGATAGAGCTTCCATTCGCTGAGTCACTCCCCAAATGGCTGCAATGGCTGTGACTAGACCATGCCAGAGCCAGGAGACTGGAGCTTCTTCCAGTTTTCCTACATGGGTGCAGGGGCCCAAGCACTTGGGCCATCCTCCACTTCTTTCCCAGACACAATAGCAGGGAGCTGGATAGGAAGTGCAGCAGCCGGGACTCAAATGGGCACCCATGTGGGATGCCAACACCACAGGCAATGGCTTTTCCTGCAAGACCTGTGAGTGTATTTTTTTAAATTTGGAATGATTGGGGAATTAAAGTCACTAAGGGGCGTGAAGTAGTCCCATTGAATTTTTCTACTTTCAGAAGGACAGGAAGGAGCCACAGTCTGTTTGAACTTTCTGTTACATTGAATAAGTGGAGCTGAAAATTGTGCGTTTAAATATTTCTTCAGCTGCAAAGGGTCATTTACCTCAAGCTCCATTTTTTTTAATGATGATACATACCTGATGGATAGTCTTTCTGTACCCCGTGAAGCACTATAGTGGATGACAATAGTCATCTAAACTTCCTTTTTTCCCATACTTTCCAATCTCAATAGTGTAGTGAGTTTTCTTAATTCCTTTCAAGTCATCACCAGCCATAATCATGACCGGGTCCCTGTCTCTCAAGCAAACCTGGATAAGGAAATGTGCTAACACTCCCCGGTGGGGTGGGCAGGGGATGGTGGTGTGAGGCCTGGTGGTCTGTACGACTCTCCCGTTCGAGACAGTGTCATTTCCACTCTGTTCTTTCACGCTAAGCTTTGAAGTCTGTCAAAATGCCCATTTTTGCACAAATACATATTAAGTTTATTAAGAGTACATATTAATGTATTCTTACCATTAATTTCTACTAAAATATATATACAGGAATATACCTTGATAGTTTTATCTTTGATTTTGCTGATTTTTACCTGTTAATTTAGCCTTCTAAATCTACACATCCAGATAGGGGGTTGGGTAACCCTGATTCAGCTATCAAATATTCCTTTTATTTTAGCTTTTAGTCACCAGCTCTAGAAATATTTGATCCATGTCTTCTTACAGTCATGAATAAAAATGTTGAGCAGGTTGCAGCCAAATGGAAATTCATCCTTGATGATCCTGAAGTAAACCAGAGCTTTCAGTAGTGAAAAGGGCAAAAGCAGAGGTCATTCAGGACTACTAGACTAGAGGGAAAGAGACTTCAGCATAGAACTGGGCTCGGTTCCGAATGCAGCACGGGAGAGTAGCAGCAGGTTGGGGGACAGTGGTTGGAAAATGAAGCATCAGGGAGGAGAAGGAGTTCTGGCTAAACTGATTTGACAAGGTTCTTACTGGAAACAGGCCAGGGCAAACACAGACACAGTGTAGAGGATGGGGAATTTGGTCAGTTATTGAGGGTGATCAGCTTTTGAGGGTGGGAATTCTCTCTAAATGATTTAGCAGGATTCTTTTTTCCTGTGCTTTCCCAGGCTCATTAGCAGAGAGTTAGAAAGAAACAGAGCATCTGGGACTAGAACCAGCACTCTCAAATTGGATTCTGGTGTTGCAGGTGGCATAATGTGCTAGGCCATAAGCTGGTGTCAGGATTCTTGATAAAACTGGAATCCACGGGCCAGCGCCGTGGCTCTCTAGGCTAATTCTCCGCCTGCAGCGCCAGCACCTCAGGTTCTAGTCCCGGTTGGGGCGCTGGATTCTGTCCTGGTTGTTCCTCTTCCAGTCCAGCTCTCTGCTGTGGCCAGGGAGTGCAGTGGAGGATGGCTCAAGTGCTTGGGCCCTGCACCCCATGGGAGACCAGGAGAAGCACCTGGCTCCTGGCTTTGGATCGGCACAGCGCACTGGCTGCAGTCCGCCGGCCATAGTGGCCATTTGGGGGGTGAACTAATGGAAGGAAGACCTTTCTCTCTGTCTCTCTCTCTCACTGTCTAACTCTGCCTGCCAACAAAAACAAAACAAAACAAAAAAATTGGAATCCACAGGCATAGAGAGGGAAAATCAATTTAGGTTCCAAGAGGAGCCTTGTAAGGTTTGATCAAGGAGGGTGTCTTATCACTACTGTAACAGTTTTTTCTTGCTATTCAAAGATCAAGCCAAAAGTTCATTGCACAAAATCACACCAGCTCTCAGTATTATACCTAAATATGTTTGATAAATGCTACTATTCCTATATTACAAGAGATACTGATTTTGGCTAATTCTTATTGCATAATTAGATGATATTGGGGCAACTACAGTTTTAATGACCATATTTTTGTACATGCCATAAAATTAATCTGTTTAAAGCATGCAGTTCAATGATTTTTAGTAAATGTATAGGGTTGTGCAACTGTCATCACAATCAAGTATTAGAACATTTCTCTAAGCCCCAAAAGATCATTCATTCCCCCAATCATTTTTATAGTAGTATAATTTTTATTTATAAAAGTGCCTCTGAGAATTTTCAAAATCTGCGTAAGAGACGGGGGGCTGTCTTGCATGTAATGAAAATGACAAAGAAATATTTCTGAGTACCCAGGGACATCATACATTTCTTGAGAATAGCCTATATAAACTTTACACTGCTGAGAACTGTTTCAGACACATGATAAACACATTCTTACTTGCTCAAGTTAAGTTGAATTGAAAATTGTATTTTATGGGTTGAAATAACACATTTTCTGTAAACTCAAGGATAAAACCTATTTATAATCTTACTTGTGGATGTTTTTTTTAAAATGCTAACATCAGCATGTAAGAAGCAATCACATAGGGAGGGCATTTGGTCTATCAGTTAGGATGCAACTTGGGATGCCTACATCTTCTATTGGATGCCTGGGTTCCAGACCCAGCCCCACTTCGGATTCCAGCTTCCTGCTAATTTGTACCCTGGGAGGCTGCAGGTGAGGCTCAATTACTTGGCTCCCTGTCCTCCATGTGGGGAACCTGGATTGAGTTCCTGGCTCCTGGTTTCAGCCTGGCCCATTTCTGGCTTTTGTGAACCAGTGGATGGAAGAGCTCTCTTTCTCTTTCAAATAAAACAAACAAATAAATAAAAAGCTATAAAAACAGAGGCAATCACCTCAGTTTTCTTGACCTTGAAGTAAATGACAGAATAGGCACTTGACTTCATCCTTTATGACTCCAAGATTCATACTCATTCCACTGTAGCAAAGGATTTAGGAGTTTGGGCTCTAGGGGTCAAACAGGGCTACTCTGGCTCTTTAATGACTTGGCTGTGTGACATCCGGCTAATCACGTAACCATTCTTAGCTTCCTTTTCTGCATCTGTAAAGTGGGAATACCACTGAACTGTTAGGACTCTTAGAAGGACTAAACAGGCATTATCATTTAAAGCACTTAGCTATTAGTATAATCACAGTATCAGCAAGTTAATATCTTTGGTTTGGAAGTGATATATTTGATGATCATATTTGAGTTTTTCATTGAGTCTAGCACAATACCATGTATGAAAGCAATTCAGTCATTTGCTGGGTGGAGAATCAGGCACACAATTCCCTTTTTCTTTTTCTTTTAAATGTTCTCTAGGGAGGAAAAAACTGCCTGGATAATGTAAGTTGTAGATAAATAGAGGCTTGCCTAAACATCTTTTCCTCATTTCCCAGTGTCAAATGACTCTTGCCATGATTTTCTCTGAGCCTAATCCTTAACAAGTGAATTAGAGAAGTAGAAGCACCTGACCTCAACAACTTTTTCTGTTTTTAAGATTTTTTAAAATTTATTTATCTGAGAGGTAGAGTTATAGACAGTGTGAGAGAGAAACAGAGAAAGGTCTTCCATCCACTGGTTTGAAGCCAGGAGCCAGGAGTTTCTTCTGGGTCTCCTAAAACAGTGCAAGAGCCCTAGCATTTGGGCCATCTTTTACTGCTTTCTCAGGCCACAGCAGAGAGCTGGATGGGAAGTGGAGCAGCCAGGACTAGAACTCTTGCCCATATAGGATGCTGGCGCCACAGGTGGAGGATTAACCTAAGGTGCCACAGCGCTGGCCTCCTCAAGAACTTTCTATGTGAGGCTGATTAACCTGCACTACAGATTGTGAGGATGGGCAGGAAGGAGAGGAAGAGAAAACTTTCATGTCACGTGTTTGGATGTGCAATGGGAGCTGTTGAAAAGTTTTACACAGGGGAGTAAAAACATTCTGATCACTGGTGTTACAAAACTGTTATTTGCAGCTTGCAGAACACTAACATTTATATTATCATGTATTATTTCTAGATTTAATAGTTTGCACAAGACAACTCCTGAATGCTGATCTCTCAGAAAAGAAATTGACCTATTTTATTTATTTATTTATAAGTTTTATTTATGGGACCAGTGTTGTGGTATAACAGGTTAAGCTGATGCCTGAAATGCTAGGATGCCGTATGGGTGCCAGTTTGAGTCCTGGCTGCTTCACTTCCAATCCAGCTCCCTGCTAATGTGCCTGGGAATGGAATGGGAAATGGCTCGAGTCCTTGGGCCCCTGCACCCACTTGGGAGACCCATAAGAAGCTCCTGGCTCCTGGCTTCGGTCTGGCTCAGCCTCAGCTGTTGTGGCCATTTGGGTAGTGGACCAGCAGATGGAAGATCTCTCCCTTTCTCTCTCTCTTTCTCTCTCTCTCTCAACTCTTTCAAATAAATCTTTGAAAAAAACTTGTTAATGATAAAAATATACAGAAGTTTTATTTTTTCATTTATTTGGGATTGAGAGAGAGTAGAGGGGAAGGTGGGGAGGGGAAGTTAAGATGCCACTTGGGAAGCCCACATTGTATATTGGACCAGCTTGGGACATCCATATCCCATATTTTCTGGGTTTGCATCCAGGCTTCACTCCTGATTCCAATTTCCCGCTAATGTATATTCTAGGAAGCAGCAGGTGATGGCTCAATTACCTGGGTCCCTGCAACCCACTTGGTAGATTTGGATTGAGTTCTGGGCTCATGACTGCAGACCGGTCAGCTCCTGCTGTTGCAGGCACTTGAGGAATGAACCAGCAGACGGAAGATCTCCCCTCCCCTCCCCTCTCCTCCCCTCCTCACCTCTCCTCTCTTCATTCATGTTTATGAGGTAACAATAGTTGTTGAATACTCAAGCAAGCCAAGGGCAGGCTGAGGCTCAATACAGTCAGTTAAGACGCAATGAGACATTTGTAGTTTATTATGTAGAGCATGAAACAAAGAGAATCCAGAGAGGCCAGGTGACTTAGGACCCTGCCCTGCATGTCCACAATAATGATATTATGACAAAAGAGGCTGGATGAGCACAATGTGGGTTGTAAGATACCCTAAGGAGCAATTCTAGACTGGCATAATGCCTTTTTTTTTTTTTTTTTTTGACAGGCAGAGTGGACAGTGAGAGAGAGAGACAGAGTGAAAGGTCTTCCTTTTTGCCATTGGTTCACCCTTCAATGGCCGCCGCGGCCAGCGCGCTGCGGCCTGCGCATCGCACTGATCTGAAGGCAGGAGCCAGGTGCTTTTCCTGGTCTCCCATGCGGGTGCAGGGCCCAGGGACTTGGGCCATCCTCCACTGCACTCCCAGGCCACAGCAGAGAGCTGGCCTGGAAGAGGAACAACCAGGACAGAATCCGGCGCCCCAACCAGGACTAGAACCCGGTGTGCTGGCGCCGCAAGGTGGAGGATTAGCCTAGTGAGCCACGGCGCCAGCCGCATAATGCTTTTACGGCTGTAGCTGAATCCAGCAGAGAGTCTCAAGCCATGTCATTAACTGGGATGTGACAAGAAATGTCCCATGACCTCCTCCTAGAGCGTGAGAGACAGGCTCAAAAGCCATTCATTGTTTTGGGTTCAATCTCATGTGACCTATGTGGATGCCTGCAAGGGTGGCAGTGGGTACTGGTAGGGCATTCCTGAACAGCAGTGAATTAATTTTCCTTATTGTATTTTGTTTTGTTTTTTTTTTTTTAGTCTGAAAACATGTCATTTGCCAATTTTAGTGTTGTTAGACATCTGGGTTGCTATGGAAATCTTGCTGGTTTGTTTGGTATTGTAAACAAAGCTTTTGCAACTGCTCCTGTACATATCTTCTGGTGCAGTTAAAGCTATTTTAGGATATATGTCTAGGAAAGGAATTGTTTGGTCTAGGACATCATGAACTCTAGAAGAAAATGCCAAATTGTGTCAGTTTTCACTAAAACACACAGTTTATGATGATTTCTGTTGTTCCATTTCCTTGCCAACCCCTGATGCTTTGGGTCTACATTTTTGCCAGTCTCATGGTGCATCTTGCTGTGATTAAAATTGTATATCCCAGATACTTAATGAGTTGATGTCTTTTCAAAAGCTAAATCAGTGTTTATATTTACTGTTTTGTGAACTAAGTGTTAGGGCATATTCTCTATTTTTCTATAGCATTATTTGTATTATTCTTATTTATTTACAGGAACTATTCATATGATTAGAATACTAGTTTTTGGTTGATTACTGATGCTAGACATATCTCCTATGTATTTCTTCATTGGCTTTTTTACTTTTTTATTTCTTTTATCTTTTAAAAAAGATTATTTATAAATCAGAATTACAGAAAGAGAAGGAAAGACAGAGAATCTTCCATTGGCTGATTGACTCCAATAATGGCTGCAATGGCCAGGGCTAGGGCAGGCCAAAGCCAGGAGCCAGGTGCCTCTTTTAGGTCTCCCACATGGGCACAGAGGCCCAAGCACCTGGGCCATCCTCTACTGCTTTCCCAGGCACATTAGCCAAGAGCCGGATTGGAAATGGAGCAGCTGGGACTTGAAATGACATCTATATGGGATGCTGGTGCTGCAGACAGCAGCTTAACCCACTGCACCACAGTGCTAGCCCCTATGATTTCTTTTGATGAACAGAAATTCATTATTCTAATACTATTTTGTCACATAACTTTATATTCGTAATTTTGCTTTTTGCATTTAAATATTCTTTTTAACCCTGGTATCATAAAGATCTTTTCCTAAAATATTTCAGAGTTTTAAAATTTCACTTTTCACATTAAAACTTTTTTTTTTAAAACTTTTATTTAATGAATATAAATTTCCAAAGTACGACTTATGGATTACAATGGCTTCCCCCCCCATACCGTCCTTCCCACCCACAACCCTCCCCTTTCCCACTCCCTCTCCCCTTCCATTCACATCAAGATTCATTTTCGATTATCTTAATATACAGAAGATCAGCTTAGTATACATTAAGTATGGATTTCAACAGTTTGCTCCCACACAGAAACATAAAGTGAAAAATAATAGATGATTTTTTTTTAATGATGATGAAATCAGATCAGACCTATTGTCATGTTTAATCCCAGTGAGAGTCAAGTTGGGAGTTGATAGTTTCTTTTCTTTTCTTTTTTTTTTTTTTTTTTTTACAGAGGATCAGTTTAGTATGCATTAAGTAAAGATTTCAACAGTTTGCACCCCCATAGAAACACAAAGTGAAATATACTGTTTGAGTACTCGTTATAGCATTAAATTTCAATGCACAGCACATTAAGGACAAAGATCCTACATGAGGAGTAAGTGCACAGTGACTCCTGTTGTTGACTTTACCAATTGACACTCCTGTCTATGGCATCAGTAATCTCCCTATGCTCCAGTCATGAGTTTCCAAGGCTATGGAAGCCCTCTGAGTTCTCCGACTCTTATCTTGTTTAGACAAGGTCATAGTCAAAGTGGAGGTTCTCTCCTCCCTTCAGAGAAAGGTACCTCCTTCTTTGAAGACCTGTTCTTTCCACTGGGATCTCACTCACAGAGATCTTTTGCCAGAGTGTCTTGGCTTTCCATGACTGAAATACTCTCATGAGCTTTTCAGCCAGCTCCGAATGCCTTTAGGGCTGATTCTGAGGCCAGAGTGCTATTTAGGACACCTGCCATTCTATGAGTCTGCTGAGTATCTCACTTCCCATGTTGGATCACTCTCCCCTTTGTTTACTCCATCGGTTAGCGTTAGCAGGTACTAGACTTGTCTATGTGCTCCCTTTGACTCCCAGTCCCTCCACCATGACCAACTGTGAACTGAAATTGATCACCTGGAACAGTGAGATGGCATTGGTACATGCCACCTCGATGGGATTGAATTGGAATCCCCTGGTATGCTTCCAACTCCACCACTTGGGGCAAGTCAGCCTGAGCATGTCCCAAATTATACATCTCTTCCCTCTCCCATTCCCACTCCCATGTTCAACAGGGATCACATTTCAGTTAATTTTCAACACTTAAGAATAACTGTGTATTAATACACAGTTATTCACATTAAAACTTTAATCTACCTTGGGTAGATTTTTACATAGATACTTCAAAAAGTCCATGTAAAATGAATTTAATGATAAGATTATTTTGGTGCAAAATTGTTTTGAAATTCATTCATGTTTTCAGAATATGCATTTTCCATGAACTTTTTGAAGATCCATCCCTCAGATGATGTGAGATAGGAATCCAATTATGCCCACATCAGACTACAATTGAAAATATCTTTATTGCAACACTATTAGTGTTTTATATCAACTTACCATGTATGAATAGATTTGTTATTCTATCCTTGGGCTAAAAATACACTTAAGTTTATTTATTTTTACTCATTTGAGAGAGAGAAAGAGAGTGGGAATATCAGTCAGACAAGGAGAGATATTCTATCTGCTGGTTCACGTTCCAGATGCCCACAGCATTGAGCGCTGGGTGAGGCCAAAGCCAGGAGCCTTGAACTCAGTCTGGGACCAACTCCTTGAGCCATCACCAGTGCTTCCCAAGGTGTGCATTAACAGGTTTCTGGAATTGAAAGTGGAGCTGTAACTCCAAACCAGACAGTCTGATATGAACACAGGTGTCTGAAGTGGGGACTTAACCATTGAGTTTAATAATACTTTTAATCTTCTACCTGAAGTAGATTTTTTTCAGTTATTCTTCCAGTGAGTATCTGTGGTTGGTAAATTTTCTCTTTGTCTGAAAATATCTTAATTTCATCTTCACTCTTGAATATTGGTTAAAAATGCGGTGGAGTTTTAGTTTGATAGGAATTTTATATTGAGTAAATTTCTCCAAATATTTAGCTTATCATACTACTGAAACCGTAGGCTTTCTAACTGATCTTTGTCTTCCTTCCTTCTGAGTCTCTTTTCATGACAATTTGTTTTTAACAGCAGTTAACTTCATAAAGGGATCCATTATGAGAAAGCAAAGGAAGATGGATAAATTCAGTTTCTACCTTCTCTTGCTGCAGTCATATTTCTTTCTTCTACATTCATTGTTTTCCTTTCCTGCCTGGAAGTTGGGTGCCTGTGGCAGACTTGAGATCTATATCACAACCTTATTCATTCCCTGAAAATTTGGCCAAGAATGGTGTGAGATGGAAGCAAATAGAGCATTTCAGCTGTGAGAGAAAAATTATTGGCATAAGGAAACAAATGTAATGAGCCAGAAACTGGATCAAGCTATACCAGCATGAGAAATAGTCACAACATCTAATGTGACCCGCAGAGATAAACAAGATTTGACAAAGGCATTTTGTATGAACCAATCAGTCTTTCAGCTTATTCAGGAATTAGGGCCTGAAATATAGAGATCTTAGAACACTCAGAATCCTTGACGAGACATAAATAATGAGTGCCCATTTACAGTGGAAGAAAATTAGTTCTATAAAACTGAGAGACTTGCCAATATTAGCTGCCAAATTAACAATATTGAGGAGCTAGATTCAGTCATTGCCAGTCTCTCCACCAGGACCAAACATCCTGACTTTTTCAGCACATGAGGGGTTATCAAAGCATTACCAAGATGTTGGCGCTAAGAACCAGCCTCCTGTTAGATGCATTAACTCATACAAGTAACAAAGGAGGATTCCTTAGCCATCCTCTTCCATTTAGTTTTCCCTGAAGCAACGAAAATTCTAAAAGACAGATGAATGAGCTCTAATAGCACATTTTGTTTAGATTTATTTTCATTTCAATTCTTACATGCACCAACTACAAATCATCTCCTGCATAGGTGGTGAAATTGCTTGATTATAAGCCAGAAAGAACCAGCTTGCTGTAAGATATTTTGAAGTCCTATGACGTATCATCACCCTTCTAACAGGGATTACAATAATAGCTGGTACTTACTGAATCCATATTGTGGGCTTGGCACTGTGGCATTTAACATAGAGTGCTTGATTTAATCCTCACAACAGCCATACAGCATGTACACTACCATCATCTTCATATTGCAGAAGAGGAAGGTGAGGTTCAAAGAGTCTAAGGAATCAATTTGTCAGGGTTACTCTATGTAAAAGTGGTGGAAATGAATTTATAACAGTCATATCTGTTTGATTGCAGTTAAGAGTCTTCCATGTTAACATCCTGAAATAATTCCATGAGAAGTTCCCTGTTCTGTTTGAGATCATCTGCTGTGTTTCCATTCTCATCAGAATTTATTGAGTAAAAGTGATGCAGGGTGGCGCCTGCATTAGAAAAGACTCCATGTTGCTCGCACAGAAAACCTAACTGAAGCTGGCAGTAACAATAACAGACTTGGATGCTGTTTTCCCACTCCTAAATGAACACTGGAGCCTGGGGAACATCACGTATTTATTGGCTCAGTCCTGGAGGGTGTAACCCTCCATGAACCACACGTTGTGGCAGGGGGAAAACTGATTCAGCCTGCAATCTGGGAAATTCCTGAACCTTGGATGGGGACCAAAATGAATGCCTGTCCCTTCAGATGGGGACGGGGCAAATGGGAAAACAGAAGCATAGGAAAAGGAAGGAAAATATATCAGTTAAGCAAAGGAATCCTGACTTCCTTTCCAGGTAAAAGGTTAATACACAAATGAAACTTGAAGAAAGAGTAGGGTTAAATTTTACATCTTAAACAAATTTCACAGATGATGGGTAAATTAGTTATCCACTGTAGCATAGCCTCAAAATTCAGCTGCTTAAAAGAACAAACACATTTCTGCGGGTTAGTAACCTGGGTGTGGCTTAGCTGGCTCAGGTCTCTTGCAGTCTGGAGAAGGATTTGCTTCCAGCACACGCCCATGCTTGTGGGCAGAATCCACGTCTCTTGGGCTCTTTGACTAAGCACTTCAGTTCCTTGGTGTGCAGCCTTCTCCATTAGGTAGTTTACAATGGGTAGCTGGCTGCCCTCAGAGCGAACAGATAAGAGAGAGAGATAAGATGCCCAGGACAGTCTGTATAACCTCATATTAGAAGAGACATTCCACCACTTCTGCTATTTTTAGTTCTTCAGAGATGAGTCAGTAAGTGTAGCCAACACTCAGGAGAATTACAGAAAAGTGAGAATTTGGGGATTTTTAGGACCTGCTTGGACTGAATGCTTATGTCCCGTCAAAGTTCTTGTATTGAAATCCTAACTCCTTATGTGATATAATTTGAAGATAGGGCCATTGAGTGGAGCCCTTACGAACAGGACTATTGTCCTTGTATGAGAGACATAAAAGCTGGGTGTCACTCTCTGCTGCCTAATTATACAATGAGAAGAGAATCTGCAAACCGAGAAAGGGGCCCCATTAAACACGGGGTCTACCAGAACCTCGATCTCGGACTTCCAGCCTCCAGAACTGCGAGAAACAAGACTGCCATTGAGTTCATGGTAACACAGCGGCCTAGACTAAGAGGGTTGGCTCATAAGCTGCCTACCACAACGTGTGCATCTGAGTGTATGTGCACGTGTATACGTCTGTTGGGAGGGTCAGTGGCGGCACACTGCATGGGATCAATAGTGTAGGGAGCTGTCATATAGCCTCCTGCTAGGAGCTGTACAGGAGTGAGACAGTAGTCATGCTCCCTGCAGGGCAGAGATGGCGTTCACAAGTTGGGAATTTGACTTGGTTTAACAAAGGGGCTATTTACAAACATAGGGCCAAGTGTATAGCAGTCACAAGGGCTAGGACTCACAGCAGCCGGCAGAGGACTATCCTTAGGCCTCAAGCAGTGAGGGAGAAATTCAGAAGCAGGAAAGGATATTTGTGTGCAGAGACTCCAGACAGCAGCTATTACTTTCAGTTAAGCGTGCAGTCAGCCTATGGCATCTCCACAGGGAAAGAGCCAGGGGAATAAATACCTTGACCTCGCTCTCCTCCAGGCTCCTCCTGGCTCCATCTGTCCATGGGCTGAGCCCAGCTGGAAGCCAGAGGGAAATGGAGGCAGCACAGGTCAACCTCCTGGGCCACACAGTAATGTGGAAGGGCTTATGAGGGAAATCAAATCCACAATAGGCAGAGAGGAAGAAGGAGGCGTATGCCAGCGATCACAGTTTGGAGAAAACTAGATGGAAGAGTTTGCTGGTACAAAAGAGTTTTTAACTTCAAAATGAGTTTTCATATAATTGCATCTCCTGAAGTTCTTTAAAAACAGGAAACATGTATCCATCTCTATGAAATGATTTGAGAAGAATTGTACAGATGAAAGGAATGCGAGTGGCTAAGACGACTTTGAAGGGTCGTTGTAACCTGAGGATTCAATGTTACAGGAGGAGTGATGGAAATCAGGGAACAGGATCTCCTGCAAAATATTCACAACTCTTTGAAATGGAAATTTGGCTATTCCAATTTAAGAATCAAATTAAAGCAAACATTCAGGGTGTTAGCAGGCCATGCTCTGTGCCTGTTTGAAATGGCAGTTGAAGGAGGGAGGCGTGCTTTTTCCTGGATGAAGCAGGATCTAGCTCAGCCTGTTTTCATCTTTACTTAGCACCTGCTGGCTTGGAGTGGTGTCGCCCAAGCAATCAGACGGTGGGTGTGCCAAGAGCCTGACCTCCCCATGGCTGCGGCCCCTCCCCACACACCCCATGACAGCCTGTCCTGATATAGATGGACAGGGGACTGGTTTAAAATGACAGTCTCAAGTTCATTTAGGAAGAGAAGGCTAATTCACAGAAGCAGCCAGGCAAGCTTCCTTTCTCAGTAGGAATATTCCTACCCTCCTTCCCATGGCCCACCTGGGAGCCCATTTTGCCTTTAGATCCCGCTGGCAGAAGACCGACGATGAACTCTGTCGACATAGCATGTCCTTTATCCTGCACAGAGCCATTCGCAATGACTTCTTTCAGAGCTACCTCTACCTGCTGGAAAAGATTCCTCTGGGTAAGTGAGTCAGAGATACCAGATAAGGAGCAAGAAAGGACTGAAAATATTGCATGAGCTTGTGGGGTTTCTGGAAGAGAAGCTAGAACAACGGGCACTTTTCAGACGGAATCCTCAACCAGTGCTGGTGGCCTGAAGGGCTTCAATGGCATTCTTCTAGGGAGAGTCAAAATCAAATGCTGCTTAGCAAGGCAAGATTCTATTTTGGGATTTCCATGCTCCCTCAGGCATAGTGATTTTCTTCTCTGGGTGTCAGTTGCCTATCAGGCATATAGAAATTCACTTCTTGAGCTTAGAAGGACATTTTTAATATTTGCAAAAGCTTAAGGTTGGTCAGGGTTAGTAACTCTAAGATGAGAGAATTAGTGAAATACCATATTAAGTGAGGTACAGTGGTAGAATTAAAACGTAAGACTGCACAATAATAGATCAAAATGGGACTGAGGGGTGTGTGTGTGAGTGTGTGTGTGTGTATAAAATCTTCTCTGGACTTCTTGAGTCATAAGAACAGTCAAAAAGCCTAAAATGACAGATTTTAGTTTACTCTTTGAATATTAAGGAAAAAAACCTGGGTAGTAGTCTGCCTCTGCTTTCGTTATTTCCTCTAGTTTTCAGGGAATTGGACAATAGAGCAATAAAAAGCTTATCTGGTTTGTCTACACTACTTTTCTCAGCCTCTGTGAAAGGAGTTACTTCAGGGCATTCTAAGCAGCACTGAAGAGGAAATAACTCACAATTAAAGGGTGAAGGACCCCCCCTTAGATTTGTATTTTCCCCAAAAGCAGGAACACTGTGTATCAGGCCCGTCTATTTTCTTAAGTTCACTTCATGTGGCCGTAGTTTCCAGCTGTGTAAAGAGCTACATAATTCTTGGTTATACATTCAAGAAACTGGATGTTAGCAGCCTACAAAAGTCTTTTTTATGAATACATTTCTTTTGCATCTTTAATTCTAGACATACAAATACCTTCACCTCACATTTATACAGCGTTTGTGTAAAAACTTTCTCATCTATGATTTTATTGATCCTTACACCATGTATGTGATAGACAAAGTGTCATTGTTCCTCCCCACCCCTGCCACCCTAATTCCTCATCCAACCATTTACTTTTTCAAATGAGGGATAGAAAATTCAGAGATGATGCTAGCTCATGCAGATATAGTAATCTGAAATCAAGAACTAAAGTCCTGGGCTCTTTCTGGTAGATCAAATTGCCCATAAGTAAATCTTTTAGGACATTTCATCTTTATCAAATGGACAAATTAGAGCAATTTATCTGGTAGGTGATTATGTTCTAGTTGTTCCACACATGGGCAGAGCGTTGCTTTTCTGGAAATATTCTTTGGACCATACGTCACTGAGTCGTTTGGTAGTCGTCTTGTGTTAGACTGGATTAAAGATCAATGAAAATAACTGGGAAGAGGCTAGGAAGCAGACGACTGACAAACTTTAAAAATAATTATTAAAGAGAAAAGGAACTCATCCCTGAAAGTCTAAGATGAATTAAAAATTAAGAATAAAAATTAATAAGTGGGGCCGGCGCTGTGGCGCAGTAAGTTGATCCTCCACCTGCGACGCCAGCATCCCACATGGGCGCTGGTTCTAGGCCCGGCTGCTCCTCTTCCAATCCAGCTCTCTGCTGCGGCCTGGGAAAGCAGTAGAAGATGGCCCAAGTGCTCGGGCCCCTGCACCCACATGGGAGACCTGGAAGAAGCTCCTGGCTCCTGGCTTTGGATTGGCGCAGCTCTGGCTGTTGCGGCCATTTGGGGAGTGAACCAACGGAAGGAAGACCTTTCTCTCTGTCTCTCCCTCTCACTGTCTGTAACTCTACCTCTCAAATAAATAAGTAAAATCTTTAAAAAATTAATAAGTAAGAATAAAATATTTCTTCTGAAAACTCACTTGAGACAAGTAGACTATAATTTGAATTTGGCTTCAAACCTTCTATTATCTTTTCGACTTTGTAGTTCTTTTGATTTTATGTGGTTTTCTCTTTTCTGAATGTGCTAATGGTTTATCAATGATTTATATCTACTTAAAACATTATTGTAAAAGAAAAATCTTTTGACAAACTATTCCATGGATGCCCAATGTAAAACATAAGAAGAAGTGAAGCTTCACTGGGGGCAGGGAACTTTTCTGGGTGTATCCTGTTATCCTCATCAGTGACTCCTGGGGCATTTCCAGAGCACCTACCCAGTTCTATAAACGTGGTGTGGAAACGATTAGTCTATCCCAAGCCAAAGTCCACTTCATTTTATTTCGTTGCAGTTTTCCATAAAGAGGTGCTGCTTATTTTTTCTACCCGGATGATTCAGCCTGGGCCTTAGATTCTCCTGAGAGTCAATGTGCTAACCACATCCACAGTACTTTGTTGTTGATAGAAATCGAGGACTCCATTAGTTGGTACAGACTAAGTTATGCAAGAGTAACAAATAAGGCCAGAAATCTCAATGGCTGAATAGATCAAAGTTTATTTTCTAGTCTTGTTGTGTTGTCTTCTGCATGTGTTATTGGTGGGGGCCATATTCCACATAGACATTCAGAGATCCAAGAGGATAGGAGTCTCTACCAGTGGAACATCACCAGCCCCCAAGGCAAGGTGAGGGAGCAGAGTGCTTGGCTCTGAAGGACTTACTTACCTCTGTGTAGAGATCATTGCTCAGCACTATCAGGCCCTGGGTAATGTGAAGGGCACACTTGCACATTTGGTCACTAGTCAATGTTTCTACCACAAGGGAAACACATTGCTTTTCCATCTCTTCTTTCTGATCAGTTTAGCAATATTTCATGCCAGTGACATTTCTGGAATTTCAATTATTGCACTGCAGAAAACCTAAGCCTCCATAAGACAAGTCTATCTTCTTTGGGATTTTATAACCTGATAAAGGAGGTAAATTAACAAATAATTTTTCCTTTATCCTCAGAAGCTTTTTAAGTTAAGGGTGCTGGGAAGACAGACTATCCTCTTCTATGTTTACCACCCGGCTCTTTTGCAGCTCTTTCTTGTCGTGGCAGACACTGAATGTTTAGAAAGGAAACCGCATGTAAGTCTCATCTGCCAGGGTGACTTATTCCCATAGAGGTTCCCCCCAACTCGGCTTACCTCATTAAATTCTTGATTCCTCCACCCCTGGAAGTTATAACATATTTATGCAATGTATTTGCCTGTATTTGTTCCTCTTTTGGAGTCTAGTTCCCATGAGAATAGAGATGCCTCTATTTTTCCACTACCAGAGTTAGTTGTTTAGGGTTTACCATGGTTCCTGGCACATAAAAAGAACTCAATCACTATCTTAAATGAATTAAATGACCTCCCATTAATAAATAATGGCGTATCAGCAAAGTTCTAGTTCAAAATCTTCCATTGCTACTGCTGGAGAGGTGATGTCTGCAAGTTACTAAATGTCTATAAATATTATTTTCCTCAAAATTGTATCAGGGCCAGTTGAGGGAGTAAATGCAGGTATATATGTGAAAGCAAGCAGTCAATTCTCAGTGTGTGTCTTCTTTTCCTTCTGACCTGGGTCTGTGTTAGAGTCACCATGTATCCTCTCTAGACCATGAACTTAACTCAGTATATGAGTTTCAGGCTACAGCAGACACCATGCTTCTCAGTTTGGAGATAATACTCAGCCAGCAGAGACGCTCCCTCTGCAGCTCTGGTGAAGTGCTTTAGAGTTGGCTTGCCCTACTCTTGATGATTTCAAGACTTCATAGAAATGAAGCACTTCTTTCAAAAGCCTTGGGGAACCTTGGTAGGGCCTGCACAGAGAGTTTGTTGTCTGGGGTAATTGGAAGGAAGGGTGACTAACTAGATGCTTTGATTTTGTCTTTCCTTCCTTCCTCCCTCCAACTTCTTGCCTTAGACAGGCAGTTTCAGCCAGCAAGTAGGTTAATATGATCTAGTTACACCAGCCCAACTTCAGTTGGCGGCTTGGAGTGAATGAATTTTCCAAAGGTGACAGTTTGTGAACAAATAGGACACAGACTAGGAAAACAAATCAGTGTAAATCTCCAGTTTATACATCAGTGCTCAAAGTCTGTACACTGCCGAACGGGAGATGATCACATAGGTTAAACCTCAATAATTCTAGGACTATTCATATTTCTGAATACATAGAAGACAATGAATATTTTTAATTATATTTTCAAGAAGAAATCTAATACTCCTGGACATTGTTAAAGGCTTAGCCTTACTTCACATTAGAATAGTGGTTCTATGTAATTTAGCAGAATGATCAAAAGCATTGCATTTGAATAGACAAGGGCTCGCCTACAGCACTTCTTTTCTGTGTGATTTTTCTGATTCTTGTATTACTCATCTGGCAAGTGATGATCATAACTCCAATCTTGCAGAGAAACTGTGAAGATCAAAAGAGGTAATATGAAGAAATGATATGAAAGTGCCTAGGACAATGCTTGATATATAGAAAATATCCACATGTGAGTACTGCTCTCTCGTTGGTCCCTTTTTGGAAGAATCAGTCTCTGGGAAGAAAATTGAGAATAGTGTCTACCTTTTGCCATCACAAGTAAGGCCAGAGTTCATTAAAACATTTTCTCTAAAACATTTGGAATTCCCAGAATGAAACTTACCCTACGGCTAGTGGCATTTTTCAAGTTCATTTCATCCCTCTGGCAGGTTATTGTTGCACAACTCATTGTACATGATGTTTACCGTTCCATTTATAGTGAAAATTCTATAAAATAATTTTTCTTTTAAATAAATAAAGAAGATATAAGTTTCTTTTTAACTTAGCAGATATACACATATTTTCTGGTACCAAATGTGAGATGGAAGAGC
Organism: Oryctolagus cuniculus; assembly: GCF_051225735.1. Lineage (NCBI taxonomy): Eukaryota > Metazoa > Chordata > Mammalia > Lagomorpha > Leporidae > Oryctolagus > Oryctolagus cuniculus. The sequence continues at coordinate 28,502,807 of NC_142873.1, forward strand.
TATGAGTACTGGATTTAAATTGGACGACAATCCAGTTACCTTCTTTTTTTCCTGTTTTTTTTTTTTGTTTTTTTTTTTTAAGATTTATTTTGTTTGAAAGAGTTACAGAGAGAGAGGGAGAGACAGAGACAGAGTCACACAGAGAGAGATCTGCCATCTGCTGGCTGACTCCCCTAAAGCTGCAACAGCCAGGGCTGGGCCAGGCTGAAGCCAAGAGCCAGGAGCTTCTTCCAGGTCTCCCACAGTGGTGGCAGGGGTGCAAACATTTGGGCCATAATCCTCCACTTTTTCCAGGCCAGGCCATTAGCTTGATCAGAAGTGGAGCAGCTGGGACTTGAATTAGTGCCCATATGGGATACTGGCATCACAGGCAGCAGCTTTACCAGCTATGCCACAATGCCAGTCTCTTCAGTTAACTTTTCTCTTTTTTTAAAAAAAAATTTATTTATTTCTTTGAGAGGTAGAGTTACAGACAACGAGAGGAAGAGACAGAGAGAAAGGTCTTCCATCTACTGGTTCACTCCCCAAAATGGCCACAGCAGCTAGAGCTGAGCTGGTCTGAAGCCAGGAGCCAAGAGCTTCTTCTGGGTTTCCTGTATGGGTGCAGAGCCCAAGGACTTGGACCATCCTCTGCTGCTTTCTCAGGCACATTAGCAGGGAGCTGGATTGGAAGTGGAGTAGCTGGGACTTGAACTGGCACCTACATGGGATGCTGGTGCTGTAGTCCAAGGCTTTAACCAGCTGTGCCACAGCACCAGCCCCTCAGTTAACTTCTTAATGCCTTAGTTTCTTCTTCTGTGGAAAGATATTTAATGTTTATCTTAGATATGCAGTTAGATAGAAATGCTTTGCATATGTATTGCATATATATGTTTGACCAATGATAATTACATAATGTATTATTTATATATGTTTGATCAAAGATATATTTGCATATATTATGTTTGATCAATGATAATTTTTAATTATTTGGATATGTGTAATTAGGAGGACAGATATTTCATGAACCATACCAAAGGTCTGACTTCCGTGTTCTGTGTTAATTTTCCCTACAATTGTTCACCACTTTGTGGAACCTATATATTATATTCAGAACAAAAAGCTAGCACTTATTACATGAATATCCAAAGAAGTTCTACTTTGAGTTAAGTATAATGGTAAATTCTGAGGTTACAAGGAAAATAAGGTATAACCTTATCCTGAAGTATTTATTGTAGAAGGGGGAATAGTACAGATAATCTGTTTTTAAAATGTAAGAATATAACAGAGATGACCAAAGGATTCGACAGAAATGCAGAGGAGACATGAGGGCTGTTGAATCCGATTCTGACTGTAAGATGCAAAATCTCACCATAAAACTTTGTATCTTGTATTTTGTCTTTGGTAAATTTGATAGTAGATCAAGCAGAGTGTTCAAGAAGCAACAGAGAGTTAGGAAGATACTCATCAAGCAGGTAAGGGATATGATGTGTGGTAGGATTTTGAATGGATGCCTTTCTGAACTGGGGAAATTGGATCACTCTTCTATCCCCACACCCTGTGCACCCCATCTTTTCCTACCTCATCTACATTGAATCCTGAAATGAAGTCATGAACACTGAACTAGTCCTTTGTTGAAACGGAAAATGTGTCCTGCAAGTTCAGGGTTGTACCTTATTATGAAGATGAGAAATACTAGACACCTAAAGTCTGTAGGAAACAAATCAAACATAAAGGGCTTATTTGGGAAATTCAGAGATTTGATAATTAAGAGTTTTCTAGCATCCTGGCATATCCAGATCTTTGAGTTCCACCAGGAAAACCAATACAGTCCTGCCTACCTGCCTAACTCTGTTGGTGAAAAATCAGAGTAAGGGAGGTAACATTTATTGAGCCACTACTCTAAACCAAGTATATTCTCATGCTTTTACACAAATTATCTCTTTCAATAAATGCAAAAATCTAGTACAATAGTTTCATTAACTCATTTTACAGCAGAAGAAACTGAGGCTAATGTGTTATCATACAATTAATTAGTGTTCAGACCTTTCAGGGAACTCCCCGGATGTCATACTCTAAGATACTATTTTTTCCCTCCATTCCTTCTTCCTCTCTCACTTTTCCTTCCTTCCACCCTTTCTCCTTCTCTCTTCCTATTTTTTAAAAGGATTTTATTTATTTATTTATTTGAAAGGTAGAGTTACAAACAGAGGAAGAGACAGAGAGAAAGGTCTTCCATCTGTCGGTTCACTCCCCAAATGGCTGCAATGGCCAGAGCTGGACTGTTCCAAAGCCAGGAGCCAGGAGCTTCTTCTGGGTCTCCCATGTGGATGTAGGGGCCCAAGTATTTGGGCCATCTTCAACTGCTTTCTCAGGTATTATCGGAGAGATGGATCAGAAGAGGAGCAACTGGGACACAATTGGCACCCATATGGGATGGTGGCACCACAGGCGGAGACTTAGCCTACTACACCACAGTGCCAGCCCCTTTCTTCCTATTTTAACTGTTATTAGGGACTTCAAAGTTTGTGAAAAGTTGAATTAAAAGATAATTTTTGGTGAAAAAAATTGAAATGCATGCATAGTTGTTTCATAATTTACATTTTCAATAAACTTATTGATGACTTCTTGTACCTCTTTAGTTGCTAAATTGAGAAGTGCCTACTTGCAAATATATTTTTTGAGAAGTCTTGTCCCTTTATAACGTATCTCTTAATTCGGTATTTTTTTCTCTTATAAATAAATGAAAGATCTCTGTGAGTGAGATCCCAGTGGAAAGAACAGGCCATCCAAGAAGGAGGTACCTTTCTCTGAAGGGAGGAGAGAACTTCCACTTTGATTATGGCCTTGTCTAAGTAAGGTCAGAGTTTGAGAACTCAAGAGGCTTCCATAGCCTTGGCAGCTCATGACAAGAGCCTCTGGTGATTACTGACGCCATAAATAAGAGTGTCAATTGTTAAATCAACAACAGGAGTCACTGTGCACTAACTCCCCATGTAGGATCTCTGTCCTTATGCGAATTAATGGTAAAACTAGTCTCCAAATAGTACTTTATACTTTGTGTGCCTGTGTGGGTGCAATCTGTTAAAATCTTTACTTAGTATATACTGAGTTGATCTTCTGTATATCAAGATAATTAAAAATGAATCTTAATGAAGAATGGGATGGGAAAGGGAGTAGGAGATGGGATGGTTTGCAGGTGGGAGGGCGGGCGGTTATGGTGGGAAAAACCGCTATAATCCCAAAGTTGTACTTTTGAAATTTATATTTATTAAATAAAGTTTAAAAACAACAACAACAACAACAACAACAAAAAAAAAATAAATAAAGGGCTAGCTTGACCCAATATCTTCAGCCTCAAATCCTTTAGAAATTGCTGCCTAAAGCTAGTCTAGTCACCTTCTGGAGACTTTCAGATCAGTTTTCAGTGGACAAGCAGATGTAACATCTGGATTAAAGAGGCTGAAGTAGCTCTATCCATCCCATTAAAAAAAAGCCTCCCGGGCTGGCGCAGTGGCGCAGCGAGTTGATGTCCTGGCCTGAAGTGCAGGTATTCCATATGGGCGCCGGTTCAAGACCCAGCTGCTCCTCTTCTGATCCAGCTCTCTGCTATGGCTTGGGAAAGCAGTAGAAGATGGCCCAGGTCCTTGGGCCCCTGCCCCAGAGTGGGATACCCAGAGGAAACTTCTAGCTCCTGGCTTCGGATTGGCGCAGCTCTGGCCATTGCAGCCATCTGGGAGTGAACCATCAGATGGAAGACCTCTCTCTCTCTCTCTCTCTTTTCCTTTGTAACTCTGACTTCCAAATAAATAAATAAATCTTTAAAAAAAAAGCCTTCATTTTATCAGCAACTTGAATAATATTGGCTTGACTTTTGGACCTGTCTCTGGTATTACATCAATATCTCCTTTCAGGTTTATATTAAGACTTTTGCATTTTTATTCTGTTTGTCTCAAAAGTTTTATAAGAAAAGGTAGTACAAATCATCACTTCAAGGTAAACTCCATTTCATTTTATCTTAAAGTCAGAAGTTCAGAATTTGAACAGAAAATCTCTTGCTACCTGAAAAAACTCTCTCAAAGGAGACATTTGAGAATTCTCTCAATTTTATCAACATTTCCCCTCTCTCTCTCTCTCTCTCTCTCTCTCTCTCTCTCTCTCTCTCTCTTTTTACTAGCCAAAATCAAAAGCATGCTTCATGGCTCACACTTTTTTGAAAGACTTTCCCTAATGGTTTTTTCTATTTACAGGTATCTGTTGGACTCCCTGGCATTTGTTGTTAGTCTCATTTTTTGGGCATGAGTTTAACTTTCCCTTGTTAGGTTTTATCTCTGTGAGAGGTTGTCTTTATGTTTCTTGTTTCTCTCAGTGTACACTCACTTGGATATTCAACTTCCCAAGAACGTCCACCAGATCTTTGTTCTCCTTCAGGGAAAATGCTTGTAGTCTGTTTTTCTTTTTGCAGTAAATAGAGTTGGAAGGTCTATAATGTAGGTAAAGAAGTAAGTATCATAATATGTAAGGAACTAATAGAGAATTTAGTCTCTATTAGATTACCCCATGTTTCACAGGGACATCGCTGTTTTATGGGAACAAACCAGTAGACTTATTTCTATAATAAAGACATGGGTTGCTGACTGCTTTATCTGAGTCAGCATGCACCAACGTAGGAGCTATCAGGAGGGAGAGAATCTGGGGCTGGCACACACCTCGTATTATTTTTTAGCGAAATGTTGCTGTCAATTAGGTGAAAATGAGAACTCAAGCCTGTAAACCATAAAAGTCCACCTGTTGAGTCTGACACCTGCTGAGCCTGGCATTCACTTGTGGTCTACATGCTGCTGGCATAATGGACTATTCCTGTTTCCAGATCACAGAGTTTTCATAGCCTACATCAACCAGTTGACCTAAGCAGGTGATGATGAGTGTGGCTGCTCTGTTGCTTTGGTTGGATCAAGGAGAGCACTGGGCTGTGACTTGCCCGTGTTCCCAGAGCAGTATTCAATCCTTGTAAGACTCTGTGATCTGTGATTTTCTAACCTCATTTTCCTAGACATCCAAAAGAATTTAGGACAATCATATATTTGAGATGGTGATACCTGATTTTTGTCACCCTTGTTGAATTTATAAGCATTTGAGTCACTTCCTATTTAAAGACACTTTACTAAGTGTGAAAGTCAGGGTGTTTACCAAGTGGTGTGCATCAGGGCTTTCCAGTGTTTTTGAATGTGAAGATACTACTTTAAATGTTGTGTTTCCTCCATCAGTGTATTATTTGTGTATAAACTGACAAAAACATCTATGTATTTATTAAAACTTTTTAATAATTTGTATTTTGAAAATAATGATCTATATATAATAGTTGGTATGTGTGGGAACATAGTATATAATATTGTTAGTCTTCAGAAACTGGTATACATGGAAACTGATCCTTGAATCCATTTCTGCAAATTCATGATCATTTAAGGTCCAAACACTGACTCTAGTGTCTTCAAGTTGAAGAAGGCATGAGTAACTCTACAGATATAGTCAGTACATGCAGTGATGTGTGTTGGATTTTAAGCTTTTACAATCAAACTACAGTTATAAAATTGCTGTCTAATTTAGAGGCAATATCAGATTTAGAGTTTCAATATCAGAATCTTGATGTTATCTAAAGAAAAACGTTCCTAGTTAAGATTAAATGATTTAAAATGATTCTATCTTTTAGATTCTTTCTACTCAAAATTATGCCACATTTTACTTTTGTTTTCTACATGACATTACCACGTCATATTTGAACCATGGTATTTTTCTTGGAACTTTGGATTATTTATTTATTTTGGTGGTTGAGATTAAAAATATGTCTAACTTCGAACATTTATAATATCCCCTTGTTTCTTGCTTACTCTGCCTATTGCATTGGATCCAGTTCATTCTACTTTTTGTAGACACTGTTTTTGTAGCCTGTGCTTTCTTTTGTTTTAAAAACTGATTTCTTCATATGTCTGATAAATACTTGTCATTCAGGGATTTCTTTTCGCTGGATTTCTTTGTTAATTGAATCTTCGTTAATCATGCATATTCTCTCATTTTCGTATGTTTTCTCCTATAATATAAACTAATTTCTTTCTAGATCTGATAAATAGCTGTCATTTTTGGATTTCTTTTCATTGGATTCCTGTGTTAATTGCGTCTTTTTACATCATGTATCTTCATTGGGCTGGGATATAGCTTCAAGAAGCTTCTGAAGAATGAATCCATGGGAGGTAAATATCTTTGGCAGTTTGGGTATCAAACTCAGCTTCAAAATAATTTTCCATCAGACTATAAATGGCAATATGTCATTGTTTTCCAGTGTTTCTGATGAGATCTGTGTTATCAGCCTGATTACAGTTTTGAATATAGGGTTGCCAGTAAAATATAAGATGCCAGTTAAAACTCAACTTATCATAGTCAACACATAATTTTTAGTATTAGTGTATCTCATATAATGTGTAATATTTCAGATGTACTTACACAAATAAATGAATCATTGTTTATCAGATCTAATTGTGAGTTCTGTATTTTTATTTGCTAAATCTGGCAACCATATCTGAAGGTCAACCACTTCTCCCCCTTGAAATAACTTTATGATCTTATTACTCTTTCTGTTTTGAAATTTCTTAAGGATATGTGTAAATATGATTTTTTAAAAAATTCATGCTGCTCAGTTCTTGTTGAATCTTATGATCCCTTTCAGTTCTGTGAAACTTTCTTCTACTATTTCTTTAATAATTTTCTTACCCCATTATATTTCTTTTCTAGAATCTTGCTTAGCTTGATGATGGACCTCCTAAATTCAGTCTTTATAGGTCTAGTTTTTTTTTAATACTATTTTCCATATCTGTGTTTTTGTTTTATGTTCTGGAAATTTACTTGGTCTTATTTTCCAAAGTTTTTGGTAATCAAAATGTCAATTTCAGAGAATTCTTTGTTATTTTTTTCCCATCTTTTCAGTGTCTTATCTTTGGTTAATAGATGTACCTGTTCTCATATTTCTTCAAGGATAAATTAGCTTTCTTGTTTGTTTAAATTCTCATCCATTTCCTGAATCATTTCTATTTCCTTTGAGGTCAATTCTGATTGTTTATCTCAATCTTTTCTTTCAGGCTGCTATTTTACTCTCATATTTTGAGATCATTGTTTATCCACATTTAAGAATAAAGGACAAGGTAAATGATTCTAGGTGATGAATAAGGTTTCCTCTGTAATGTACTTGTTCCCTAAATAGAAAGTATAACAATAATCTCTACATGTTCAAGTAGATCTTACAAGGCTCTGATGAGTGTGAGTTCTTGGACTGAGATGTTGGAATCTTCTATATGGCAAAATGAGTAGAGTTATAGGATCTCAGTGCTAATGACCTAGTTCTCCATAGTCGTTTTATTTATATACTTAGAGAAGAGACATATTTTTCTTTTGGGATTGTAAATGTGTTGCCGCTTACTTTCAGAAGGGTGCACTTGTCCTCTCGTATGGTTGTCCTGTAGAAAGACTTTTGTTTGATTTTCTCATTTATTAGACTTCCATTCTCTTTTGTACACTGCCTCCTATTGACTCTAAGTGGAATGTAATTTCTTCTTGCAACTATTGTGGTTCGAAAATATTTAGCTTTGTTCTTTCTTTTTCTTAACTTATTGAAATTTATTGACATCATGAGTGTCAATCAATGAGTCTCATTTTCTTCATTGTTATTGGATTTACTCTTCAAAGCATTTTTAGGGAGTATTGGGAGAGAGGGATGACAAATGCATGTCCTTAGCTTATAGTCTTGAACCAGAATATCTTCTTTTTTATCCACTTCTTACCATTTCCTCCAAAGTATTCTTTTAATGAAAATAATTTGTATCTGCATGATGGGTTTCTGGTTATAAACTATAGTTAAATAAACTTTCATTTACTCCTCAGAAGTTGAAATGCATGGTTTTATAAAAATAAATGTCTTAAAATAATTTCATGTTTTGAAATAATGAAATGATTCAGTATATTTGAATATGCCTAGTACACTACAAAATACATAATCTCTACTCAACAAATATTTTGTCTAATTCTTTGTAATACTTTATTTTCAGGAGATAGCGATCAAGTAAATTTCTGTAATATTGGTATAAAGACATTGGGATTTGTTTCATTTTAAAAAGAGATGAAAAATAGCTATCTCTACTTTGTTATTAGAAATAAAAATTAACTTTAAAATCCTCATAAAACATTTGGAGATCAGAAATAAAACTCTCCATGAAGCATGACATTTTTTATTATACTACAGCAAACATTGTTCAACTTTTATACAGTGGTAAACTATAGGTTTACTAAACTATAAAGTTATTAAATAAAAAATGCTACATGACTGTGATTTATAGCTGAGATCCTTGAAGATCAGAGGAGTTAATAAGTTTTCCCAGTATTACACAGTAAGTAAGTTGGTAACCCAGGATTCAAACTAAGATCTTCTGATTTCAAATCATTGCCCTTTCCTCCATAGCACAAGGTTATGAGCTTTTAAAAGGAGATACAATGCATGATAAGATTGAGGTTGTTCTACCATATAAATAGAAATAACTATTAATATTTAATTTGCAGTGAAACTCTATGCTTTAACAAGCCAAGTTATCGATGGTGAAATGCAGTTCTATGCAAGAGCCAAACATTTCTACCAAGAAGTACCAGCCACTGAAGAGGGTATGATGGGAAATTTCATTGAACTGTCCAACCCAGATATCCAGGCCTCTCGAGAATTTCTAAGGAAATTTGTTGGGGTGAGTTATCCAACTGCTGCTTGATGAGAAGACAAAGTTCTTACAAACATTGAGCTCACATGCATCTGTGTAATCACTTAAGTCAGGTTAAAGCCATATGGCTCAGCCAAGAGTTCAACCTAAAAGCCTGTTTTAAGATGTTCAGAAAGGATGGACCACGTCAAACCACTGGTTTATCCCACTTGACATTTTACCCTCCTAGCATCGGCTAGTCTTACATGCTTCAGGGGAAGATGAACTAGCAGTGCTTATATTACCATTTAGGGATTAAGAAGATGTCTCTTTTAGAGTCTCATAGATAAACAGTTGACACCCAGATGACTGATGAGCGACCATGCCCTTTGGGATCTTGAATGATTTATTGATTCCCTGTAATACAAATTAGATGTAGTAAGGAAATGCTTGCTTATGTTCACTATAAAAATGATAGAAATGGTAGAGTCCCTTTATATTATTTAATACATCGCTCAGATTTTGCCTTGAAAGAATGTGATCCTTTGGTGTTGGTGTTGGATGAATGAACCCTCACTTATTACTTTCATGTCATGTGGGAACAGATAGTAGAGTATAGGGACTGAAAACTTTCACTTCAAAGTCATCATTACACTTCTACTTAATGTGTAGGCAAAATTGGGCTTGTTACTCAAATGCAGTAAGACTCAATTTTCTCACCTGTGACTAGGACAGAGTGGCATAAAAGTTACATCATAGGAGAATGTGAAAATCAAAGAGATAATTCATGTTGAGTATCTGCTCTAATGAGCAAAATTACTACCCAATGAATCTAATTTATTGCTACTACTACTCATAATAAGTTTTCCTATAAGAAACTTATTCAGTTGTTGGGATAGGCTTAACTCACATAATAAAGCTGCTGGTGGTCCTACTGAAAACATAAAGTCCTAACTGGCAAAGAGTTTATTCCAATCCATTGTTAAGTAGGTTGTTTTAAAATTGGAGCTTAATTTATTCAGATAAAGGTACATTATAAATATTGGGATTTGGGGTTAGCCTGTCAGCCTGTTTAGAAGTATACTATTTAGAATATCCCTAGTGTTTTAGTAAGCTTCACTTCACATCCAAATTCCTTGGAGCACCCAGTGCCTGAATCTGTAGTCTGACAATTGAGAAAATATGATCAGGTTGGGATATCCACAGAGGCTGAAGGGTCTGGATCTTTGGGGGCTCCAGCAGTGTTTACAGGTCAGGTCCTCCTGGAGTATTTCTACATCAGTGTTGCTGACTAATTTCACGGAAAGCTCAAACTGACATTCGCTCTGCTACACACTTTTGAAGTGTTGTTTCATTTGCTCTTCAAAATATTTATTGGAGCTAAGTACTGCTATTAGCTCTGTTTTTATGGTTGTGGAAACTGAGGCTTGGAGAGGTCAAATAAGTTGTCAAGATCCCACATTTGGCAAGAGACAGAGCTGAGACTTAAGCCTAGCCAGGTCTGTCTGACACCAAACTCCTGCTATTAACCATGACATGTTTTTTCCATTTGTCTCATGAAGCAGAAAAATCCCTGCCTTGTGCGTGCCTATGTGTGCGTGTGTGTGTGTGTGTGTGTGCACCATAGACCTCAACTCTCCTTCAGTCTGGCTCGGAGCAACCCCTCCTACTTGCCTCATGGTGAGACCGACTTTGATCCCAAAGCATTTCAGAAGCTTAGTTAGTAATCCAGCTGTCTTGTCACTCTGTGTGGAATGCCAAGCTGACCACAGGGATGCTGGTCAGACAGAGCTCGTAAGCACGCCCACAGGCCAAGGAAAGGAAGCAGCCCTGTGCTTGCATATTTATGTTGGAAAAGATGCTGCCTGCTCCTTTCAAACAAACGTAAGGAATGCTTCTGAGCAGACAAGGCTCACTTGTGAAGCTGTGACCTCTAACTAAGAACAAACACAGTCTTTTTAAAGAAATGACATTTTGGTTCTTTGACCTTAATAATCTACTAAATTAGTATCCAGGTCAAGAAACAAGGAGTTAAAGAATATGGATATCTGACATGATTTATTCTTGTGTCAATTGGGAAAAGGCAGGTAGTTTAAAGTTTTACCTTCTTGCCAACACCTAGTAACATAGGACAGTGGGAAAAGGTATTTAAACTAGTTGCAAATGTGTGTATTTTAGTAAATAAGCAAATGATACCAAGATGATGTCAGTGGCATAGCAAATAATTTCCTTCGGTTTTAGCAATTCATAAATAGTAATCAATATTTGAAGGTATTTATTTTAGGTTTTTCTCAAAGATTGGATGACTGAAAAATCTGGGCCTATCTTGCCAAATTTCATGGTTTTTAAATAGTGGCATTAAATTATTTTATTTCAGTCTTCAACTCCACTGAATGGGTTTTAATATTGTTCAAAACAAAATAACAGAATAAAATCTAAAATGAAGTTATAGTAATATTTTATATGAACACAAGATTTTATAAATGAATGTGAAGATGAAAAAAATCTCATTTTGGAATCACGCTGGTCACATTAATGTAAGGGCATTAGATTTCAACATAATCACAGCTTCAGCAATCCTGGTATCCAAAAGGCCATAGCTGTTGTCCCTGGGATCAGTCTTTTTTTCTTTTTTTTTCAGATTTTTTTATTCTATGTAAAAGGCAGAGTTATGGGGGGAGAGAGAGAGAGAGAGAAAGAGAGAGAGAAAGAGAAAGTTCTTCCATCCACTGATTCACCCCACAAATGGTTGCAATGGCCAGAGCCGAGCCAGACTGAAGCCAGGTGAGGTGCCAAGGGCTTTTTCTGGGTCTCCCACGTGGGTGCAGGGGCCCAAGGACTTTGTCCATTTTCCAATGCCTTTCCAGGTGCATTAGCAAGGAGCTGGATTGGAAGTGGAGCAGCAGGGAATCGAACTGACAGCCATATGGGATGCCGGTGTCACAGGCAGCAGCTTAACCCACTGTGTCACAGACTGACCCAGAGGGATAAGTCTTTAAATACCCCTTCTTAGAGGAGCTGTAGGTGAATGAGAGACAGGGGAAAATCGCTGGTTCCAGGATATGGAAGACACTGCCAATTTGTAGAATTAAATGGAATGGAGGGAATCAGGCTATAGTGGAGAGAGGCTACAAGTACATAACATTAAGTGAAAGATTTCTTCTGTGTTTTCAAATAACAGTGATTTCAAGAATAACTATAGGCCGGTGCCGCGGCTCACTAGGCTAATCCTCCGCCTTGCGGGGCTGGCACACCGGGTTCTAGTCCCGGTCGGGGCACCGGATTCTGTCCCAGTTGCCCCTCTTCCAGGCCAGCTCTCTGCTGTGGCCAGGGAGTGCAGTGGAGGATGGCCCAAGTGCTTGGGCCCTGCACCCCATGGGAGACCAGGAGAAGCACCTGGCTCCTGCCATCCAATTAGGGTGGTGCGCCGGCCGCGGCGGCCATTGGAGGTGAACCAACGGTAAAGGAAGACCTTTCTCTCTGTCTCTCTCTCTCACTGTCCACTCTGCCTGTCAAAATAAATAAATAAATAAATAAAGTTAAAAAAAGAATAACTATAGACAATTATCACATTTTTTAAACTGGTGAAAAATACTAACTAGACAGAATATTCAAGGAAGTTCTATTTAAAATATTTCACCTTTCTGGACCTCATTTTCTTTGTCTGAAGAGCAGGGAATTAGATATCAGTGACTTAAAAATGCCAGTTTTTTTCTGGGACTTTTTCTTAGGATTTGTTTTTATTTGTTTGAGAGTCAGAGACAGAATCCTTCATCTGCTGTGTCACTCCCCCAATGCTTGGACTGGGGCCAAGGCTGGGATCCAGGAACACAATCCAGGTCTCCCACATGGGTGACACGGACCCAGTGACTGACCCATCACTGCTGTCTCCCCAGGTCTGCATTGGTGGGAAGCTGGAATTGGTGGGAGCCAGGAATGAAACTGAGGCATTCCCATGTGGGACAAGGGTATCTTCAGTGCTGAGCTAAATGTCTTCTTTCTTATTGAGGTTCCTTAAGGGCTTCCTTAAAGAATGATGGAAAGGTTGTGTGAGTGAGAGCCTGCCTCATTTTAACCAAAACAGCTTCAAATTTATTTATTCATTGAGAAAAAGGAGTTCAGCTGTTGTGACCTTCTTGAAGTCATCTGGCATAGATCTCTATGGTCTCTTTGCTTTATTGTTCCATGTTTCTACTTCTAAAACCACTTCCTATACTAACGAGAATAATAGGAGGCTTTTGGGGCCAAGAAATGATAAAAAGAACTTGGTAGGGGAGGGGCCAATATGGCCTTAGAGCAATAAGGTGTTCTGAATCACGCATGGCAAAATAGATAGTTAATAAGGAAAGGGGATAGAAGCCAGTGACAGAATTTCACACAGAGAAGCCCAGGAGTCCAACAGAGGCTGAGTGGGTCCATGCTGAGGGAGCAAAAAGTGGCATGGCAGAGAAGCTGAACAGGGAGACTGACCCCTGCCCCCACGTGGACCAAATGAGACATGAGGTTGTGAGTCCACAGAGCTGTAGAGAGCAGTGGGTAGTAGAACCTGGTGAACTGTGTTTGAAGTTCCAAGTGGGACAAATAGGGAAACAAACAGAAGGTTGGGTACACCCCTGTCATCTATGTCTCCCCTCTCCCCCTAACCAGACCTGCAACTGGCTGGGAGAAGCCCTATTTTTTGTTTACATCTTTGAATGTAAGCAGGGGGCTACTGCATTTGCCACCCGGGCACACACCTGTCAATTGTGGGGCCACTTCACAACACCCCCATCCAGGAACAAGGATCACAACATTTCAGAGTAATTTCCACCCCCACCATGAAACCTGTACAAAAAGAAGTCCTAAATATCGAAATCCCGAGCTCGTTTCATGCAGCAGTGAGAAGTGAGCCGGCCCCACTAGGCAGAGCTTAATGCAATAGAGCTCTCTATCTCTATCCAGAAGTAAGCAGGACTCCTGGAGCCTGGGCTGCATGCTTCCACTTGTAACACACAGACACATGGCAGAGGGAAATCTCACCACAAGCACCAAGACACATATTAAAGAGAAAGTAACAGGAAATGCCAAAAAAAAAAAAAAACAAAACAAAGGAAAGAGCCTTAATAAGAATAAAGAAGACAGTATGAGCCCCCCAAAGGAATACTACAGTTCTTCTTCAATAATAGAAGCTGAAGAAGAAGAGATTGAGGATATGCCAGAAATGGAATTCAGAAAATTGACTGTCAGATTACTTAAAAACAACCAGAAACAAATTCACAATCTAAATGAAAAGTGTTCCCAAGAAATTGAAATATTAAAGAGAAGTCAGAATGAAATACTAGAAATGAAGAATTCTACAGATCAAATAAAGAGTGCAGTAGAGAGCCTTAACAGTAGAATGAGACAGAAGAAAAAGTATCAGAACTGGAAGACAAATTTCTGGAAATAATATAGTCAGAACAAACTAGATCAATTTAGTATATATTAAGTAAAGAGTTCATCAGTTTGCACCCACACAGAAATACAAAGTGTAAAATACTGTTTCAGTACAAGTTATAGCATTACTTCACATTGGACAACACATTAAGGACAGATCCCATATGAGAAGTAAGTACACAGTGACTCCTGTTGTTGACTTAACAATTTGACACTCTTATTTATGGCTTCAGTAATCTCCCTAGGCTCTAGTCATGAGTTGCCAAGGCTATGGAAGCCTTTTGAGTTCACCGACTTCGATCTTATTCCGACAGGGTCATGAAAAAATGTTCAAGATCACTAGCAATCAGGGAAATGCAAATCAAAACCACAATGAGGTTTCACCTCACCCCGGTCAGAATGGCTCACATTCAGAAATCTACCAACAATAGATGCTGCAGAGGATGTGGGGAAAAAGGGACACTAACCCACTGTTGGTGGGAATGCAAACTGGTTAAGCCACTATGGAAGTCAGTCTGGAGATTCCTCAGAAACCTGAATATAACCCTACCATTCAACCCAGCCATCCCACCCCTTGGAATTTACCCAAAGGAAATTAAATTGGCAAACACAAAAGCTGTCTGCACCTTAATGTTTATTGCAGCTCAATTCACAATAGCTAAAACCTGGAACCAACCCAAATGCCCATCAACAGTAGACTGGATAAAGAACTTCTAATATCAATATCATTCACAGTACCTAAAATAAATCAAATATCTTGTAATAAATTTAACCAAGGATGTCAAAGATCTTTATGACGAGAATTACAAAACTTTAAAGAAAGAAATAGAAGAAGACACAAAATAATGAAAAAAATTCCATGTTCAGGGATTGGAAGAATCAATATCATCAAAATTTCCATTCTTCTGAAAATAATTTACAGATTCAATGCAATACCAATCAAAATACCAAAGACATTCTTCTCAGATCAAGAAAAAAATGATGCTGAAATTCATTTGGAAACACAGTAGACCTTGAATAGCTAAAGCAATCTTATACAGCAAAAACAAAGCCAGAGGCATCACAACACCAGATTTCAAGACATATTAAAAGGCAGTTATAATCAAAAAGCTTGGTACTGGCACACAAACAGATGGATAGACCAATGAAATAGAATGGAAATGACAAAAATCAATCCAAACATCTACAACCAACTTACATTTGACCAAGGATCTAAAACCATTCCCTGGAGCAAGAATACTCTGTTCAACAAATGGTTCTGGGAAAACTGGATTTCCACATGCAGAAGCATGAAGCAGGACTCCTACCTTGCACCTTACACAAAAATCCACTCAAAATGGATCAAAGACCTAAATCTATGACCTGATGCTATCAAATTACTAGAGAGCATTGGGGAGACCCTGCAATACATTGGCACAGTCAAAGAATTCCTGGAAAAGACCCCAGAAGCACAGGCAATAAAGGCCAAACTTAACAAATGGGACTGCATCAAATTGCAAAGCTTCTGTACAGCAAAAGAAACAGGAAAGTAAAAGGCAACCAACAGATTGGGAGAAATTATTTACAAACCATGTAATTCTGAAATTATAAGTAATTCTGATAAAGGATTAACAACCAGAATATATAAAGTGATCAAGAAACTCCACAACAACAAAACAAACAACCCACTAAGAAATGGGACAAGGACTTAAACAGACCTTTCTCAAAAGAGGAAATCCAAATGACCAACAGACACATGAAAAAATGCTCAGGATCACTAGCCCGTCAGGGAAATGCAAATCAAAACCACAATGAGGTTTCACCTCACCCATTCAGAATGGCTTTCATACAGAAATCAACAAACAACAAATGCTGGAGAGGATGTAGGGGAAAAGGTACCCTAATCCACTGTTGGTAAGAATGCAAACTGGTAAAACCACAATGGAAGACAGTTTGGAGATACTTCAGAAATCTGAAGATAGTCCTACCATACAACCCAGCCATCCCACTCCTGAAATCAGCAAATGAAAGAATTATCTGCACGTCCATATTTATTGCAGCTAAATTCACAATAGCTAAGACATGAAATCAACCTAAATGCCTATCAACAGAGGACTGGATAAAGAAATTATGGGATATGTACTCTATAGAATACTACACAGTGGTTAAAAAAAAAACAAAATCTGGTCATTTGCAACAAAATGGATGAATCTAGAAAACATCATGCTTAATGAAATAATCCACTCCCAAAGGGACAAATCCCATAGGTTCTCCCTGATCTGTGATAACTAACAAAGCACATAAAAGGAAATATGTAGAAATGTAATTGATGCTATAAGAAGCAATAACTTGAACATCCCTTGTCTTGACTGTTGAGGAACAGTTTATTATTTTTTTATTATTATTTTCTACTTCATACCATTGTTTGAACTTTTACTTAACATAAAATTTATCATAGGTGTATTAAGTCAATTGAAAATAGATCCCAGTAAATAATAAGAGTGGGAGTAAGAGAGCTATATAATAATAAGCTGAATAATAAGCTGTACAGTACACATTCCCAGGAACTTACCCTAAGGGTAAAGCTAAAAATTTGCTGTGGGATTCCAAATCCCATTAAGGTGGGTGGTACCAATGCCATCTTACGTGTTAAAGTGATCATATTAAGTGTGTGATTGATCATATAGATAGGATTAAGTGTCAAAGACCACATAAATAAGCCCAAGTGTCTGGTAATAGCAATAGATAGAATTAAAAAAAGAGAGAAAATTCCAACATGGGAAGCAGTCCACACAGCAGATTCATAGAATGACAAACGCCCTAAACAGCACTCTGACCTCAGAATCAGCCCTTAAGGCATTTGGATCTGGCTGAAAAGCCCATGAGAGCATTTCAGGCATGGAAAGCCAAGAAACTGTGTCAAAAATCTTCTACATGAAGGATCTCTATGAGACCCCAGTGGAAAGAAGAGGCCATCAAAGAAGGATGTACTTTTCTCTGAAAGGAGGAGAGAACTTCCACTTTGCTTATGGCCCTGTCTAAACACTGATGGAGTATGTGAATTCAAGAGGCTTCCATAGCCTCGGCAGCTCATGACAAGAGCCTCCGGTGATCACTGACATAAAAAATAAGAGTGTCAATTGTTAAATCAACAACAGGAGTCACTGTGCACTAACTCCCCATGTAGGACCTCTGTCCTTAATGAGTTGTACTATGATAATTAAGTGTAAAACTTGCTCTCAAATAGCACTTTATACTTTTTGTGTGTGTGCATGTGTGTGTGTGTAAATTGTGGAAATATTTACTTAGTATAGAGTTGGTCTTCTGTATATAAAGTTAACTAAAATGAATCTTAATGAAGAATGGGATGGGAGAGGGAGTAGGAGGTAGGATGGGAATTGGGGTGGGAGGGCATGTATCAGGGAGAAGAAGCACTATATTCCTAAAGCTATATCTATGAAATTTGTATTCCTTAAATAAAAACTTTCTTTAAAAAACTTGGTAATTAAGAATCTGTTTTTATATACAAAATTTCTTTTAATAAAGTCATTTCTAGTAGCTTAAATGAATTTCCTTACATTTAAATATACTTCGAAGATGGTGCCTTCTTTTCTTTCTCTCTCTCTCTCTCTCTTTTTTTTTTGGTATAGCACTCACAAAATAAACCTTTAGTGTAGGCCTTTATCTGAGTTAATTTAGATTAAATGAGTTGAATGAAGAACTGGCATAGTGTAAGTTATAATGGCAAACATATGCTAGTGAACTACTACTTACCCTCCTCATCATTGAGGCAGGCATCACTAATCAATCACAGATCTCTTTCTTGCTGAATGAATGAAGCTGTAGAATTCCTTTTAACATAGTATGAGACAGACACTACTAAGGAAATCAGACTTGCACTTGCAATGACATCTCTAAGGTAGAACTGGCTTTGGCTTTGAATTCAGACAATTCTCTTTCGAATTCTAGCTCTGCAGCTTGCTATGTATGATTAGAAATCTGAGTTTTTGCATCTCCAAAATGGGGCTAATAATCATTATCCTGTGGAGTTTTATTATTATAATAATTATTTAAGACGAAAAGCACTTACTCCATGTAAGCATTCACTGCTCATGGCTATTGTCCTACTTGAAAAGAAGCCAGAGTTGCCTCTCTTTTTGTTCTTCATGTATCTTTCTAGCATGAGGAAGGCCTTTGGGTGGAATGGAAAGCAGCTTTTTTGATGTTTCCCTTGCTTGTGCTCACCTTTGATCCGCAGCCAAATGTTTTCTTTTTCTTTTTTTTTATGCTTAGTTCCTGAGAAATCAAGAGTAAGCTTTCTCCATAAGATCTTGATTGGCAACTTCAAGTATCTTGTTACTGTAATTTCTAGCACGAAACCTATTCAGCAGCCATTACAATTATGGCCAAATAATTTAGACCAGCTGCATCTTTGTAAATCAGAAAACGTTTTTAATTTTATAGAAGCAAATTTGAGAAAGTTTGCATTGGCTGATTTCTCTCTCTACCAACCACCTCCCTATTCCCTCAGCCCTAGTTAATTCAGTGCACAGACCTACTTAAAATGACAATTTTCAGGGTTTTGAGCCCAGCAAATCATGTCGTTTCTGGTACAAAAAGCAGAAAACAATTTTTAGCATTAAAGGAGATTGCTGAAATCACCATTTATCCATGTGAACATGTTGTGTGCCATCAGGTAAGGATATGAAATAGAGGGCTGGCCCAGAGAACAGAGCAATTAGCATTCCTCAGCTCAGGTCCCCAAATTTACCAACCAGACAAGAGCAGGAGATAATTGAGAGTGCCCAAGTTCTGTTTTGAAAAAATATAATTTCAATTTTCCAAATATGGATTTTTAAAACTCAAATTTGAATGGATTTTTAAAACTCAAAAAAGTGTGACTGGTTATACATTTTTAGCTATGTTTTAACATACAGTACAGATTCATTTAACTGTGTATTCAACCCAAACTTACGATCACCAGTTTTACTTTCATAGGGTTACCAATGGCCCATTTCTTGGAGAAATTTTCCAAGTGCTTGAATCTAAGATACTATTTTTAAAGTTATTAGTTTACAGTTCTTTCAAAGACCTATATTTGCATAAAATAAGGTAGGTGGAATGAGATTTTTTTTATGTTTTTTAAAAAGGTGATTGAATGTGGAAGTGGGTACATGTCTGTAGACATTTGTCCAAACATTTAACTGTACATTTCAAATGGTGCATTTCATTATTGAAAACCGATGTAAATAAAGTCGGCTTACAGAAGTAATTGGAGGGTCCAAGACTCAGGGAGGGCTTCCGTGCTTGAAGTGCTCCACAAGGTACCTTTCTCCAGGGGCCTGGGAAAGCTGGAACAGACTGCGCCTTGGACTGTGGCTCTGGTATAGGACGAGTCAGCAAGAACGTGCTGCTGCCTGTTTTCAACAGTGTGGAACTGGTGGACATGATGGAGTCCTTCCTCCTCGAAGCCCAGAACTACCTGCAGGTCGAAGGTGACAAGGTGGAAAGCTACCACTGCTACAGCCTGCAGGAATTCACACCCCCCTTCGGGAGATACGATGTCATTTGGATTCAGTGGGTTTCCGGTTAGTCCTGCTTGGCATCCCTCTACCCTCTCCTCTTCTTAGCTAGAGAAGACAGCTGTGGGGTCTGCCAAGGACACTGGGGGAGATTTAGGTGGAGATGGGCTTAGAACAATTAGCTGGCCTCTGGTGTCACTGCCCTGGTCCAGTTCCTCACATTTTCCCCCTAACAGCCTCTGTACAAACCTAATTCTCACCCTAGTGAAAGAGTGAATACCTTTGGACCAACCTAAATCCTTGAAATTATGTAAATACTTGGTAAGAATTTAAAAGGTGGGGCTAAAAGAGTTTCATCCTCATTTATTGACAGAGCTAGATGTTCTTATATTTAAATCTCCAGGAAACGAAATGGCAGGGAAGTAGGTTTTGTAGTGTGTGTGTGTGTGTGAGACATAAAGGAGTATTATAATGCAGTTGGGTTATCCAGGGGACATGAAGGGACTCCTGGGCCGACAATCATTTATCTCGTGCTTGTGGGTAGATAATGCTGGCAGTGTATCTATTTCACAGACAGGGCACTGAGCCTCCTCAAAGAACATTCACGTTCTCTTATCTAAATTCTCAAAGCAACTAAAACAAGACCATTACTTAATTTGCGAATGGGTGAACACCTGACCCCTGGATCCTTCCCTCTGTGTCCTTCCCCACTCCTTTCCCCTCTGTCTCATCCTGTTCCCCCGTCTACTTGGCCCCGTTTGTAGGGTACCTAACTGATAAGGACCTTCTTGCGTTTCTTTCCCGGTGCCGAGATGGCTTGAAAGAAAACGGCGTCATCGTGCTGAAAGACAATGTGGCGCGGGAGGGCTGCGTCTTCGATCTCTCGGACAGCAGTGTCACTCGGGACATGGACATCCTCCGGAGCCTCATTCGCAAGAGTGGGCTGGTGGTGCTGGGCCAGGAGAAGCAGGAGGGCTTTCCAGAGCAGTGCATCCCGGTGTGGATGTTCGCACTGCACAGCCACGGACGATCCTGACCGGCGGCCGTGGTGAGGACCGGGTGGGACAGCCGCGCTTCGGGACAGGGGTATTTTTCCTCGGAGGTGCCCCTTGTCATGCTGACGGCAAAGGAGAGAAGGGATACAGTGCAAGTCTGGAAATGACTGATGACGTCATAGGTACAAATTTTCACTAACGATATCATGTCCACATTCTGAAATGCACACACTTAGATGTGCACGGACTCTATTGAGACATGTATATACTTTGTGGATTTTCTGAAAGAGGGAGTGAAACAGGAAAAGTACTTTAAAGAAATTACCTGGATGTATCTAGATTGTATGGGGCAGAGAGGGTGGGAATCAATGTCTAGAAATTCTAAGCTGTCTTGGTCCTGGCTGATGGGTGTTACAGCGGCATCGCCGATGGCTGGGAGAAAATCTAGACTCCATTCCTTGCCCTCATCACATTTCCTTCTTCTTTGGTACCATTTCTCTTGAACAAACTTCTTCCCCTAATTAAGAAGGCACTAGTCAAAATAATCGTATGAAAGCAAGTTCTTTACTCATTTTGTCTTAGTCTTTCTCTTGGCAGAAAAAGTATATAGTTTCACTTTCTACTTTGGGTCTGTTTTACTGCCTAATGATGTGATATGGATTCAGTTTGATAATAGGAGTCTGCCTTGCGGTGATGAGGAAGTGTCTCCTTTCAGGAGAAAGAGTGGAGTACCGGAATTTCAGCCTTGAACATATAAGCTAATGTCATTGATAATCTAATTTTAGTTATTAGCTTCCAACACTGTGTGCTTCATTGCAGCTGCTCCTAGTTGCTTGATTGAAATGAATGTGCGTTGGAAAGAGAAGCAGCAGAGGAAGTGATAAACCCGACAAAGGAGCTGGATTAACACAAGGCTTTTGTTTAATTAAAAATAATCTAAGAACTTTCAAAATGCAACTCAATTTATTTTAGAAGAATGTTTATGTGATCCCTTTGACTCCTAGAACTATCATTATGATCAATTGTGAACAGAAATTGATCACCGGGACTAGAGAGATGGCATTGGTACATGCCACCTTGATGGGATTGAATTGAAATCCCCTGGCACATTTCTAAGTCTACCATTTGAGGCAAGTCAGATTGAGCATGTCCCAAACTGTACATCTACTCCCTCTCTTATTCCCACTCTTATATATAAGAGAGACCACTTTTCAGTTAAATTTCAGCACCTAAGAATAATTGTGTGTTAATTACAGAGTTCAACCAATAGTATTAAGTAGAACAAAAGAAATACTAAAAGGGATAAAGTATTAAGTTGTACATCAACAGTCAGGACAAGGGCTGATCAAGTCACTGTTTCTCATAGTGTCCATTTCACTTCAACAGGTTTCCTTTTAGGTGCTCAGTTGTCACCGATCAGGGAGAACATATGATATTTGTCCCTTTGGGACTGGCTTATTTCACTCAGCATGATGTTTTCCAGATTACTCCATTTTGTTGCAAATGATCGGATTTCATTGTTTTTTTTTTTACTGCTGTATAGTATTCCATAGAGTACATGCCCCATAATTTCTTTATCCAGTCTACTGTTGATGGGCATTTAGGTTGATCCCAGGACTTAGCTATTGTGAATTGAGCTGCAATAAACATTAAGGTACAGACAGCTTTTGTGTTTGCCAATTTAATTTCCTTTGGGTAAATTCCAAGGAGTGGGATGGCTGGGTTGTATGGTAGGGTTATATTCAAGTTTCTGAGGAATCTCCAGACTGACTTCCATAGTGGCTTTACCAGTTTGCATTCACAGCAAACTCAGAATGGCAGATGTCTTAAACAGCATTCTGGCCTCCGAATCAGCCCTTAAGGCATTTGGGTCTGGCTGAAGAGCCCATGAGAGTATTTTAGGCATGGAAAGCCAAGACACTCTGGCAAAGCAAACAAACAAAAACAAAACAAAACAAGAAAAAAATAAATGAAAGATCTCTGCAAGTGAGATCCCAGTGGAAAGAACGGGCCATCAAAGAAGGAGGTACCTTTCTCTGAAGGGAGGAGAGAATTTCCACTTTGACTATGACCTGTCTAAATAAGATTGAAATTGGTGAACTCAAAAGGCCTCCATAGCCTTGGCAACTCATGACAAGAGCCTAGGGAGATTACTGATGCCATAAAGAAGAGTGTCAATTTGTTAAGTCAACAACAGGAGTCACTGTGCACTTGCTCCTCATGTAGGATCTCTGTCCTTAATGTGTTGTTCAATGTGAATTAATGCTGTAACTAGTACTCAAACAGTATTTTACACTTTATGTTCTGTGTGGGTGCAAACTGTTAAAATATTTACTTAATGTATGCTAAATTGATCTTCTGTATATAAAGATAATTGAAAATGAATCTTGGCCGGTGCCACGGCTCACTAGGCTAATCATCCGCCTTGCGGCGCCAGCACACCAGGTTCTAGTCCGCTCAGGGCACCGAATTCTGTCCTGGTTGCCCCTCTTCCAGGCCAACTCTCTGTTGTGGCCAGGGAGTGCAGTGGAGGATGGCCCAAGTACTTGGACCCTGCACCCCATGGGAGACCAGGATAAGTACCTGGCTCCTGCCATCGGATCAGTGTGGTGCGCCGGCTGCAGCACACCAGCTGCGGCGGCCATTGGAGGGTGAACCAATGGCAAAGGAAGACCTTTCTCTCTGTCTCTCTCTCTCTCACTGTCCACTCTGCCTGTCAAAGAAAAAAAAAAAAAAGAAAAAAAAAGAAAATGAATCTTGATGCAAATGGAATGGGAGAGGGAGTGGGAGATGGGAAGGTTGCAGGAGGGAGGGAGGGAAGTTATGGGGGGGAAAAGCCATTGTAATCCATAAGCTGTACTTTGGAAATTTATATTTATTAAATAAAAGTTAAAAAAATTAAAAAAAGAAGAATGTTTAAATATTATTGCTGTTGTCCCTAAATGACTTCAATATCTATATATTGAGGTCCATATTTGTTTTGAAATATATTGAATTTTCCATGAAATGCAAATTATCAATTTAAGTAAAAAGGGTTAGTGCATGGGTATGCTATCATCATAAAAATCACATTTTCAAGTCAAAACTCTAACTTGAGAGGAAAGCAATTATTTAAAAACACTACCACCTCATTGTCTTTTCAATGGAAGATTCTGCCAGCACCTCTGTTTCAGCACTCTGCTATTGTATGGTACTCACCATGCTCTAGGGTAGGTAAGAGAGTGTGAATCAGAGCTTGCTGTGACCTGAACTAAACCAAATGGCTTACCATTCTAAACAGACTCAGTGCAGCAAAAGAAGGCTACTCATAGTTTAGTTTTTTTATAAGTCTTGGAGAAAATTAGAAGAATCCTCTTTTCAGGCCCCTCTTGAGGAATTTTCTTAACATTTTTAATCTTCAACTCCACTGGGTGACTGACGTTGATCTTGGTCACTTTTCTCTAAGTCAAGTCATTTGCCATTCTCCTTAGGAACTTTCCGAATCTTTATTATGCTACAAAATTTCCCAACTCCATATTCATTCTTAATTTAACTGAGAAAGTAAAAATTGGAAAGGGAATTCTATTAATGTTCTCCCTTTGATGTTGATAATAACAGATGTAAAGAACAGAGTAGCTTGAGAAGAATTGGCGATGGATCACACAGCCTAATAGACCATATTAAGAGTTGGCCATGTTATTTGAAGAAGTGGAAGTTCTTGAAGGGTGCAAGCCAGGGACTGATTTTTCTGGCCCTGAGAGTAGATCCATAGATGCTATGGAGGGAACAAATTTGGAGTGCAACCTGCTCCAGCCGTCTTCAATCTAATTCAATCAGAAGAACATGCTGTTTCTGTTTATCAATGCATCTGGAAGCTAGTGGTATAAGTGATGGTCTAAATTAATTTCCCAACTGTAGTCCGTGGTTTAGCTGCCTCAGAATCATTTGGGTGGATTTATGAATGGAGATTACCAGGCTCTTTCACAGTGTGAGTTTGGTTCTATGACATGGGATCAGATAATTTGTATATGTTCAATAACATCTCAAACTGACTTTTATCATTAGTTTTGTTTGATGACAATGATAAGGAAAAGGGTATGGAGCTGGGCTCTTCAAGACACAGAAAGATAAGGCAGGGTAGGCAAGAATATGGTCTGGGTCCAGGCAAACAGCTTCACGGAGAAATCCCTTCTCCACATTGATGCCAGTCTTTCTGAAACATATCAATCATATCGTGTATGAATTTTCAATGACTCCCCAATGCCATAAGGTGACTTCCATCTCTTTCGAATGACATGGAGCACCTTTCAGGGCTACCCTTGCTTTGCTCCCCGGCCTGCTTTACTTACCCCTGCCGCTATTGTGCACTATCTGTAGCTCCCTGAAATCGTGACTTATGGCCCGGGACATTTATAGATGGTCCTTCCTTAGCATAACATGCCTTTCATTCTTTTTTGTCTGGCTAAGAATGCTTAGATGCTGCTGACTCTAGAAAAGCTTTCCTCACTCCCCAGGCTCTGGACTAAGTGCCCCATTTCATCATACATGTCTCATGGCTGCCTACATGCCATTCTACACGCTTCTGTTATATTCTGAGCTCCCTGAGGGAGTATTCACGGTTAGCATCTCAGTTTCCATCATATACCTTAGTACACTACAGGAGCTCAAAACTTCAGTGGAAAGAATGCAAGGTGATGTTAAAAACAGAAAGATGCAGGGGACAGTCTGGATTTCTGGAGGCATCAGACAGGAAGCTGTGTGAAGCAACAGGAAAAACTTAGGGCTTTTGAAGTTCTGTGAGCTCTGAGAAGTGCAGGTTCAATGATCAAACAACATCAAGTGGAAAAAATCATGAAATGCGCAGAAACAAGAAGGCAATGATTTAGGTGTCAAGCAGATATCCGAGTTTGTAGCAAGATTAGTTCCTGAAATAAAACCCTGCCTAGTTAGGACTCTCTTCCTTTCTCTCTAAAGAGGAGCCTATCCAAGGATAAGGTCACCCAAAGTCATACTTTCGTTAGGTCATTCTGTGTACCTGATCAGAGAGATATGTTAAAATTGTGAGTAGCTTATAACCAAACAACTCCTAATCCTCCCCTATTTCCTGCTAAAAGCAGGTCTGATTGGGTTATAGATGAAGTTAACCCTTCAGTGAGTGTTGAATAGAAGTAGAAGGTGCTCATCTGTACTTCATAGGTGACTTAATTGCAAACATGCCTGCAGTTCTAGATGAACTTTGGAGAACCTCTTGGTTTACACAATGATTTATGAATGGGGGCAGTCTTCACCTACGTCCTCTTTCAAGAACCTGAGCCACCACTCCTAAGCACCAACATAGAAGCATGCAAAGTCCTTGGGGGCCAGCCGTTTAATAGATTTGGGGCCATCTTACAAATATGAAAAAAATGAATAAGATCATCCATGTGAAAGATGATCTGCTTTGTGTTACAGACACCTTTTGGCCCCATCTTGTTTTTTTTTTTTTTTTTCTCTGCACAGTTTCCTGTAACTGGTCTGTTTTGAGTGATGTATTGGGGAGAAGGCCTATGTCAGATATATTCAGCTGCCTGTCATGAGTAATTAAAACCAGTTGTATTATTGCTTTCCTTAGTTCCAGCTGACTCTTTGATGCTTTGGTGTCTATGCCAGAAAACTACCTCTTATAATCATCAGAGGCCAGTGTTTTTGCAGAGGTCACTGCAAGCTAATTAAGCAAATATGTGAAAAATAGTTTTAAATTATCTCAATTAGTAAAGTGCATGGATACATATATTTGAGGTGGGGGCTGGGTTGAGGAGGACTTTTTAAACAATAATTGACTTGCAGAGGTAGTGATTTGATGTCAGAGAACTATATGTATACAGCACCTTTGTCTACTCATTATATTGGTTTTGTTTGACTTTTTGCTATGCGATAGACACTATATTATTTTCTGCAAGTAAACATATTGAACTGTTCAATACAATCATAGCTTAGTAATGTGAATGACAAATACATGAACAGTAATAATTCAGAATATAAAGGACTAAAATTGTGATGCATACAAAGATCTAAAATAATACAGAAAGAGGAATAACTCATGCCATTTCTGAGGTTTGAGGAAGGGTATGTAGATTCATGCAATCACCACATGCTTTTGAATACCCACAGTGTGTCAGGCACTACTCAAAGATCTCAGGCCATATCAAAGAACAAAATCCAGGGTCCATGGCCTTGTGGAGTTTATATTCCAGGAGAGATTAAGAGGTAATAAATGGAGATATCAACACAATACATTTTATGTTATGAAATAGTAGAGTTTTGGAAAAAAACAGAGTAAGGAGGATTGGGAGTTCTGGGGGAAGATTATAGTTTGAAGTAATAGTCTGTATTGCTTTCATTGAAGAGGTAGCATTTGTGCAAAGAAGCAAAGAGGATGATGGCAGGAACTCTAGGGATATCTGTGCAAGAAGGAACAGTCAGTGCAAGTGCCCCAAGTCTTGAGTGTGCCTGGCTTTTTTGAGAGACAGCCAGGAGTTTCAAATCAACTTCAGTGGAGTGGATGAGGGAGAAAGTATAGTATGATATGAGTCTCATTGATATGACTGGGCCAAAATCATATAGGGTCTTGTGTGTCATTGAAAGAACTCTTTTTTGTCGCTCCCCCTCTTTGTGGAGGAACGACACAGGACCCTGCCTAGGCTTCATATCCGAGTCACGGCACCATTATGTCACTCCCCCTCTTTGTGGAGGAACGACACTAAACCCTGCCTAGGCTTCATATCCGAGTCACGGCACCATTATGTCGCTCCCCCTCTTCGTGGAGGAACGACACAGGACCCTGCACTGTTCTTTCGTCTGCTCGGCCCTCCCCGGGTTTGCTGCTGGTTCTTCCCGGGTTGGCTACTGTCCCTTCCACCTCCGTGGAAGGGCAGTTCCCCCTGGCCACATTCCCCACTTCCGCAGGGGAGCGGCACACCGCCGGCCGGCTTTCTCGGGGGCTGCACAGGTGTTCCTTCAGCTAGATGTTCCCCTTAGATGTTCCTCTTAGATGTTCCTGGTGCATGCCGTCTCTCTCCTCCTTTATAGTCCTCCTCCGCCAATCCTAACTCAGCTGCCCACACGCTGAGTACGCTGCTCTCCTCCAATCAGTAGCAAGTCCTACAGTTTATTGGTTGAACTGGAGGCAGCTGTGTGGAAGCTGTTTACTTCTCTCCCAGCGCCCTATTGTGGGAGAGCAGATGCATAGAATAAGTCTTAATTCCAGTAACCTAGTCTAGTCTGAATTGCTCCCCACATTTTTTTTTTTTTTGACAGGCAGAGTTTGACAGAGAGAGAGACAGAGAGAAAGGTCTTCCTTTTCCGTTGGTTCACCCCCTAAATAGCCGCTATGGCCAGCACGCTGCAGCCGGCGTACCACTCTAATCTGAAGCCAGGAGCCAGGTGCTTCTCCTGGTCTCCCATACGGGTGCAAGGCCCAAGCATTTGGGCCATCCTCCACTGCCCTCCCAGGCCACAGCAGAGAGCTGGACTGGAAGAGGAGCAACCGGGACAGAATCCAGCACCTCAACTGGGACTAGAACCAGGGGTGCCGGCGCTGCAGGCGGAGGATTAGCCTAGTGAGCCTCGGCGCCTGCCAGAACTCTTTTATTCTGACCAAGAGGGGAGTTGTTGCAGTGTTGAGTGAAGAAGTGACATGATTAGGCCTGTTAAGGATTTCTCTGGCTGCTTTGTTGAGATAAGGTAACAGTGGATCAAAAATGGTAGCAGGGAGACCAGTTAGACCAGGGGTTGGTAACTGTGGTTGGTATTCCAAAGTGGCTTGTTGCTATTTGCAAACTTTATTGGAACATAGCTATGCCTATGTACATTACAATAAGGGAGGTGAGTAGTTGCTACAATGACTATAAGACTGACAAAGCAGAAAATATTTGCTACATAGCCTTCAATAAGCTACTATGCTGATGCCTAAATTAGAATAATGCAGTAATTCAGTAGAGAGGTGATGGTCATTCAGACCAGGGTGGCAGCACTAAAGGTTATGAGTAGTGGTTGTATTCTGGATATGGTTTAAACCAAAAACAACTGAATTTGCTGAATGTTTGGCTATGGGGTATGTGATAAAGATAAATCAAAGATAAGTCTAAAGTGTTTGTCCTGAACCACCAATGAGCATATTTTGTATTATTTGAGAGAAGAACCAGGAATTTAGAATAGCCTAAACTCAAAATTTATGAGTTTTAAGATGATACCAAGTGAAAAAATGTTGAAGAACAAATTAAATAGGCAAATCTGAAGTTCAGGAGAGAAGTCTGTGCTGAAGATGAAAAATTAGGAGTCATTAGCCATAGATACGGTATTTAAAGTCATGATTCTGCATAAGATTACCAAAAAATGAGTGAAAACAGGAGAACAAAGAATGATCTCTGAAACACTTAAACATTAAGATTTTGGTAAGAAGAGGAAAGACTAGCAGAGACTAAGGAGGAGTAATCAGTAGAGTAGATCAGTAATTTGAACCAAGAGTGGGGCATGAGTGTCCTAACCCACTGGCATCTTAATTTCTTGGCCAAGTGCCCATCTCAGCACTGACTTTAAATAAAACCATGGAAGAATTTTCTCTAGAAGCAGGTGGGAAGTCAAGCTTTATGTGTGCACATTCTGAAGGTAAGATGATGATGGTGGTGGTGAGAGTCTATGGACTCCTTTCTTGTTTGCTTTAATTCTGTTCATTAAATAAGAAAATAGATCATCTGTGAGTGAAGACTGAGCTGTTGCATTGGGTTTGAGAAGGAGAATGAACAAAATGGTCATCAAGTGTGTAATAGAGTGAATAGAATAGAACTGTTTGGTGTGATTATCAAGTAGAAGATGAGTTCACTTAAAGTTTATAATATCTATTTAAAAGATTTATTTAATTATTTGAAAGAGTTACAGTGAGAAAGGGAGGGAGAGAGAGAGTGAACCAGGGAAGGAGAGAGGGAAAGGGAGAGAGAGGGGGAAGAGGAGGGAGAGAGGGAGGGAGAGGGTTCACTCTCCAGATGACTATAATGGCTAAGGCTGGGCCAGACCTATGCTAGGATCCAAGAAACTTCATCAAGGTCTCCCATGTGTGTGGCAGAGGCCCCATGTGTATGGCAGAGGCCCAAATACTTGGGCCAATTTCCTCTCCTTCTCAGGCCAGGACTTGAAATAGTGCCAACATGGAATGCCAACATTACAGGTGACAGCTTTACTTCCTACACTACAATGCCAGACCCAAAGGTTATAATCTTGTGTATGTCTTCAGTTCATTCTTCTGTGTGGTTGCAGGCATAAAGATGGATTAATTAGGTTTGTGATTTTTTCACATGAGTACAGCAGGGACAAGGAATTGTGAGTGTATACAAAGAAGTGAATTGTGAGTGTATACAAAGAAGTGAATACTCTGATTAGCCATGGAATTTAATATGACTATTAGAGGTAACAGAGAACATTAAAATCAGAGACAATGAAAAGAGATAGGGAGAACAGTGGATTGGAGATTCTTGTGAAGTTGGGATGGGGCAGTAGAGGGAGTAAACAGTCAGATGGAAGAATGGAATGAATCAAATTGAGATGATCAATATGGTGTGATAACACCTAGGGTTATGGTTATTTTACTTATTTTTATTTGAAAGAGTTAGAGAGAGAGGTAGAGATACAGAGAGGGAGAGAGAGATCTTCCATCTGATCCACAACGGTCGGATCTGAGCTGATCCAAAGCCAGGAGCCAGGAGCTTCCTCTAGGCCTCCCATGTGGTTGCAGGGACCAAAGCACTTGGGTCATTCTCCAGTGCTTTCCTGGGTGCATCAGCAAGGAGCTGGATTGGAAGTGGAGCAATCAGGATTCGGATTTTTTATTTTTTAATTTTTTGACAGGCAGAGTGGACAGTGAGAGAGAGAGACAGAGAGAAAGGTCTTCCTTCTGCCGTTGGTTCAACCTCCAATGGCTGCTGCGGCTGGCGTGCTGCGGCCGGCGCACCGCGCTGATCTGATGGCAGGAGCCAGGTGCTTCTCCTGGTCTCCCATGGGGTGCAGGGCCCAAGGACTTGGGCCATCCTCCACTGCACTCCCGGGCCACAGCAGAGAGCTGGACAGGAAGAGGGGCAACCGGGACAGAATCCGGAGCCCTAACCGGGACTAGAACCCGGTGTGCCGACACTGCAAGGTGGAGGATTAGCCTAGTGAGCCACGGCGCCGGCCTAGCAATCAGGATTCGAACCAGCATCCATGGATGCTGGTGCTGCAGGCCAGGGCTTTCATCTGCTGTGGCACAGCACTGGCACTGATGGGTTATGAACATATAGATCAATGGCTCATGCAGTGTAGAGGAACACATCACTGGAAGAGAGGAATTTAAGAAACTGGGAATCTAGGTCATTGAATTGAATCATCTGATGTGTACATTGCAATGTTACAGGAATTAGACAAAAACAGAACTGGACAGAATGAAACTGTACCAGGAACTAAAATCATGGGAAATAAGGGAGTATTAGATACGATTGGGTTGGTAATGCACAATGGAGAATATAATTTAGTTATGTAGATTCAAAATGGCTTAGGGAGGAGATAATGAGAGAGAGAATAGTTTGGAAACACAATCAGGAGAAAATGTGAACCTACAGCAACTATGAGCTAAATTTTTGCCTGGCGCTTCAAGGATTTTATTGAAGTGGAGAGGCTGGGGAAAGAATATTTCAGGCAAAGTGAAATGGCTGGGCACTGAATTGCCTTTGTAGAATTGGAAATTAAGAATCGGTGAATATGACAATGTAGCTGAGGTGTCGCTCCCCCTCTTCATGGAGGAACGACACTAAACCCTGCCTAGGCTTCATATCCGAGTCACGGCACCATTATGTCGCTCCCCCTCTTCGTGGAGGAACGACACAGGACCCTGCGTTGTTCTTTCGTCTGCTCGGCCCTCCCCGGGTTTGCTGCTGGTCCTTCCCGGGTTGGCTGCTGGTCCTTCCCGGGTTGGCTACCGTCCCTTCCACCTCCGTGGAAGGGCGGTTCCCCCTGCCACATTCCCCACTTCCGCAGGGGAGCGGCACACCGCCAGCCGGCTCTCTCGGGGGCTGCACAGGTGTTATTCGGATAGATGTTCCCCTTAGATGTTCCTGGTGCATGCCGTCTCTCTCCTCCTTTATAGTCCTCTTCCACCAATCCCAACTCTGCTACCCACAACGCCGAGTACGCTGCTCTCCTCCAATCAGGAGCAGGTCCTACAGTTTATTGGTTGAACTGGAGGCAGCTGTGTAGAAGCTGTTTCCCTTCTCAGCGCCATATTGTGGGAAAGCAGATGCATAGAATAAGTCTTAATTCCAGTAACTTAGTCTAGTCCGAGTTGCTCCCCACATGAGGTATCAGTGTGGGGCATGGTGGGGATGTAGAGATGCTGAGACATAGTGAACATAAAAGAAGAAAATCAAGGCGTATAAACTTGTTGGTTGGGAGTCAACTGGGGTAAATCTTAACATGTTCAGATTTTCAACAAGAAAAGGGACTGCCTAAGGTTTTAGTCAGGGCGTTGATATCAGATTTATTCCACAAAGGTAATTTTACTATGATGTAAAGAAGGCTGGAGGCAAAGAAGACAACTATAAAGCTACAGAAGTGACTAAAATTACTGACAAAGGGGCTTGAACTTAGACAGTGTCCATAGGAGTAGAGGAAATACTCAAAAGGTAAAATCAATAGGAATTGGGGATTGTTTGGATGTTATTAAGTAAGGGAAAGATGGGAATCCAGGAAGACATGAAGGTTTTTGGCTGCAGTCACTGAGTAGAATATGTTACTTTGTTCAAGTTTATGAAATAAAAACAACTAAGATAGACTGGTAGATCATGGATCTTTTATTTGATAATAACACATCTGAGTCTTCAGAAGTATACTTAGTCTGTAGTTTGAAATTTATTTCTTTCATAAGACTTAACATTCCTTAATGTATCTTCGATACTGCTGAAGATTCAAAGGAGCCAATCGTATTCTTCATTTAAATGGTTTAGGCAATTTAGAAATAGACCCAGGGATCAGTGATCAAATATTAGTTTATTATGTGCAAGGCAAGATTGGATCTTCAGCCCTAACAAGGTTTACTCCCGTGCCCTGCCTCTCCCTACCCAAACAAGCCTAGAGCTTGACATATGATTGCCTCCACCTGCCCACCGCATCCCAGCTCTACCCCCTATCAGGAGAGTCAGTTCTTAAGGGTCAATATTTACAGAGACAAATACAGGAAGAGTTACAATTCCCTTCTCCCAATGTGAATGAGAGAAGTCATTGCTGTTTCTATTATTGACTGGAAGTGGAATGGAAATCCTTGCCCCTCAAGTTTCCCTCTATGGAACTTGAGGAATGCAGTAACAAGCATCGCCCTAGACAAGAAATGACTCATCTGAATCTATGAAAACTGGAAATATAAATTAAAAGAAGGTAGTTCAGTCATATGTGGGCCCTCAGCAAAGGAATGTACATACAAAGTGTAGGGCCAGGGCACTAAGGGAAATAGAATATAGAGAATTCAGATAACACATTCAAGATGAAGAAAATCAAGGTGCTAGAAAAAAATGTCAGACACTCAGTCTATAATCACATCGATGATTAGATCACTAGTCTAATGAGGTTAAAAAAAAAAAGGAATATTAGTACCTGAATGTCAGGGTAACATATAAAGCTCATTGATGAGAATGATAATAGAATTGAGAAAGCTGTTAGGGTCCAGGAGGTAGAACTTCTTTATCTCTGAATATTCACTTCATTTTTCTCTTTTCCTGTGGGTGGCATTCTCCACTCCCTAGCCCAGAAAAAACAAATACCCTCAGCTGTCCAATTCGTGTGTTCTGGATTCAGCCACAGGAGTGGCTGTTGGAGAGATGGGCCCTTTCTTGCTAGCTCTCACTCCTGTCCTCCATTCTCACTTCATTCTGTTACAGGTCAGTTTCACATCTCACTCCTTGTCAAGTTGGCTGTGGCCAAGGAGTAAGGTCACCACTGTACAATATGACAGTATATATCTCATTCTCTCACTTCTAAGAATGGGTTATAGGGGAGGGATACAGTTAAAGGAGGAAGCAAGCTGGGAAGACACTTCAAAATTGTCTTCACTGAGTTTCTTCAATGTCTTTAATGGCAGAGATCAGGAAATACTAAGAAAATTTTAATTTGTGGAATATGTTTATGCTATGCACTATAGAGGTTATTAAATAGTCTCTTAAAAGGAACTCCTACAAACTGCTTCTTCGGGAAGCAGTATACACTGGTGCTTGGAAACTGAGCAAGAACAAGAAGGCTTCAGTTTCCCTGCACCATTGGATTAAATATGTTTATTGTAAGGATTTGGGTTATTGTAAGAAGAAAATATGTCATGAAGGAATGCCTGGTTCTCACCCACTCTCGGAGTATTTGTCAAGAAGGAAAAAGAAATGTGACATATAGGCCTTCTCTGCGTACCAGATGTTCTCTGACAATATGCATTGGTAAAGCAGAAACGCAAATTACGAGAGACAGACCCATTAAATAATGAACTATCCAGTGGCATTTTGAGCTCCATTCAGTAAACCTTTTTGGGAATGGCTCTGATCTACCTACAATTTCTTTCTTTTTATTAATTGTTTATATTTAAGGTATAGGACATAATGTTGTATCATAGTGAGATTATTATTTATTTGAAAGGCAGAGTTAGAGAGAGAGAGAGGGAGAGAGAGAGAGAGAAATATTGCATCCACTGATTCGCTCCCCAAATGGCTGCAATGGCTAGGGATCTGCCAGGCTGAAGCCAGGAGCTTCTTCTGTATCTTCCAATGTGGGCTGCAGGGGCCCAGGCACTTAGGCTGTCTTTGGTTGCTTTCCCAAGCATATTAGCAGGGATCTGGATCAGAAGTGGAGCAGCCAGGACACAAATTGGGCTATATGGGATGCTGGTGTAGCAGGTGGCACTTTACCATCTACACCACAATGCTGGCCCTGACGTATCAATTTTTTGACACAAAATGCAAGTTTATCTCTGGAATATTAATAACTTGGCCCTTTCTTTGAAACAGAGGTATATAAGAAGTATTTTCCCCTGTCATTTCTTGTTTCTTATTTTTTGTTAAAGATTTATTTGTTTATTTGAGAAGCAGAGTTATAGAGAGGCAGAAGCAGAGAGAGAGAGAGAGAGAGAGAGAGAGAGGTCTTCTTCCATCTGCTGGTTTACTCCCCAGATGACTGCAATGGCTGGAGCTGCGCTGATCCAAAGCCAGGAGCCAGGAGCTTCTTCTGGGTCTCCCATGCAGGTACTCCAGGTACTCCCATGAACCCAGGTACTCCAACATGGGATGTGGTCATTCCAAGATTTGGTTTAGACGCTATGCCAAATGCCCACTCTTAATTTAATATTTAATTCTGTTTGAGGAACACTTGTAAGGAAGATAGCAAGTAGAGTTAAGTAAACTTGATTTATTAATTTTCCTTAGTGTGTGTGGGTAACAGTAGTGGTACATCCCTTCTCTTCCTAACGAGATCAGTGTCTCACTTATATATAATGTCAGACAATTCCTTTGCAGAGGAATGGCAACTCTGAAGAGCCCTGGGCCTTAAGCTGGAGTCTGGGATGACCCACAGCCAGCAGCCCCTGATTTGGAGGGCCAGCCCTCCACTGGATAGGCTAATCGGGAGAGGCCAGGCTTCAGACCCTCTAGGGGAGGCCCCAGGCAAACATTCACTGTGGGAGTTGATGGTTAGAAAGACCTGCTGGCCTTCTGCTGGTCAGGATCTAAACCTGTCCATGGCGTTTGCTTCTCAGCACTTGTCCTTACATAATTTATCATTTCCTCTTTATTAATTTAATGTATTAATTCACTCCTTGAATCTGCACTTAGTAGGTGCTTAATAAGCTTTTTATGATTTTTTGTAGCTACAGTCCATTTAACTAATTTTAGAACATTACAAAAATTGTGGCAATGCAATTCTTTCTTTGCCTATAGAAAATGTGTGTGGCAATTAACTTAGCCACAGAAACAACTTGCACTTTAGGTTTTCTTTTTGTTGGTTTAACCACTCTGTCTCAGGACACTACAGAAGAGTTGACTTTCTGTATTTTTGGAGCTTGGAATCTGATGAAAAATATAAGCCTCCTTTCTGGATAAATACATATATGTACATACACGCAGAATTTTGTGTACCAATTCGAGAGAATTGCTACAGTACAGATTATTGCACTGATAAATTATCACTATTTAGATTGAATTTCTTTTCCAAATTTATAAAATTCCTTCATTTTACAAATGACTTTTATGTTAGAATAGAGAGGTGGAGATGGCTTTAGAAAGGTTCCAATCCAATGTCTGATTCAGTCTTTTGATGCTAAATAAAAAGAACACATATTTATTGCTGTTTACTTAGCACTTCTGTAAATTCTTTAAATGCCTTAACTCATTAAAAACTCATAATATTCCTAGAAGGTAAGTATCGTCTTTATTCCCATTTTAGATACCAGTAAAATGAAGCTGAGCATGTAAACAACTTACCTAGTACTAGAGTTGAGGCTGGGCAGTGTGACCCTCTGAGCTTGTCAGTACCGTACTACAGTACAGAAGAACTGTACCAAAGACCTTCTAGAAGAAATAACCTCTGCTCCAACAAGTCTCTGAGGCTTGCTGCTCTCTCTGGACCACTCTGGTATTCCCATATTTTACCTGGGACAACTCTTCTTACTTCCATACTCAAGCTTTACAATATGAAGTTCTAAAAATAAATAATAGGTACAATATATAAAGCAGCAAAAACTGTGATAGGATGAATCATTTCTAGATCTTGCTTTTTGATTTTCATTCTGGGCGAAGAGTCTCAGCTCTGCTAGGCAGAACCTAAGCACTTTTTCTTTCTCAACTCCGGAAGACTGCTCTCTGTTGGTGGCAGATGTGGGCACAAATGAGGGCCTCCTTCACACACCTTTTGGAGTGATGAAAGACCACTTGGTAGTGAGAGTGTGGTAATGACCTCTTTGACTCAATGTGCTATGCCTGGGCGAGGTGAGAAGTCAGGGACAACTGGTCTCAGAGAGGCAGCAGCTCTTTAGCTGAACTTTGTATGGGTCAGGCGCTTCATTCCTCATCACATTTCAGTGTGCTAATGCATGGACAGGGTCCAGACAGAGATTAATGAGAAACTCTAGCCTTCTCTGGAATGTGGGCAGAGACTTTGGCCACAAGGCTTGGCTCCAGAAGAACTGCTTTAAGAATCTAGGAGCCCAAGTTGTCTAAAATAGGATATTAGACTCTTGGCTAAGGAAAAGATAAGGACTCTTAATGTAAGCCTTGGTCTGGGTTTGGTGAACAATGCTCAAATCACTGTTCCACCTTGCAGGTTCAACTCTGTGTCGATCAGGAAGAAGGGTGAGACCAGATGACTGAGTGTACAAATAGGTATATTGAAATGATATTTTTCCTGGGAAATTAGGATGGGTTACTTTAAATGCAGGATGTGATCATAATGGCCCCTCCTCCAGAGAAGCATGTAAGAATGTAAGTTCCAATCTTTGATGCCCTTCTCCAAATCAATGATAAGAACTTGATGCATTTGTTGAACTGTTTACTTACCCAAGTAACTAAACATTTCTTCAATACCTAATACATGCCATGGATTGAGCTAGGCACTAGAGACACAGCCGGGAGCAAAACAGATTTAGGTAACTTTAAAAGTCACTGAAGGGTAGAGAACAAGTGAACATGTCTTCAAATAAATGCATGACTTGAATCATGGTAAATGCTATGAAGCAAGCACACAAGAAAGAGAACAAAGGGGATGGGAATGTCTAGTTTATATTCAAGGTTCCAGGAAGGTGTTTCTCCTTGATGAATAAATATTGGATTCTTCAGGAATTCCACCCAGGGGTCATTTACGAAGTGAGGGCTGCACTGAGATTCTCAGCATGGGTCCTCATATAAAACCAGGGGATGAAGCTGGGTTTTTAAAAGGGAACATTTTCCTTTCTGTCTGCTTATTATCCTGCACTGCATAAGCCAGGTATGCAGTATTCACATTTTCATTCTCAACATCTAGATACAATGACCAACATGTGGTAGTTGTTCACGAAGTGTTGGTTGAATAAGTGGGTGGTGTAAAAGCTGACATCCCTAGACTTTTCTATTTCTATTTAAGCTTGCAGGGTAAGGATGGAAGTCAAGAGGCAGGTTAAACTTTGGGAGACAGATTCAAACTGGGATATAACCTACAGAGTAGGGGAACAGCTCATGGACAGTGTCAGAAAACGATCTTCAAGCCAAAGACCAGTGGAAGAAGAAAAGAGTCATCTATTATTAAGGCCTTAAGGACAGGAGGCACTGGCCCTGTTAGTGAGGCCTTTTCTTCCAGTCTTGGTAACATTCATCCAGGCCTTCATACTAGGGAGGCCGAGATGCTCCTTCCTCTGCACACTTGTCAACAGACTCAAGTTCCAAGGCTAATACGTCCCAGGGATCTAATGTATAGCATGGGTGGAAATGAATGTGTTCATTAATTTGGTTGCGGTATATCAGAGTTTGGAGGAAAATGAGAATGTCCTTGGTATTTTGATTGGGAGCATGTTGAGTCTGTAAATTGCTTTGGGTAGTGGGAACATTTTGATGATGATGATTCTTTCAATCCAGAAACAAGGAAGATTTTTTTTCCCATTTTTATGTCTTCTTCTATTTGTTTCATTAATGCTTTGTAATTTTCATCTTTTTATTTCTTGGTTAAATTTATCCTGGAGTATTCCAATTTTTTTGGTAGCTATTTTGAATGGAAGTGATATTATAAATTCTTTCTTAGCCAGAGCATGGTTAGTGTATGAAAATGGTACTGATGTTTTTCTGTTTATTTTGTATCCTACAACTTTGCCAAATTCTCTTATCAATTCTAGTAGTCTTGGTGGAGTTGTTTTGGTTCTCCTATATAAAGGATCATGTCAACTACAAACAGTGATAAACTGACTTCCTCCTTCCCAATTTGTATCCCTTTGCTTTCTTTTTCTTATCTAATGGCTCTGGCTAAAACTCCCAGAACTATATTGAATAATAGTGGTAAGAGTGGGCAACTTTCTTTGGTTCTCGATCCTAGTGTAAACTTCTTCCTATTCAATATGATGCTCACTATGGGTTTGCCATATATTACCTTGATTGTATTGAGGCATTTTATACCGAATTTTTTAAGGTTTTTATCATGAAAGATGCTGTATTTTGTCAATGCTTTCTCTGCATTTATTGAGATAATCACATGGTTTTTACCCTTCATTTTGTTGATGCATCACAACTGTTAAAATACATAAAATCATCACATTGGACATTTTGAATATATACAATCTTTACTTGTCAATGAAATATTTTTGAAAAAGAGAGAGAAAGGAAGTGGGGGAAACTTCTAACTCTGGAAAGACTGATGAGTCAGGTAATGGCAGGATGAGGGAGAAGAATTAGCAAGAGTTCAGTGTGGAGATCAGTGAATAAAATGTCTTCCCTCTTTTCTTTCCTAAAAACAAATTTTATGGGGTAACTAAAGCTTATTTCAGTTAAAATTTAGAAAACCCCATTGCTTTGGCTAAGTTTCCACACTAAAATCAACAGAATGATTGTGCAAACCCTGAACAAAGGGACAACGTGGATGCAGCCACTGCCTGGAATCTGGCATCACAGCACTTGCCCTGCCTCCCATCTAAAAGTGCTTGTTAATTAGCTGCAGTGGGCAAAGGTCTGCCCTCTCTTCCCACACCCATCTCACCACACACCCTCTGTGGTCACTTGCTTGGGGTCACAAGCGGGTTAATTTATGTCCTTCCATCTCAAATTCAACTTCCCATGAAGTAAGAATAACCCAAGTTCTCTCCCATCCCACTGCTCTCCTTCAGATTTAATTTTAGGAAGATTTGAGTTCGTGTGCACGTGGGGCCTTTACCTCTCTGCTGTTCCAGGAGTGACCAAGCACACCCTTGCCTCTGGGATTTATTTTTGCTATTTTCTCTGCTTGGTAAGACCCTTTCTCATTGGGTCTCTGCTACAAAACTGCTTTATTAAAGAAGCTCTCCTTGTTTCTCCCCTTTCCTCCTCACTTTTTTTCCGAAGTATTAGATGTATCTGACATTATGTTGATGACATCCCATGACTATGCCTGTTTATCTCTGTATTCTAGACTGTTGGCCCTTGAAGGCACTGCCTTTGCTCTTGTACTGTCATATGTTGCCACAGAGTAGCTGATATACCGCAACCAAATTAATGAACACATTCATTTCCACCCATGCTATACATTAGATCCCTGGGACGTATTAGCCTTGGAACTTGAGTCTGTTGACAAGTGTGCAGAGGAAGGAGCATCTCGGCCTCCCTAGTATGAAGGCCTGGATGAATGTTACCAAGACTGGAAGAAAAGGCCTCACTAACAGGGCCAGTGCCTCCTGTCCTTAAGGCCAAAGGAATAAATGAAATGCAACCATCTGGTGGTAAGAAATCAAACCAAAGCAAATTCAAACAAAACAAAGATTCAAAGTTTTGCTAGAGAGAAAAAAGATACTAGCATTAAGACCAAACACATTTAGTTGTATTTTACTTCCCAGTTATCAGGTCTCATCATGATTCCTTTATTCTTTCTGTTGTTAAGCTCTACCAGCCGTGCTGCATTTCCACATATACTCCAACTTTTGAAAGCCTGATCTATTGCTACAATTCCAGGAAGGACTGACAACACAATACATCTGGTGACCCATTTAAAATGGGCCACACTTAAAGTTGTCCGATGTTAAAGGAGATGGCTCCGAATAGACCACCTTGCGTGATACGTTAGGCTGTGTTCTTTCTGCCAGTAAGCTGAAAAATGTTTTATAAATAAAAAAGATGATGTTGGAAAGAAAGGCTCTCTCTCTCTCTCTCGCTCTCGCTCTCGCTCTCTCTCTCTCTCACACACACACACACACACATACACAACTCCTCAATTCACAAAAAGAATTTTGTTATACAAATCTCGGTCATATGTGCATTGACAAAGCAGTTTGAACCCAGGGAGAGGATTCCTTTTGTTCAGAATATGCCTAGCATGTTCTGTTGATGCTAAAGATCAAGCTTCAGTTCTTCGGAAAACCAGAGCAGACTAGATCTTTCTACAGAAGAGGGAAGATCCCCTAAGCTTCACTTCCTGGTTCTTAAAGGATTTCTACTGGGGCCCTTAAAGGAACATCAAGAGAGAAAGGACACTCGAGCTATTTTACAGCTGGTACAAAGATGTAGTTGTTGAATATCTCCTGACAAGGGGTTCTGTTGTGCTTTGAAGAATAATATGAAAATTCAAGCTGAGAATGAGCTTCTGTAACTCCACCCTAAACCTTCCTCCGTATCTGAAGCCAAGTCTTTTTAGATGTGCAGGAGGGATCTGTTTACTTTGTATGGAAAATCATTTTCTTTTTATTAGCAAGCTCCAGGGTTTCCTAATGATCTAAGGGGTTGCTGCCTCTCCTGGGGCAGTCCTGGGGCATTCTTGACATGAACAGAGGCCAGAAAGACTGGAAATCTTATTTTGTAACATTTGCTGCCTGATTTTCAAAGTCAAAGAAGACAAATGGTTCCGATAAGTGCAGCAGTACCTCTGAGGTTGAATTGCCTCATTGTCCTGAGCTGACCTGGAAAGGTTAAAATCAAACTAAACCAAAACAAAAACTGAAAGCAACACACCATGAGCAGCATTGGCCTTTCTCAGCAAGGGTGTTTAGCTCAGGGGAATGCAGTTGCTCTGGTCTTGTTATCATCATTGCTTCCTTGTTGGACTCATGGTGGGGTAGAGGTGGGGTAACGATGGGTGTATGGGTTGCAGGTGGCTCAGTAGGCTTAGATATATTTACATTTTAACCTTTGTCTTGATATTATCATACTCACTATTACCTTTATACTATTGTTCACCTTTAACAAGCAAGTCCCCTGATCTTGCCTTAGCTCACCGTACATCCTACAAGAGGCTCTGGCAGGTGTGCCTTGAATATTCTAGCCCACAATGATCTCCTAGCCTCTGAATTATAGCAGGGACATTCTTTAGGGCCATATGCACTCTACTACTGGAATCTACTTTTTTTGTTTTTTTTTGTTTTTGTTTTTTTATCCTCCTACCTCACCAGTTAAATCAAACTGTTCCCATTATCCTGATAAGATCACCTCTGCATTCCCTACCCAGAAGCCTAAATCCTTCATTTTAGTAGGCTGTAGGCTCCTTGGTTTAACCACAGCTTTACCAGTGTTTTTTTACTTCCTGCGAGTTCTTTCTGTCAAGTCCTCTTTAATCCCAACACCCCCTTTCTCTTTACCATCCATTCACAAACATCAAATCTGCTCTTTGTTCATGTTTCCTAGCCTCCAGCCCTCCTAGTGCCAATGTGGCCCACTTGTTGAGTGATCCTGTCAGTCAACACTGGCTTATTACAAAATGAGTATGCCCTAACCCCACACTTCCATATGGCCTCATGATATTATTGTAATTGCATTCCCTGTCTACAATAGGCAAAATGAAACACATGCTGTGAAAATTGGTATGTTTTATGTTTGTTCCCAAGGCTGATTTTAAAAGAAAACAAGTGAAGTCTCTTTTAGAATCTTTTCCACCAACTGGCTCCTTCCTTGAATGAGCTTCCTGATAGCTAACATATTTCAGGTAATGTAAAATGCTCGCTTCCAGATCTTTATTTGTAGGTCTTTAGACTACACTGGTGATGACGTTGAGTGGGGACTGTAATGAAACTTCAGCAATGTCTTTGATGATCCTGTGTTTTACAAAGTTTGAGGGAAATTGAGGATATGAGTGAGAATGGATGGAGATGGTTTAATGGAGGAGCTAATTTAGGTGGAGCACTAGCTAGTTATTCTATATATATTCTCTTTTTTTCAAGTTTCAAGAAGATATGACTATATTTTTATAAAACTGAAATCAAGACATGTACATACATTTGAAATTTTGGAAAACTTGCCACTTGATGGGAATTGTTTTCAAAATGCCAATATTTACTTTTTGTCTTAACTCTTACACATGGCAAGAGACTTTCTCTCTCTCTCTCTCTCTCTCTTTTTTTTTTTTTTT
Source organism: Oryctolagus cuniculus (assembly GCF_051225735.1). Taxonomy (NCBI): domain Eukaryota; kingdom Metazoa; phylum Chordata; class Mammalia; order Lagomorpha; family Leporidae; genus Oryctolagus; species Oryctolagus cuniculus. The sequence goes on from NC_142873.1 coordinate 28,545,467, forward strand.
TTTTTTTGACAGGTAGAGTTATAGACAGAGAGAAAGAGAGAGAAAGGTCTTCCTTCCGTTGGTTTACTCCCCAAATTGCCGCTACAGCTGGCGTTGCGCCGATCTGAAGCAAGGAGCCAGGTGCTTCTTCCTGGCTTGGGCCATCCTCCACTGCCCTCCTGGGCCACAGCAGAGCTGGACTGGAAGAGGAGCAACCAGGACTAGAACCCGGCGCCCAAATGGGATGCCGGCACCGCAGGCAGAGGTTTAACCAAGTGAGCCACGGCACCAGCCCCGGCAAGAGACTTTCAATTCATTGGTTTCCCTAGATCAGATCTTCAAGAGTTTATTTCCTCAGTTGCTATTTCTCTGCAATTGGTATTTTAGAACATGAGCCCCAGAAACTGAGAAATGTGGTTTAAATACTCCCTTATTTTCTTTGGGTAAATGTATTAAAATTTTACAAATCGAGCCATCAATTTGTTAGCTGTAAAATATGGTAATGACAATGCCTGCTTAATGGTATGGATGTGATAAGTACATAAAATATTCAAGATACGAACAAGATGACTGCTAGGTATTCAGCAAGTGAGAATAGTGGTTATAACTTTTACCTAAATACTAGTTTCTGGTAAGGTGGAGAGGCACCCTGAGTCAAACTCCTGGGCATTAAAACTTTTTTTTTTTTTCAGACAAAAAGTTAGGTAATGATCTGTGAAGATTCTGAACACCTCTGGACCTTTGGGTGCTCAGTGCTAGAGAAGAAAAGTAGAAGGGAAAGAGTAAACATACATTCACAAAGCTAGACACACACACACACACACACACACACACACACCCCATACGCTGTTCAGTCCTTTGGATGGGGTTTTTAGCAGTCAACCAAGGTTCACTTACAGAGCTCCCATAGCAAACGAGCATCTGGTGAGCATTTGACAGAAGGAAATGTGCATCCTTCAAGGAAGCCTGTGCATGTTCTTTGGATTCAGAAGAATGTCTTAAAATGAGAAGAAGTTAGAAAATCAGGGAAATGCTTATTGGTTTATTCTTTGCTAAAGCAGACAACATCGAGCAAGACTGAGTTTTATTTCTACCTTTACTCCTCTGGGCTAAGATGTCTTCTTCCATACTACAACCTGGAGAAAACAGAACCACGTTCCCTTTAATCCATGACCACTGTAGATCAAGTTACCTCTCTGAAAGGACTTTTCTTTCTCTGGCCAAGTAAATGAATTGAAATTGATGTACTTAATTGTTTTCTAAATTACAAATTTTCTCCCACAGATGTTTTTTATCAGTGTTGAGCCCAATGGGCTCCGTCCGTCACACAGGGAGATGAAGTCATGTGGCAATAAAAGAGAGGGGTGGAAAGAGGAAGGGAAATGCCATACAGTATATTGTCTAATTGAAAAATGTGCCACATAAATGCTGAAATTGAAATCTCTCCCTCCCTAAGGGCTGCTCACAACAAACAATGCACACATCTTCTGCACTGGAAAGATTAGACTTCTCCCCTTTCACCCTTATTAATTCAGGCCAATGCAAGAGTTTCCTTCCTTTGCCTTCCTTGGGTGAAGTCACTCTACTGGAATTGCGATGCCAAAGTGAAAGCTTAAATGCAGAGGCAGTGACATCAGAGCCAGAGGGTGGGGGTCAGGGAATGATGTGATGAAGGATAGCAGGAGGCTAAATTCTAACTCTGTAGAGGGAAGATGAGAACAGCACTATCCATGGATGGGTCTGAGAAATGGCTGCTAATGATAAAAAATAAAAAACCCCAAATAGAGGGAAGCCTAGTGGGAATACGGCCATTGGGAAAGTCAGAAAGTCTCAGGCTTTACTGCCAAGCAAGGCAAGCAGTAAACATAAGCAGTGTGTGGGAAAGACAGACACAATGGAAGGCCACACACGTTTCTCAAAGCAAGAGGGAGGACGCAACAGATGTACCATGTCAGCCTCTGAGAGAGACAGGAAGACAAGGAAAAAGCTAATGCTCACAAATAAACCCAAGGAAAGGAAAGAACCACCTTCCCAGTGGCTCCACTGTGGTAAACAGTTAAACATTGGCTGCTGGAGTTGAGCAGTTGGCTTCGTGGGTAAGAAGCTGTTTGGGACACGCGCATCCTGTGTCAGAGCGCCTGCAGTGAGTCCTGACTCTGCTCTGGGTTCCAGCTTCCTGTTAATGTGAGCTTGGGAGAAATCAGTATTGGCGTAAATGATTGGGTTCTTGCCTCCGCTGTGGGGACCCAAACTGAATCCTTGGTTTCTGGCTTCAGCCTTGCATTGCAAGCATCTGAGGAATGAACCAGTAGATGGCAGTTCTCTGTCTCTCTTTCTGTATCTTTCTGCCTTTCACATACAGAATAAAAATCAATAAGAAATTTAAAAAATGAAAACTATTGATCTGAAAAGTCTTTTGAGAGACCTTTCTAGGTTTCCATTTGTCTTCATTTGCTGTGCACTTCAGTCTAATTTCTGTCAAAACCTAGTCTGAGTTTTTAGGTTCCCGTGAAAAGTGTTTTGTAACACAAGGGCGGGTAACTGACCAGCTTTATCAGCCCTAACTAAGAAGATCTCCCTCTTATACCACAAAAACTATTTCTTTCCACTTGTCTGGTCACTGAAGAAAAAGAAGAATACTTGACCTTTGGAGAAAAAAATCCACTGAGTCATTTAGTTTAATTTTTACTCATTTAATTTAGACAGACATCACATTAAACTAGAACAGGGATTCAAGTTCTTTGATGGTACTGGGATCTTAATGAACCAACTGCTCCTCCCTCCCTCCCTCTCTCTCTCACTCCCTCCCTCTCTCTCTCTCTTTCTCTCCTTCTCCTTCCTCTCTCCCTCCCTCCCTTCCCCCCTCCCCTCTCCCTTCCTTCCTTCCTTCCTTCCTTCCTTCCTTCCTTCCTTCCTTCCTTCCTTCCTTCCTTCTTTCCTTCTTCTTTCCTTCCTTTCTTTCTTCCTTTCTTTCTTTCTTTCTTCCTTTCTTTCCAAAAATTTATTTATTTATTCTGAAAGTCAGAGAGAGAGATCCTCCATCCACTGGCTCACTCTGCAGATGGCTGCAATGGCCAGTACTGGATCAGGAGCTTCATTCGGGTCCCTCTTGTGTGTGGCAAAGGCCCAGACACTTGGGCTAACTTCCACTGCTTTTCCCAGACCATTAGCAGGAAGCTGGATAGGAAGTGGAGCACCTGGGACCAGAACCAGTGTGCATATGGGATGCTGGCTTCACTAACTACCCGACAACGGCAGTCCCTTATCACAACCTGCTCTGCTTCTGATTCAGGTTCCCAATATTGCATCACAGGAGGCAGAAAAAGCTGGTCTGCCTGCTTGAGCCACTGCCACTCATGTGGACGAACAGAACGGAGTTCCTGGCTCCTGGCTTGAGCCTGGTCCAGACCTGGCTGTTGTGGTTGTGCCATTTGGAGCGTGAATCATTGGGTGAAAGTTCTCTCTTTCTTTTTCTCTTTCTCCCCCTCCATCCCTTTAAATAAATAAATAAATAAATAAATAAGATAAATCTTTAAAAATCTGAGACATGAGACCAATGCTGTGGTGTAGTAGGCTAAGCCGCAGCCTGTGGCACTGGCATCCCATATGGGTGCTGGTTCATGTCTCAGCTGCTCCACTTCCAATCCAGCTCTCTGTTATAGCCTGAGAAAGCAGCAGAAGATGGCCCAAGTGCTTGGGTCCCTGCACCTATGTGGGAGACCTAGAAGAAGCTCCTGGCTCCTGGCTTCAGATTGGCCCAGTTCTAGCCATTAAGGCCATTTGGGAATGAACCAGCAGATGGAAGACCTTTATATCTCTCTCTGTCTCTGTCTCTGTTTCTCGGTAACTCTGCCTCTCAAATAAATAAATAAAATATTTTTAAAAATATGCGACTTATTGCCCAATGTTTATAATCCTTGTTTTCTAAATAGTAATTATCTTTGTAGTGATATTTGGAGTAATCAGATTCAAGCTGCATGAGAATGATTCAATCATGCATAATATAAACCTTTAGAAGGAAAAAAATCATTGTTCAATTAAGGTGTGGATGATTAGCGTTTTGTGTGGCCTCTAAAATGTACCTTGGCCTTTCTGTTTCCTGGTTTCTCCACCAGACTGAAGTCATTGTCATCATCATCATCATCATCATCATCATCTTTTTTCTTCCTCTTACCTTCTTGTTCCCTCTTTTTTTTTCTTGTCTTTCCCTTTCCCCGTCTCATTTTCCTTTTTTTTTTGCCTTTCCTTCTCCTCTTCCTTTTTTGATGGTTTCCTTTTACTGCTTCCCTTTCACTTTTTTCTTCCACCACTTCTTTTTTTCCCTCTACAAATATTTGAGATTTTATTCTGTGTCAAGTGTGAAACATTTTACTTACGTCATGTCATTTTATCTTGTTAGAAGATCTAGATATTATTTCTAAGCATGCATTTATTTTCATTGTATTTGGAAGGCAGAGAGACAGAGACAGAGATCTCCTGTTTGTTGGTTGCCTCTTCAGAATGCCTGCGCCGGCCAGGGCTGAGTATGAAGCCAGAATCACAGGACTCCATCCAGGTCTGCCTTGTGGGTGGCAGGTAGCCAAGCATTTGAGCTATCTTTAGCAGCCTCTCGGGTGTGCATCAACAAGCAGATGGATAGAAAGTGGAGTAACTAGGATTCAAACCCAGGCACTCTGGTTTGAGAAGCAGACATCCTAAGCAGCATCTTAACTCTCCCTAGATATTGCTTTTAGATTACTAAATGAAGTATCTGGAAAAATAAATAATATATTCATTAATATGGCTACTAAATGTGACTGCATCTCTCTCTGGCTCCAAATTCATGCTTTTAGCCAGAGTCTCTCTAGGAAGGAATGGTAAAAACGGGAAGAGGGGGCAAAAGTGTGAAAGTTAAAATAAATTTTAAATTTATAATTTGAGAAAACAAAACATAATTTTGTATTTCTGAAATTTTGGAGTTAAATGAAATAAGTTAAGTATATTTATAATGATAAATAAAGTTTTTAAATAAAAATCTATGCAAGTTATTTTTAACAGAAAAAACGACAAATAGTATAAAAAGTTGTTCATACTATTTGTTGAACCCTTTACTTAGTGTAGAGTTAATCATATGTATAGAAAGTTAATTGAAAATAGATCTTAGTAAAAAATAAGAATGGGACTAGGACAGGGAGGAGGGAGAAGGGTGGGAGTGGAGGCAGGAGGGAGGGTACAGTGAGAAGAAGCACCATGTTCCTAAAGTTATTTTTAAGAAATGCATGAAGTTGGCTGGCACCGCGGCTCACTAGACTAATCCTCTACCTAGCGGCGCCGGCACACCGGGTTCTAGTCCCGGTCGGGGCGCCGGATTCTGTCCCGGTTGCCCCTCTTCCAGGCCAGCTCTCTGCTGTGGCCCAGGAGTGCAGTGCAGGAAGGCCCAAGTGCTTGGGCCCTGCACCCCATGGGAGACCAGGAGAAGCACCTGGCTCCTGCCTTCGGATCAGCGCGGTGCGCCGGCGCACCGCATCAGCTGTGGCGGCCATTGGAGGGTGAACCAATGGCAAAGGAAGACCTTTCTCTCTGTCTCTCTCTCTTACTATCCACTCTGCCTATCAAAAAAAAAAAAAAAATACATGAAGTTTATATTCCTTAAATAAAGTTTCTGGAGGAAAAAAATATATAAAATATTGGAGACAAAAAAAGAAAAATATATAAAAAATAAAACATTTTGGAGACAAAAAAAAAAAAACAAGAAAAATCCATCAAAAGAGAAAAATGGGTGTGATAATACTTTGAAGCAGAAAAATCTATGAAAGGGACAAAAACAATATAAATTTATGATTTCATTTTAAAATCTTTTTAGAAATGTATAAAGTAATTTATAGTGGGTCTATGGTTGTCAGGAAATAAGGGGGTGGAATATTAAGAATCAGGGATGGGAGAAGAAGGGAATGAACACAACAGAGGATGAGAAAACTTTTAGGGATGATGGATGTACTCACCATCTTGATTTTTGTGATGATTTCCTATATGTGAATTCATGTTTAATGTTAAACTTTACTTTAAATATACACATTTGATTATGATCCCAAAAAGTCTTTATAATAAAGAATTATTTATTTGATATCATTAGATCTCATAGGGTTCTCAAGAATGACTTAATGTGCTATTATGAAGAATCTGCATTCCTTGCAAAATATATAATTGCTGTTAGGTTTGGCTATCAAGAAATAGAACAAATTATGTAGTTTCGTGCTTTACTTACCGAGATCTTTACTAAAATAGATAGATTGTTCCAGGGCAGTCAAAGCTTCTACAGTCTCTCTTTTTACTCTATAATTTTCAGTATGTTGGATTTTATTTCTTAGTTATATACTTCATTGTGCTAAGATGTTTGTCATAGCTCCTAGCTCCTAGTATCACATCCTCACCTAACTACATCTTTTCCTTATGAGGTTGTGTGTGTGTGTGTGTGTGTGTGTTTAAAGGAAAACAGTTTCCAGAAATTCCTCCCACTCTGCCTCCCAACAAGGCTGCTCCATGTCTAATCCAGCTTCCGGCAAATGTGCATGGGAAGGAGAAGAAGATGGCCCAAGTATTTGGGCCCCTACAACTCCCAGTATGGAGTTCCTGGCTCCTGGCTCTGGCTGGCCCAGACCTTGATGTGGTAGTCATTTGGAGGGTGGACTAGCAGATGGAAGATCTCTCTTATATTTCAGTAGCCTGCACTGGGCCACACACCCATCTCTGTTCACTGGCAAAGGGAATGGCATGGCGAATGGTGCCAGAGAAAGACTAAACTTAAAAAATATGAAATCCCTACTTGTGACTTAAACATGGAGTTTAATCAACAAGCAAGAGGGGGAAATAAGTGTGGGGTGGACAAATAGTTTCGTTATACTGCCTTATTTATTTCACATGAAAGATGTCTTTTTTAACCTCCCTTGAGAGGAAAGCTCTATGAAATATTTTGCCTTAAAGAAGCAAAGATGGCAAGGAGGCAGCGTTCTATGAAAGATGATAGTGGATTTACTTCTTCCTTTTAAACTTTCAGACATCCTGTTAGTACTGTAATCTAAATACCAAGGAGAATTTTGAGCAGGAAAATAAAGGAGACTGATTCAAAATTAGAGAACAAGATGAGCTTTATTTTTTTAGAGGAGGATATGGACAAGTGAGGGATAGGTATTTAAGTAAGTAAACATGTGTCACTGAAGATAAATGAAGCTTTACATGTGACTCAGCACATGAAGGAATAGTTAGCTGCAATCATGACAAGAGTGTGAAATAGGGCTCTGGCGACGTCTGTAAGATTCAAAAACAGCATCCTTATTTTTTTATTGAACCTGGCACAATACGTCAATGGCCTTAGAGAGAGTCTAATATCTAGATAGTCCATAATAATAAGAATAATGCTAATATGTAGTGCTTGCTACATGGCAGCCACTGTTCTTAGCATTTGCCAATATTAAGTTAAAGTTAGAAGTTCCTGGAATTTCACTATGAGGTAGTCTCCATTATTGTCCTGTTTATGAAAGGAGGAAACTGTGGTGCCGACAGGTAAGGAATATTTCCAAACTTACACAGCTAGCAAAAGGCAGACCTGTGACTATTTTTTTTCTTTCACTGGCGACTTACATTATTCTAATGTGTTATCTATGCATATCTACTTTAGGCACAATGATTGGTCTTTCAAATAATCTTATTAGAAAGTCTTTTAAAAACCAACTCAGGGCCGGCGCCGCGGCGGCTCACTAGGCTAATCCTCCGCCTTGTGGCGCCGGCACACCGGGTTCTAGTCCCGGTCGGGGCGCCGAATTCTGTCCCGGTTGCCCCTCTTCCAGGCCAGCTCTCTGCTGTGGCCCGGGAAGGCAGTGGAGGATGGCCCAAGTGCTTGGGCCCTGCACCCCATGGGAGACCAGGAGAAGCACCTGGCTCCTGCCTTCAGATCAGCGCGGTGCGCTGGCCACAGTGCGCCAGCCGTGGCGGCCATTGGAGGGTGAACCAACGGCAAAAGGAAGACCTTTCTCTCTGTCTCTCTCTCTCTCTCACTGTCCACTCTGCCTGTCAAAAAACAAATAAATAAATAAATAAAAACAGACTCAGGAAAATTAGGGTATGTATTTCACCCATTAGTATTCTTTGGAAATCATGATTAATTTAATCAAGGAGCTCTCTCAGTCAAAATCAGATATTTCAAAATAAATATCACTTGAGTTAAAGCAATATAAGCAGGCTGAAATAAACCAAATGGGTGCAAATAATCGATCTATGTATTTCACTTATATTAGAGCAATAATTTGAACAGTGACATATTGTAGTTATTCCATAGCCCCTTAATCACAATATAAAGAGCTTTTTAACATTCAAGATTCTACTGACAGTGGAAAAATAACCAACATGATCCAATGGGTGTTTATCTAGTGGCTCATTTTTTTAAAATCTACTTCTCCTTTTTGGGGATCCTTTTTCAGTTTATAGTCTGCCAGGAACACTCTGATGACGTTTTCAATTGGCATGGAGCAGTGTAGCTTCCTGGAGGGAAGGCGTGGCTTCTTATCAATATCTATGCTTTGATGGTCATGGTTCCTTCAACTATTTTCCTAAAACCTATTCAATGGATAATGAGCTTGGATCAATTTTGAAACTGCAGCCAAGAATTTTAAACCTGGCCACCATAACTTTGCCCTTTTCTACTGCTTCAATCTGTAATTTCATTACATTATCACCAGCTGGAGTCTTCACCAATGTAGTTAAAATATTTTTGGATATTTTGTCAAGGATCCTTTCATTGTTAGAATTATCTATCTGGCCGGCACCGCGGCTCACTAGGCTAATCCTCCACCTTGCGGCGCTGGCACACCGGGTTCTGGTCCCGGTCGGGGCGCCGGATTCTGTCCCGGTTGCCCCTCTTCCAGGCCAGCTCTCTGCTGTGGCCCGGGAGTGCAGTGGAGGATGGCCCAAGTCCTTGGGCCCTGCACCCCATGGGAGACCAGGAGAAGCACCTGGCTCCTGCCATAGGATCAGCACTGTGCGCCCGCCGCAGTGCGCCAGCCGCGGCAGCCATTGGAGGGTGAACTGACGGCAAAGGAAGACCTTTCTCTCTGTCTCTCTCTCTTACTATCCACTCTGCCTGTCAAAAAAAAAAAAAAAAAAAGAATTATCTATCTGATCAACAATTTCTGGTGGTAGACTAGGACCTGTACCAAAAGCTCCTGATTGGGTAGGTACAGGCTCATCAGCTACAGGCCACTGATGATCCACTGTAGCTGTTGCAACCTTGTCAAGGCCAGAGCTAGAATTTAGCCTGGCTATACAATTCACATTCTTAATCCCTAGACTACATTATCTATCTAGAGTCTATGGTTATGTTTTCCCTTTTTTTTATTGAGAAAGAGAGCGAGAGCAAGCAAACCAGTACTACCATTTGCTGACTCATTCCCCCAAGTGCCTGCAATACCTGCTGGCAGGTGGGAACTCAATCCAAGTTTCCCATGTAAGTGGCAGGGACACAACTACTCTAGCCATCACCTACTGACTCCTAGGGTTTGAACTATCAGGAAGCTGGAATCAAGAATGGAATCAGGACCCAAACCAGGTACTACAATATGGGAGGCAGACATCTCAACTGGTGTCTTAATCTGTAGTCAAGATGCCTGCCTCTACGGCCTGTTTTAATCATTCTATGAAAGCAGAATACTGAAGTCGGAGCAGACTTGTAAGCGGTAAAAGTACAGCTAATAGCAGGGACCACTCAAGACTGAGTTACAGTATTGAGGAGGAAAGGACACAAATGACGATGATGAAATTGGATTATTTGAGGGAAAAAATGTTCGATGAAAAATTTGCAAAGGAATCATCAGATACTCACTGAGTTGTAAAATTATCTCAGTGTTTTTTTTTTTTTTTTTTTTGACAGGCAGAGTGGATAGTAAGAGAGAGAGAGACAGAGAGAAAGGTCTTCCTTTGCCATCGGTTCACCCTCCAATGGCCACCGCAGCCGGCGCACTGCGGCCGGCACACCGCGCAGATCTGATGGCAGGAGCCAGGTGCTTCTTCTGGTCTCCCATGGGGTGCAGGGCCCAAGCACTTGGGTCATCCTCCACTACACTCCCTGGCCACAGCAGAGAGCTGGACAGGAAGAGGGGCAACCGGGACAGAATCCGGCTCCCCGACTGGGACTAGAACCCGGTGTGCCGGCGCCACAAGGCGGAGGATTAGCCTAGTGAGCCGCGGCGCCAGCCTTATCTCAGTGTTGATGGAGACTGCTGTTCTAGATTTCACAACGCAGTAGCTTCTTCTGTTTGCTATATGGCAGTGCAGATATATTTTCAGAACTTTGTTTTTATAGTCTGGTAGTGAACTAGTATTTTGCGACAGCTGTCCTGTTATTCACATTTCCCGAGGAAGCAAGTTAGATGGCAGTTGCATACACACCTTGGCCTAAAGGTCAAGTGGAAGCTTGGGAATCCATGACAGGTCTGCAGCAGATCCCAAGTCCACCTGCACATAGCCTGACAACCGTAACCTCATGGAATCAGAGATCTACAGCACTTCAGTCATTTTAAGGTAATGTATCTCATTCAGATATTTCTTTTTACAGATGACAAAATAGTCCTGGATAGGTGGGATGCTTCACCACGTTAATACAAAGGTGGCTAGTGAAGTGTCACCTATTGCTTGACTTAACAAAAGTCAAGTTTTCTTTTCCATATGCCTACCTGGGTTGGCTCTATAAGAATTTCTGGACATGGGAAGGATGGTGACCACAGGCACAGGCAGCATAGAAAAGGAAGCTGAGAAACTTTGGTGCAAAGGGCAGAACGAATGAGTATGACTCAGCACTTTGTTGGAAACCATGGCTTATTGATGTTAAATTCCAAGAGGCTCCATCCCATTGATTGAAGCACTTTTTGATGGAGGGGTTTACTCTTCTCACCCACATAAAAGTAAAGAATTCTTCCATAAGCACTTAAGAACTACCATTAAGTGAACTGAAGAAGTCATTTACCAAATAGCTTTTATACTCTTCCCACCAAGAATTCATTGCTTTAATTCAGGGGAGTAGTTTTATAGGGAATTGGCTGGCTAAGTATTAAGCTGCATTCTAAGCTTCAATTATGTGCTTTCTTTCTTTTTTTTTTTTTTAACCATTCCTTCCTCTTTATCACTCTCTGGGGTTTTAGTTTATCCTTAAAATTAAAAATTGCTCTATAAAGGTAATGGTTCTTTTTAAATAACCCCCCAAATCCAAAAAGCTATGTAATAAGAAGAAAAATTTCCATTTGAATTCTGACCTTAAGTAGTTATCTTCTAAAGATCACACCTTAATGAAACTTCTTCAGTTTTCCTAGTTTATGTCTATTTAAATATACATTATGATATGGTTCCCTATTTTGCACACACGAAAGCATATTGTTCTCATTGTATTGTAAACCTTTTCTACTTAATGGTTATTAACCTTTTAGTATATACAGATTTATTCCTTGATTCCTTTTAATTACCTTAAATTTTTTTTATTTAAAAAATTATAACAGACATATAAAATTGTGCCTGTTTATGGGATGTTATGTGACGTTCTGTTACATGAATGCATAGTATAATATCCAATGTGCGTAAATGTATTTATCCTTTCAAGCATTTAACATTTCTTCATAGTGAAAGCATCCAAGATCCTATCTCCTAAGTTACTTAGCTTTAAAAAAAAGTTTTGATGAAACCTATTCCATTTTATTTTGTTTTTCCAGTGCCTGAAACTGTGGCCAAATTCCAGGAGATGAGTTGAATACAGGATGACGTTGATTGGCCCCAGCAGACCTGCTGTTGCAGGTCCCCAGGTCCATTGTGTGAGCTTCCTGGGTGAGTGTCCGACATTGGAATCAGCTGTCCTGATTGACATGGCATGGAATCAGCTGTCCTGATTGGGACGACCTTCCCAGTCCGGTGCAGAGGAGAGGCGGTGGGGTCCTGAGAACGCACACTTGCCTCGCTGCTGTCTTTTTGGCTTCTCGGTGGAGGAGTACTGCTCTGCTGCTCTGAGATTTCTCCGAGGGGACATTGGGTTTTCCTGGCGGGCAGAACTTCGGGCTACTCAGCGGAATGTCTTCGGTTGTGCAGCTCCAGGAGGAGCCAGGAGGCTGTGCTTCCAAGCCAAGGGAAACACTGCTGCAGACTCCAGACCACGGCTTGGCAGAGCCTCGGGCCCGCCGAAGTCAGGAGGGGGCTCTCGCACACCCCTTGCTTACTTGCACCGTGCTTTCCCACAGAGGAGGACGGAGTGGCACAGGAATCTGGTGATTCGCTAGTCCGCAGCAGCTGCTGGGTGAAGCGCGTTCCCGGCTGATTTCGGTGCGAGGAGAAAAGACGAGAGTCTCCTCCTCTACCTGGCAAGCAGGCAGCAAGCAGGAAGGCAGCATCGAAATCAGCCATCTCAAGGCTCACCAGCAGTCTTGGTCTGTGCTTAGACAAATAATCTTGAGGCGACCCAAATCCCCTGTTCGCTGCGAAAACAGACAGTGCCGGAGTGAAACAGAATTAAATTGTTTCTCTTTCATGGCAGCTGAAGTGTAAAACCCATTCTGTTTCGACCCTGTGGTCAGAATATCCTGACACCTCATAAATTATCCTAAGGGCTCTGGACTGGGGAGGTTTGGGCAGGCTGGAGGCTCGCTTTGCCCGGGGCCTCTCTCCTGCTCTGACAGGCACGCACCTATGTGGAGGGTGTGGAAGAATGTCCTTGCCTCCATTGGCTTTTTTTTTTTTTTTTTTCCGAACAGGTGTTTTCCCTTCTTTTTCTGTTTTAGAGATTGGCCACGGGGCCTACCTGCATGAAGAGTTTTAAAGGAAGCAGGGAACGTGCACACTGATGGCTCCCACAGTGGACGGAGCTGGGGAATTGGTTTTGTCTCTTAGCGCGAGCAAGGGGGAGAGGGGAGAGGAGGAGACAGACATGCACACGGAAGAGGACGAGCTGAGAGAAAAGGTGAACAGAAGAGACAAAGCAGCAAGGGGGTAGTGAGGGAGAAATTGTCTCAACCCAGCAGCCCCCTTACCCTCTGACCCCAACACTGACCCATCCCAGTTAAAAGAAAACAAAGGCACCTGCTCCACTGGAACTCTGGGATTTCTCCACCTCCTGGTGAGTTTCCTTTTGCCCCTATATCCGTCTGTGCCTTACACACAGTAGGTGCTCTATAAATGTTTGCCTACTGATGAGGTCCTCAGGGATTGGTCCTCAGAGAGGGAAACAAATTAATTTTGGGAAACTCCAAGTATGCAAAGCAAACTCCTCTGGAGCCAACAGTATTCCTATAGCCCGAGCCCCTACAAGGTTGAAAGAATCTGGGTATTTGTGGGTGTGTCTGGACACATTGTGTGTGGGAGCATGGGTGGGTGGTCTGGACGGGTGGGTAATAAGTGACAGGAGGGCCCTTGAAAATAGAAAAGGCTGAATAACTACTGTAAAAATAAAACTAGGAACAGTGTGCCCAGACCTCCAGCCATGCAGTGACCAAACCTGACCTTGGCAGAGATGAATAACATTGTGGAGATGGATTCAAAAATTATTAGTCAATGTTTTTGGTCCCGATGGGCTTTTTTTTTTTTTTTTTTTTGAACTGCTGGGTGGGTTTTTGGCATAGCAAATGACTGTAGCAGCTTGTAGAATTCCTGAGCATTTTCAAACTCTCTCTAGTTTCTTCTATGCTAGAGCTTTTTTATTTTATTTTTTAATTTGGTTCTTTTTCTCTGATGAGGTTTATCCTCTGGTTCCCTGTTTGGACAAAGAATGTAATTTCTCACTCGCCTTTGCTCTTAATTCCTTTTTTCTTGGAGCTCATGTGTTGCGAGTTCCTCATGGATAGGCAATCATCCTGATGCATCTGGTAAAAGACTGCTAGAAGCCTGTTTCTGGGCTGGGCTTTTGGCGTAGTGATGAAGACCCCTGCAGCCCATATTGGAGTCCCAGCTCTGCTTCTTTTTTTTTTTTTTTTTTTTTTTTTTAAAGATTTCTTTGTTCATTTGAAAGGCAGAGTTACAGAGAGGCAGAGAGAGAGAGATAGGTCTTCTACCCACTGGTTCACTCCCCATACGGCTGCAACTGCTGGAGCTGGGCCATTCGGAAGCCAGGAGCCAGGAGCTTCTTCCAGGTCTCCCAAGCAGGGACAGGGCCCAAAGATTTGGGCCATCTTCTACTGTTTTCCCAGGCCATAGCAGAGAGCTGGATCAAAAGAGGAGCAGCCAGAACTCGAATGGGCGCCCATATGGATGCTGGCACTGCAGACTGGGCTTTAACCCACTGCACCCCAGTGCCGGTCCCATCAGCTCTTTTTCTAATCCAGCTTCCTGCTAATGTGCACCTTGGGTGGCTGCAGGTGATGACTCAAGGGCCTGGATCTCTGCTATCCACATTGAGAGACTCATTTAATTCCAGGGTCCTGACTTTGGCCTAGCCCAGCTGTGGTTCTTGAGGGCATTTGGGGAGTTAATGAGCAGATGGAAGATATCTTTCTCTGTAAATAAAACAAAAGAAAACAAGATCCCCAAACAAAAACCCTGTTCATATCAGGATTCAGAACAAGTCTCAGTATTTTGTTTTCAGCAGCTGTCCCAGCACATACATGTATCCTCATTGGAATATAAACTGTGTGAGTGGTGAAGGGAGGCAGGGCAAATGGGGGCGTCTGTGAGTTGCAGAGGGATGTGGGCCTGTGACTTTAGATAACCCAGAGTGAAGTCCTGTGTTTGCCATACCATATTGTATATACCTGAAGGTCTCAAGTCCTTACATATCTTCATACATATATCTGCTTTCACACTACAGCAAGTTCTCGGGTATTTCACTTAGGTGTTTTTAAAATAAGAGAAATAGCAATGCACAAGGGTTGTGAACACATCCTTAAGCTTTGTAGTTGTTTTGGATACTAGAGGTAGGTAAGGCTGAGAAATAAAATTTCTTACATGTGGGAGATTGCGGACTATAGGTTTAGACATCAAGGAGTGTTATAAAACTGAAATTTTCTCTGCAAGTACATTGATAACTAATCCCTGTTTCCTTTACACATCTTTTTGAGGTTTACCTAACCATTCTATAACTAATCAACCTAATTCTTGAGTCCATACGACCGTCTCCCTCTTGTAATTGCTGTGCACATCTGTATGTCTTTATGTTGATTTTATGTATTTTATTTCTCTCCCATTAGACTTTAATCTCCTTGAGGATAGGAATCAGTGTAATCTTTATTTTGTATCCCCAAGTGCCTGGGGTTGTTTTGTGAGTCCTACGTATAGTCAATAAATGAAGTACACATTCCACTCTCTGAGGAGCATTTTAATGTTAGACGGGCTTATTTTACTAACTTCTTCAACTCTCTACTAGTCAATGCATGCTCAAGAAATGCTGAAATCAGCCATAGGATGACACAATTAGGAAAAAATACACTTTTAAAATTACATAATGCACTTCAAAGTCAAGAGTAAATTACTTCTGAATTTTCCATGGCTTTGTAGGTAGCAAGATGGCATTTAAATTGTGGGTATAAATTTCGGATCCAAAGCAATTACCCATCTTTTAATCAAATGTAAACTTTCTCTCTAGTTCCTACATATTTTCAAGTATTTTTCTCTTGAGGTATTCTCTTTATTTCTCCCCGGGATGTTCTGTTAGACTCCTCACCATCATCCCTGAATTTGGAGTCTGGTCCCTAAGTATAGGGAATCACACATGGACCATCAACTAAAGAAATTTGATTCAGCTTTGAACAAGGTTTCATGAGTATGTCTTCTGGTACTACTATCCAAAACAACTGATTCTGCATTCTAGCACTTAGATAATGCAAAATCATTGCTCTAGCTCATGACTTCCACCATCTCCTCAGAATCTTTCAGTGGATTGCACAAGGGTTCATGTTTCAGCTCCTTTTCTCCTATGGTAATATTTGGTTATGTTGGTCCTGAACACCTGAGGGTAGGCTTTTCTTGATCTTTCCTCCTATTTTGGACTGTGTAGGCACCACATGGCACTGTTGGCATACCACATGTTTGCTCCTGCATGGGCATTTTCCCACTTCTCTCAATTTCCTTCAAACCATATTGAACTTGGTGCTCTCAAGAGCTGTCTTCATGGAACTACTGAATACATTTTTAGTTAAGTAGCAATAATATATTTTGGAAATAGGCACTCCTCTTTTTATGACGTGAAATACAAGATCTTCATCCTCATGCTCCAAAGGCATTCACCTATCCATCAGCCTGGGAGTAGATTATAATTTATTTCATACAGAATTCAACAAGAAAGATAGAAAATACCCAGCTTCTGCCATCCAAAATAGATTTTGAACAAAACAATAGGCTTGAGAGCCAGCCAGGCATTTTTTGAGAGTTTCTCCTAATACCTGGGTGGCTCCCTTTAACACACCTCGGTTTGAGGATTCTGAGAACACCCCTCCAGAACAGGGGTGATAAGTCTCCTGCTATAATACCTAGGTCAGCTGCATGGCAGCAGAGAGGGATGATGTAGGGCCAGTGAAAGAACGGCAGATACCTCTGTTGGCTCCAGAGACTGTGAGATGAAAAGGGGAGGAGGGGCCGGCGCCGCGGCTCACTAGGCTAATCCTCCACCTGCGGTGCCAGCACACCGGGTTCTAGTCCCAGCTGGGGCACTGGTTCTGTCCCGGTTGCTCCTCTTCCAGTCCAGCTCTCTGCTGTGGCCCGGGAGTGCAGTGGAGGATGGCCCAGGTCCTTGGGCCCTGCACCTGCACGGGAGACCATGAGGAAGCACCTGGCTCCTGGCTTTGGATTGGCACAGCGCTCCAGCCATAACGGCCATTTGGGGGGTGAACCAACAGAAGGAAGACCTTTGTCTCTCTCTCTCTCTCTCACTGTCTAACTCTGCCTGTCATTAAAAAAAAAAAAAAAAAAAAAGAAAAGGGGAGGAGAGAAAATAGCAAAAGACAAAATAAGACAAAAAAGAAGCAAGTAAGCAATCAGACATCTCTCTTACTCTTTATTATTGAGCAAATAGTGAAATTTTTATCAGACACTCTTTCTTCCCCACAGAAACCTTTCATTTAAGGAGTACAAACTTCATACACTTCATAATTACAACGTTAGGAACAAGGTGATTCTTCCTACCGTACCTGCCCTCTCACCCACTCTCCTGCCCCTTTTCCTCCTCCCTCTCCTATTTCCATGCTTATTTTTTCACTAGATTTATTTTCATTTAACTTTATACACATATGATTAACTCTGTTAAGTAGAGTCCAACAAGTAGCATGAAAAAATCTTCCTCAAAAGTTGAGACAAGGGCTATTCAAAGTCATTGCTTCTCAAAGTGTTAATTTCACTTCTACAGATTGCCTTAGTTATCACAGGTCAGGGAGAACATATGGTATTTGTCCTTTTGAGACTAGCTTATTTCACTGAGTATGATGTTTTCTAGTTTTATCCATTTTGTTGCAAATGACCAGATTTCAATTTTTTCCTGCTGTGTAGTATTCCATGGTATATATATAGCCCATAATTTCTTTATCCAGTCTTCAGTTGACAGGCATTTGGGTTGATTCCAATATCTTAGCTATTGTGAATTAAGCTGCAATTAACATGGGGATACAGGTAACTCTTCCATATGCTGATGTCATTTCCTTTGGGTAAATTCCCAGGAGTGGGATAGCTGGGTCATAGGGTAGGTCTGTATTCTGATTTCTGAGGTATCTCCGTACTGTCTTCTGCAGTGGCTGTACCAGTTTACATTTCCACCAACAGTGGATTAGGGTATATTTGCCTGCACATCCACTCCAGCTTTTGTTGTTTGTTGATTTCTGTATGAAAGCCATCCTAATGAGGGTAAGGTGGAAACCTCATTGTGGTCAGAGAAATGCAAAACAGATAATGAATTTGAAGAACAGGTTGGGACTAGGGTGGAAGCCAACTCATAGACTACCTTAAACAAAACTGGGTCACCGTCACACTAA
Organism: Oryctolagus cuniculus; assembly: GCF_051225735.1. Lineage (NCBI taxonomy): Eukaryota > Metazoa > Chordata > Mammalia > Lagomorpha > Leporidae > Oryctolagus > Oryctolagus cuniculus. Next base: position 28,563,394 of record NC_142873.1, read on the forward strand.
GCAGAGAACATGAGGATCTTAGGAAGAGGCAGCTCTGAGGCCTGCCCTTTCTTGTGCCTAGCTTGCTTCCCCTGTGCACTACACGTGTTCTGGAAGAGCTGGTAGCCTGGCTAGGAAAGTTGACAAAGGGAGTGCCACTGTACTGGTGTGCAATGGTTCTGTATCAGGAGTTACAAGACAGACTCCTCAAGCCAGCACCTGTTGCTAGTCACACCATACCTCAGGGGGACCTCTAACACCAACAGGAGCTGAGGTGAGGCAGTGAGGCATTGGTCACTACCGGGCATTGCCAAGCCTAACAAGATGGAAACTCAGACCGCCCACAGCTGTTGGCTGCCAGCAGAGTAAGCAGGATGCCAAAGACAGAGAATACTGCTCCCAGGAACCCTGGCTCTTCCCTGTGGACCTTGAAGTCCCAAGAGTTGCACTCCTCCTCATTCATGAACACATCTCTGTCTTAAACAGGGAGAGGGGAGACTTCTAAAGAGATTGGGAATTTTTAGCAAAAAGATGTTAAATACTTCTCATATAGCCTGTTCACATTATTGGATCAAACTGAATTTTTACTTTGAACCAGCTTTTTTTTTTTTAAAAAAAAAAAAAAAGATTTATTTATTTGCTTGAAAGGCAGAGTTAGAGAGAGAGAGAGAGAGGGAGAGAGAGAGAGAGAGAGAGAGAGAGAGAGAGAGAAATCTTCTATCTGCTGGTTCACTCCACACATGGCTGCAATGCCCTGGCCAAAGCCAGGAACCTGGAACTCCATCCTGCTCTCCCACTTGGGTGGCAGGGTTCCAAGTATTTGGACCATTCTCTGCTGCTTTCCCCAGGGAGCTGGTTCGGTAGTGAAGCAGCTAAGACTTGAACCGGCGCTCATATGGGATGTCAGTGTTGCAGGCAGCAGCTTAACCTGCTGTACCACTGATAGTCCCTTAAATTAGATTTTTGGTAAATTTTTCATACCTATCATTTGAGGAATAAGGTTTTTTGCCAACAAAATGCTCAGCTTTATGTCTTTACATTCTTCTCATTTTCATAATATGAGTTACCACATAATGGCTGGCAGAGGTGTATAATTTGACTTTCTTAGGATATGATCATCTTAATATTCATTGATTCTAAGGGGTTCAATGATATAAATTGAAGGATTTAATGTTAAATTTTATAGCAGAGTTTCACAAACCACAGCCTATGGGCTACATCTAGCCCACTGTCTGTTTTTGTAAATAAAGTTTTATTGGATCACAGACATGATCATTTGTTCACATAATATCTGTGTCTGCATTAGTGTTACAATAGCAGAGTTGAGTTGTTACCATAGACCATATGTCTTGTAATGCCCAAAGTGCTTATTATCTGGCATTTTATTGGGAAACTATGCCAGCCTCTGATATACAATAATACATTTTTATTGAGTATCTTCTCCAGTGCCCTTTCAAGATGGATGAGACCCCTGAGTTCCAGAGATGCACATGTCTAAAATCACATGAAAAGTAAGAGGAGTGCTCAAGATAACAAATTGTGGAATTTTAAAAGTGATGGAAGGCAAATGGGGAATCTTTACAGAGTTGGGCTCTTTTGAGGAGTTGAAATTGCAAGATTATTATGAACTAAAATCAGTAGTAAGCTCTAGAGAAAATTTTAAATAGTAAATGAAAATTCTCTTCAACCTGTGAAACTGCCTGGGTTTTATACAATGATTAAGACTCAATTCAATTAGTGCCTTTGTGTCTCCAATACACATAAGACCTGCATTTGGTGACATTCATATTTCCTTGTATGTTATGTACCTGGTGGCTATGGACATGGCTTGTCCTCCAAGGACCGTGTGTAGGGAGTGTCATCCTCAGGGGTCGCGGTATTGACAGGTGTGGATTCTTTAAGAAGCGGGGCCTAGCGGGAGGTCCTTTCATCACTGGAGCCTTGTCCTCAGAAGGGAGTAGTGTTCTGGAATGAGTTCTCTCAGGAGCAAGTTGTTCTAAAAGCCCAAGCATGACCCCATCTCTGTCTCCTGCCTTGTCATGTGATCCTAGCCTCACGCCTGCACTCGTGTCACTGTGATCTACCATAAGTCTCTCAACAGAAACCCAGTCAATGGAATTGACTGATCCTGGGCCTCAGCTTTCAAAATTGTGAGCTAAATACACTCCTTTTCTTTATTTTTTAAAAATATTTATTTATTTTGTTTGAAAGTCAGAGTTACACAGAGCGCAGAGGCGGAAAGAGAGAGGTCGTCCATCCTCTGGTTCACTCCCCAGTTGGCTGCAATGGCTGGAGCTGCGCTGATCCAAAGCCAGGAGCCAGGAGCTTCTTCCGGGTCTCCCACGTGGGTGCAAGGGCTCAAGGAATAGGGCCATCTTCTACTGCTTTCCCAGGCCATAGCAGAGAGCTGGATCAGAAGTGTAGCAGCTGGGACTCTAACTAGTGCCCACATGGGATGCCAGCACTGCAGGCGGCGGCTTTATCTGCTACGCCGCAGCGCCGGCCCCATTTTTTTTTTTTTTTTTTTAAGATTCCTTTTCTTCATAGTTAGTCTGTCTCAGGTATTTTGTTATAGCAATGAAAAACTAATACAATAACCTAATCACAAAAGAGTCTAATGTATCACATCTCTTAGTTTAGGTATTTGGAAAATAATCTTAGAAATTGATTATTGGAATCCAGAATGAAACTCCACCAACTGGATGTCCATAAACCCCATGTGTTTTAAGAGGCTGTGGAAGAAGCAAGCACTGCGTAATTTTGGGCTGATTTCAAGTTTCTTGTCAAAAGATTGAGGAACAGAATACAGAAAGATCACCATGTTGTAACCTCTGTCTCTTCTTCCTCGGAAAAATTCTCTGTACCTGCTCTTTCATTTTATTCCCTAACCTTACATTTCCTTTTTGACTCTTATGATTGGGATCTGGCCCTGCCACTCTACTGGAATTGGAGGGTTTCTCAGCCCTGACTGCATTTGACCCCTCTGAGATACCCGACATTTTTGCCCGCACCCTTTCCAAACAGTGGTCCCTCCTCCCTTGGCTCTGGGATGTCCTGCTCATGTAATTCTTATGTCTTGTTCCTTCTCTGGCTCGTCTTTCATTTGCTTTCCACCCTCAAGTGTAGACTATTTCTCAAGGTTCCAGGCTCCATCCTCTGTTTTGTATCCTTATATATCCATCTAGGAAATCTCATTTATGGTTATGGCTTCAAGTTCCAACAGATAGATTTTCTTCTAAGTTTGCATTAAGTCCATTTCTCCTCTTTCTCCTCCTCATCTTCTTCTTCCTCTTCTCCTTCTCCTAAGATGTTATCTATTTGAAAGAGTTATATAGAGAGAGGGCAAGACAGAGAGGAAGATCTACCTGCTGGTTCACTCTTCCAAATGGCTACAATGGCTGAGGCTGATTAAGGCAGAAGCCAGGATCCTGGAACTCCCTCCAGGTCTCCCAAGGAGGAGAGTACTTGGACCATTCTCCACTGCTTTCCCAGGCACATTAGCAGGGAGCTATTTCAGAAGCAGAGTAACCAGGACCTGAACCAGCCACCCATATGGGATGCCAGTATCCCAGGCCTGTTGCTTAGCCCGCCGTGCTGAAACACCAGTCCTGCATCTCTGTTCTTAGCATTAGAATTCATGTCCACTTACCCACAAAACATTTGCACTCAGTTTGCCACAGGGATCTCAAACGCAGAAAGACCAAAACTGAAACCATAATCTTTCCCTTCAACTAGTATCTCTCTGGTTTTATCACTGTGTAACCCCCTCTACTCAAAAGCCTTGAGTGAGTTCCTGTACAATACAAGAATAATGTTTCTAAGTTCCACAAAGCCCTCCATGACCAAGCTTATGTTAGCCTCTTCTCTTACTTGGCCTCTACTCTCCTCATCTGTTTGCATCAGCTTTTCATTATTATAATAAAATACCTGGTGCAGGATAACTTTATAAAGAAAGAGATTTATTTTGCCTCATGATTCTGGAGGTGCAAGGCTTAGGGCCTCATCTAGTAATGCCTTCTTGCTGTCAGAGTCCTGATGTGGTCCAGGGCATCACAGGGCAAGAGATAAGAGGTATGTGTGTCTATCTAAGTCTGTGGTATCTCTGCCTCTCCTGATAAAAGTCAATCACAAGGACCCCACCCTAACAAGCTGACCTAAACTAATCTAATCACTTTCTAAAAGGCCTCACCTATAACACCAGGGTTGTATTACATTCCCACCCTCTTAATACGTTTAGCATAAAATCTCGGAGATTAACTTCTGCATGAATTTGTGGGGGCGGGGTAGGAACAAATCATGTGCAAGCAGGAACAGTACTGGTTCATTTGTTCTATACTGAGAATTACTTCCCCTTTCTTAGTTCAGTGAGCAGCTCCTCAACTTCTAAGATTCAGTTCAAGCCCTGCCTTCTCTGTAATCGCCAAGCAAGACACTGGGCCAGAAACGAGAGAGGCCGGAGTCCTTCTTTTCTCATCTTCGGACACTGGTGGTCCTTGGGACTCATCAGACCAAGTGACTGTGGTGGCAGGCCTGCTCCTTTTTGGGCCAGACTCCAAGCTGACCACAGTTTGTTGTGGAAGTCTCCAGTTCTCCCACCCACTAGGGATTATCTTACTAGCATAGCTTTAACAAGTGCGGGCCAAGTGAATGGTAATCCTTGGAGTAGTTGAGTCAGAGTGCGTCAGTGCAAATTCTTCTGGAGAAAACAATAAGTAACTAAAACTGGGAAAATATTGTTAGGAGCATCATACAATTCACTATTAAGCATTAAGTTCATTACAAAGAAGTAGCACACTGGGGTTAAAGGGCTTGGACTTTTGAATCCCGAGTGCCTGAATTTGAATTCTGACTCGACTAGATTTACTATGTTTGTGATTCTGGACCAGTTTCTTAGACTCTCAGTGCTTCAATATCCTTACCTATGAAATGAGGATGGTAATAATTGTATCCTGTCAGGTAACATTGTGGTGAAGGGTATATGAAAGTGTATATAATGTATTTATATATACACAGGCATTTGTCACTTGGAACAGGGCCTTCTATACAATAAGTATTTCCTATTACTACTTTTTAACATGTCAAATGACTAGGGATAAAATCAAAGTTCAGTAGCCATGAGAAAGATCATTTTCAACCAGGGGTTTGGTAGTCACCCTCCTTTTTACCAGTAAAAACAACTACCAAACTCTCAACTCTCCAATTAAACCATACACTGGATAATAAGGCTATATATCTTGTGCTTGTTTAGTCATTTATACTAGGCAAATAACTTTCACTTACTGTTATATTAGGTAGCAGTAAAAATAAGAAAAAAACGAAAGGCTTTTGAACATGCTATTCTTTATTTTATGTGCAAATACTTTAATGAACGTCTCTTTAAATAGTTTGAGCAAGCAATTACAGAAACTTCAAACACCAGGGAACCCTGCTAACACGAACTACTGTGCACCTCAGTATATGGATTTCTATGCATTTGCTTCTCACAACAACCAAATCCCAAGAGATAGGATATATAGGTGTTATTGCCCTTATTTTATGTGCAAGAAAACAATCAAAGAGTAATGCACAAGTTCTATTTTCTGACTTCCTATATTATGCACATTTCATTATTGTTTCAGGTTTTAACTTTAACATGTCTGGTATATATTTTCGAAGTGTCAGGCCTTGGTGAACTAATTCCTACTTTGGAAGCCCTTAAAGCCTGTTTGATAGATTTTTCTAAATTCAACAAATTCTCTGGGATGATTATGATATTTTTCTTGTTGCTGACTCTGATGAAGGAGCCTCATGATATAAAATAAACTAAGGAGATCCAGGAGGATAAGAAGTACAAAATACTTCAACAAGAAAATGGACTTGCTACATGTTTGCCTGTTCCCTTTGTTGTATGAATTGGCTGTATTTTCTACATTTCTCCATAACTGGCATCCCCAAGAAGCCTGTTCCATGCTACCATGATGTCTTGCCTGGATTGCTGTAATGCGCCTTTTTTTTTTTTTTTTTAAGATTTGTTTATTTATTTGAAAGGCAGTTACAGAGAGGCAGAGGCAGAGAGAGAAAGAGATCTTCCACCTACTGGTTCACTCCCCAGATGGCTGCGATGGCCAGAGCTGCACTGATCCAAAGCCAGGAGCCAGGAGCTTTGTCCAGGTCTTCAATGCCAGTGCAGAGGCCCAAGGACTTGGGCCATCCTCTACTGCTTTCCCAGGCCATAGCAGAGAGCTGGATCAGAAGTGGAGCAGCCAGGACTCGAGCCAGTACCTACATAATGCCCTTCTAACTGATCTCCCCACAACCACTCAGATACATTGCTACTCTCTATTATGTTGCCAAAGTTACTGTTTCAAACTATAAATTTGATCATGTCACTACTCTACTTAAATCCCTTCAGTGGATTTCCATTGATCTTGAGGGAAAGCCAAAATTCTTCAACGAGGATCAAAAGACTCTGTATCTGCCTGCACTTGCTTATGACAGAGATTACAAGTTATTCAATACCATCTGTTCCTCCTGCTTCTGTGACATAGATGATTCACGCTTCTCAAAGTCCCCTACCGCTACAGGTGACTATGTGACCAGGTTGAGGTAATGCAGTATAAACATAATGGAATATGAGCAAAAGTGATATTGTGCCACTTTCAGGCCTGACCCGAAAAAGCCTCCAATAAGCATTATTCAGGATTCTTCCAGGTGACAGGGATGAGGACATTCACGATCATTTTGACAGCTACATGTTAAAGATGACAGAATGTTATAAGTGTGAATCTCTGACAGTGTAACCTACAGGGTTTTCTATTACTACTCCTGATCTGTAATTGCCTTGACATATTATATGACACAGAAGGAAATATTTATTGTGTTGATTATAGTTGTTGTATAACTGACATGTCACATCTTCTGTCTTACCTACCTACAAAAGTGCTCACTTCTCACTTCTCCATACCCACTGAATACATCTTTTCAGTCTTATTTGCCATTCCCTGTAACCCATGGGATCTTTATCTTTATGAGTTACCTTTCCATGAATACTTTCTCGTTAAATCCTGTTCATTCTTCAGAGCATAGCTAACGCATTGCTATGGGAAGGAAGCCCTCCAACTGTAGGCTCATCTCTCCATGCACATCTCTCTCCTAGATCTTGTGGTACTTGAGACTTTGCATTTGTTTGTATGCTTGTTTAATTTCTTTATATGTCTTTGCTAGAGGAAAAATTCTGCGAGGTCAGGCATAATATCTGTTTTTGTTCATCCAACATCCATATAAACAAATATCACATAAACAAATAATTTTTGTTGAACAGATGAATCAGATTGCTGATTCACACCAAGAAGAAAAATTTTTTAAATGTTCTTAGGTACAATTTATAGCTATAAATTATGATCCAAAAATATTTTTTCTCACATGAAATGTTAGCTTGCCACTTTGTTTTTCAAATACTTTTTCAAATAAAGCTGACAGCTTTAAAGCCATGATGCCAGAAAGATCTAGGCCATTGATGTACCAACTCTTGATGTGCCAGCCGTGTGGTTCCGCATTTCACATTCAATGAGAGTTGGTAATCAAAAATGGTTTCTGGACTGTTTCTTAATGAAACTTCTGGTTGGGAAAAATATTAAGCAATAGAGTATAAAAGTGTTAAATAATGTTCAGGGTATAATTGGGTGCAGTGAAAGTAGGAAGAGCCTGGGCTTTGGATGAGATGGATTTGAGGGCTTGATTTTTTGTTAAGGTCATCAGATATATAAGTATGTCCCATGCAATATTTTGGAAATACTTATTCTAAGGAGTTATTTGCTGTTTATCTGCAATTCAAATTGAACTGGGAATCCTGTGGGTTTTTTTTTTTTTAAGATTTTGTTTGTCTATTTGAAAGGTAGAGTTACAGACAGTGCAAGGGAGAGACAGAAAGAAAGGTCTTCCATCAGCTGTTTCACTCCCTAAATGGCTGCAATTGCCAGAACTGAGTCTGAGTCTCCCATACTGGTGCAGGGGCCCAAAGGCTGGGTCCATCCTCCACTGCCCTCCCAGGCCATAGCAGAGAGGTGGGTCAGAAGAGGAGCAGCTGAGACTAGGATGCCAGTACTGCAGGCGGAAGATTAACCTACTGTGCTGGAGTGCTGGCCCAGGAATCCTGTGTTTTTACTTGCTCAATGTGTCAACCTTATTTATGCTTCTGCCTCTTACCAGGTTTTTCACCTGAGATAGAAGTTTTGCCTTGAGATGATCAAAGAAGATATACTTTTGAATAGCTTAGCAGTGTTAGGTACTAGGTGCTGACATGTACTGTTCAAAACATGTTTATTCTGTTTTTTAAAGCCTACATATATTTGTAAGTGAGGTCATGCAGTATTTGTCTTTCTATGTTGGTTTATTTCACTTAGAATAATGTTCTCCAGATTCACCCGTGTTGTTGCAAAAAATGTTCAGCTCACAGAAGTGGTGAGAAGAATGGGGGATGATGGGGAAGGGGGTTGTTGGTCAAAGAGTAGAGTTTCAGGTAGATAGAAAGGAGGACATTGCATTGTGCCCCATAAATGTGTACAAATATTATTTGTCACCTAAAATTAAGAGGCTGGCATGACAATTCCAAGTCCTACTACTGTGCTTCTGATCTAGTTCCCTGTTAATGCACCTGGGAAAGCAGCAGAAGATGGCCTAAGCCTCTACCACCTGTGTGGAAGACCTGAATGGAGCTCCTGGCTCCAGCCTTGGCTGTTGCGCCCATTTGGGATGTGAACCAATAGATGGAAGATCTTTTTCTCTGTTTTTCCCTCCCTCTCTGTCACTCTGCCTTTCAAATAAATAAAATAGATATTTTTTTAAAAAAAGTAACATAAAATGAAATAAAAGAGTTCCAATGGAAAAATAAAAATAAAATGAAAGCTACCTTTATTAAAGTAATCAATTCAATTACCTGTAGTTATAAGAGTTGCCCTTTTTTTTAAAAAAAATTATTTACTTTTTTTTTGAAAGAGTTACAGAGAGAGAGAGAGGCAGAAACACAGAAACACAGAGAGAGGTATCTTCCAACCAACCATTGATTCATTTCCTACATGGCTACAACTGGCAAGATGGAGCCAGGCCAAACCAGGAGCCACGTATTTTTTCCAGGTCTCCCATGTCAGTGCAGGGGCTCAAGGACTTTCTTTATTTTTTCACCTTTTATTTAATAAATATAAATTTCCAAAGTACAGCTTTTGGATTACAGAGGCTTCCCCCCCGATAACCTCCCTCCCACCTGCAACCATTCCATCTCCCACTCCCTCTCCCATCCCATTCACATCAAAGATTCATTTTCAATTATCTTTATATACAGAAGATCAATTTAGTATATAGTAAGTAAAGATTTCAACAGTTTGCACCCACACAGAAACACAAAGTATAAAGTACTGCTTGAGTGCTAGTTATACATTTAATTCACATAGTACCACACATTAAGGACAGAGATCCTACATGGGGAGTAAGTGCACAGTGACTCCTGTTGTTGATTTAACAATTGACACTCTTGTTTATGACATCAGTAATCACCCTAGGCTCTTGTTGTGAGTTGCCAAGGCTATGGAAACCTATTGAGTTCGCCAACTCTGATTTATTTAGACAAGACCATAGTCAAAGTGGAAGTTCTCTCCTCCCTTCGGAGAAAGGTACCTCCTTCCTTGATGGCCCGTTCTCTCCGCTGGGATCTCACTAACAGAAATCTCTCATTTAGGTGTTTTTTTTTTTTTTTTTTTTTTTTTTTTTTTTTTTTTTTTTTTTGCCAGAGTGTCTTGGCTTTCCATGCCTAAAATACTCTCATGGGCTCTTCAGCCAGATCCAAATGACTTAAGGGCTGATTCTGAGGCCAGAGTGCTGTTTAGGACAACTGCCATTCTAGGAGTCTGCTGTGTATCCGCTTCCCATGCTGGATCATTTTCTGCTTTTTAATTCTATCACTTAGTATTAACAGACACTAGTCTTGTTTATTCGATCCCTTTGACTCTTAATCCTATCATTATGATCAATTATGAACTGAAACTGATCATTTTGACTAGTGAGATAGCATTAGTACATGCCACCTTGATGGGATTGAATTGGAATCCCCTGGCACGTTTCTAACTCTATCATTTGGGGCAAGTCCGATTGGGGCTCAAGGATTTTCAATACTTTCCCAGGAGCATTAGTAGGGAGCTGAATTGGAAGCGGCACAGCAGGGACTTGAACCAGCGCCCATATGGAATGCCAGCTTCCAAGGCAGCAGCTTAACTCTGAACACCACCATGCTGGCTCCAAAATTACCATTTACCATGTTTCCTATTATGTACACCTATAGTCATAAATCCTTCACATGCATGATTTTATTCATTTCCTCCAGTGATCCCAAGAATAAGGGGTTGTGTTATCAGCACTGTGTAGATGATACATGAAGAGCTTGCTCAGTGCCGTGGACTACACCATTCAATGGTAGTGGTGCAGCCTTGGCCCCAGCATCTGACTCCAGAGCTACTATTTCTGCACCTTACAAATGAGCCTGAGTCCATCATGGGGGAGCGTTCTTTCATATTGAACAGAACCACTTTTCCTTTGCCCCCCTCCCTGGAACTCTGGGGAGTTGATTTTGCTTCCCACCTGGTAAATCACCCATCCCTTTTGCACCCAGAGCTGACTTTATAGAAATCTAAATACACTTTACTAGATTTGCATGTTAACACTAAAAGAAAAAGTTCCCTGTTTGCCTTTTAGTTGAGGCAACCCTTTGGTTTTATAGGCTCGTTTCAGTAAGTAATTATTCTGGTAATGCCAAGGCCTCCTTTATTGAGTCATAAATGCATTCTGGACAACTTGGAATAACAAGCAGGCCCTTTCTTTTGAGCCTAGCAGGCAACACTGCTTAGCTGAATGTGGGCTGGCTTGCCTGCCCCTGCAGGTTTCTCTCATTCTGGGGAAACCTCCTATGTAACCATGTGAAGGGGGAAAGAGGATCAGATAATTGGGATCTTTAAGATGGTTATTATGAAAAATGTTCTGGAACCAATTCAAATACCAATCAGAAACCACATTGTTCAAGTAAATCACTTTCAGATGCCACATAAGATACAAAATACAATTATTTCCAGTTTAAAAATATAATGTTCCTTTAAAAAAACACAGTATTTTATTTTATTATTTTTTTAAAAATATGCCTTGGCTCAAATTCAGGCCCGTCACAGATGATGTACAGACAGGCTTTGTGCCGTTCCCTTTAGATTCGGGGCCTATGGCCCTCACTGTAACGTATTTAAAGTTCCTTAAAATGGATGTGACGGCTGTTTTCTTTGTGTATTACAGAAATATACAGAGTTCAGAGGCTCCATGGCTACACTTTGGGCATGTATGTCATTAAAAGAATGAAAAAAAGATGATGGCCAAATGCTGTATTAAAATCCCATTAGAAACGCTGGGAGGAATTCATGACTCCAATCTCTTTTATCTGACAGACGTCAGTTTGGTGAAACAGTTTTCCTTCCTTCCTTCCTCCTTTCCTCCTTTCTTTCTTTCCTCCTTTCTTTCTTTCCTCCTTCCTTCCTTCCTTCCTTCCTTCCTTCCTTCCTTCCCTCTTTCTCTCTCTCTTCCTCTCTTTCTCTCTTTTTCTCTTTTTCTTTCTCCCTCCCTCTTGCTCCCTTCACTTCTCCCCTCCTCCCTTCCTTCCCTCCTTCCCTCCCTCCTTCCTTCCTTCCTTCCTCTCCCCCTCTCTCCCTCCCTCCCTCCCTTCCTTCTTCTCTCTTCCTTTCTTTTCTTCTCTTCCTCCATCTCTCCCTTTCCTTTTTCTCTTCCTTCCTCCTCCCCATACTCTGCCTCTCTTATTTGTCCTTTTGGTTCTGTACTTGGTGTCAGGACATTTGGGAACTGTCTTTGCCACTGCAAAAGCAAATATCAGGATTTTGTCATATTTGCTCCCCTTTAGTGTCTCCTTGTGGGAAGATCATCCATCCCTTGTCCTCTTCTTCATCTCCAGCTGAGGAGCCATTAGATCCAGATTGCTTATCTGAGCCGTCATCACTGTGATGGTGAGCAAGGAAGTTCACACACTGTGTGACCTCAGGAATGATTGCTGTTACAGTGGATTTCATAAGATCCATCAGACTCTGAACATGAATTTTAATGGGTTCAGAACCACTTCCCTAGCCTGAGGCCTCCCGCTCTCAGTCTTCACGGCTGACATGGAGCCTGGAGAAGTTGTTTGCTCTGTCAAGAGAGGTACGGATTTTTGCTTTCCAGTCTCTAGGGCGTGCTGTCAGCCTCTGTGGAACAGGAACATAGTACTAAACCAGTACTTTGTTGAGTATAGAGTTACTTATGCAGCAATGTAGAAAAACTCAGTGCAGCAAAGAGCCGCTACAAGGTCTGCAGTGGGAACAGTGGGGGTCTGGAGGTTGGGCTGATTCAGCCTTGTGACTTGCAAGCTGTGGAGTCAGGGGCCAGTTGCTTTATCTAAGTTCAGTTCACTTAACTGCAAAATGAAGTCTGGTTCTGAACACCTCTGTTCTGTGAAACCAACTCAACAAGGGAAGAGGAGGAGCTAAAAATATTGCTATGAGATATTGCAAGCAAAGTTAGGCAGTAGCTACCCCCCCTCCCTGAAGTGTTTGGTAGTAAGAGAAGTGTGATTCTGTACTTCAGAGAACTCAGAGTCATGGAGAGCACATGAGTCCCCTTCTCCAGTGTCCTGTGCATCTCTATATAACCAGCCTGAAGGCCATGAGGATGTGGACAGTACCACCCAGCTCTGTATCATCAACTCTGGGTGGGTATGTTGAGTGTGGAAGCAAGGGACCACCTTAGGTGAGACTCCTAATGAGGAGAGGGGAGGAGTAAGAGAAGACCAGAAGACAGGAAGGAAACCAGGGGAGCACCCTGTCACTGAAATCAAGGCTGGAGAGCAGCTGAGAGGAGCAAGTGACACCAGCATTGAATGACAGAGACCAAAAATGTCACAGAGATACTGGCAAAATGCCCTTTGACTGGAGGATGTTAATGTTAGTTTATGGAGAATGGAACTGTTGCTCTATTATCATTGAATTTTGTGACTTTAAAAAAAAAACACAGATAGGCTTTTATATCTTCGCTTTTTAAAGATCATGACACAGGGGATTGGTGGCACGCTGTAGCAGGAAAAGCCATCACCCGTGATGCTGGCGTCCCATATGGTGCAGATTTGAGTCTTGGCAGCTCCACTTCGGATCTAGCTTCCTGCTAATGCTCCTGGGAGAGCAGAGCAGAGGATGGCCCAAGTGCTTGGGCCCCCTGTACCCACATGGAAGACCCAGATGAAGATCCTGGTTGCTGACTTCCGCTTAGCCGTGCCGTGGCACTGTGGCCATCTGAGGAGCGAACCAGCAGATGGAAAATCAATCTCTCTCTCTCACTCTCTCTCTCTTCTTCTCTGTAACTGTGACTTTCAAATACATAAATGATTTTTTTAAAAATAAAAATATCAAGACACAATGCACAAATACTTCTCTATATCTTGTTTTTCTTTGTTTTTTAAAGTGCAGTGGCATTCCTCCAGGCCAACTAGGAGAGCTCTAACTCAATCTTTTTACTTTTGTTTTTTATTTAAAAAATTTAAAAAGGTATTTATTAATTTTTTTAAAAGGCAGAGAGAGAGAAAGAGAGATTTTCATTCTGCTGGTTCACTCCCCTAATGACTGCAACAGCCAGGGCTGGGCCAGGCTAAAGCCAAAAGCCAGGAATCCCATCCTGGTCTCCACAGAAGTCCCAGTACTTGTGCAGTCTATCATCTGCTTTCTTCCCAGGTGCATTAGCAAGAATCTAGATCATAAGTCAGGCACCAGAACTCAAACCAATACTCCAACAAGGGGTAATCTGGCATCACAAGCAGCAGCTTAGCCCACTGTGCCACAATGCTGCCTCTCTAACTCAATCATTTTACAAAAGTATTTAACTGGCAAATAAAATCTGTATATATCCAAGGTATACATTGTGTAATGATTATCACAATCAAATTGATTAACACATCATCACCACCCATAGTTACCATTTTGTGTGTATGGGGGAGGGGAAAGTGAGGACACTAAAAATCTGCTCTTTGATCAAATTTCAAGTAAAGAATCAGTTAAAATGCTTTACTATAATCTTCAGAAAACAGGATGACAATATAAATACTTAAATTTGAGTAACCAGAGTATTGCAGAGGTTAACCTTTCACCAAATTTTACATAGTAATAGAAGATATGTCAGCTATACATACTCAGTCTGTTTCAGTTTGCATTCCCTCTGGACTGTATTGTACACTACTCACTAGCATAACATGAACTAGTTAGTGGAAAGAAACAGAATAGTCTAGGAGATGGCTGAGGTCAGAAGAAGCATCTACACACCACCACAGAGTTATTTCCCATGACATCCTTGAACCAAGTGAAAGGAAGCCTTTGAACTGCTCTGTAGTGGAGAATTACTTAGAAAAATACCAGGAGATTAGAATCAGTAGTGGGTGGGAGATGGGAAATAGGAAACTCGATGACCATTATGTTCAAATGAGTATCTCAGCAGAGCATTCTGTAGCTGCAGGAAGCACTGGCTCAGCTAAAGCTATTCTGGCAGAATTAAATAGTAACTTCAAATTAGAGAACCAGCTCCAAGACAGGGAAATAAAACGGTTTTAGGCAGTAACATTTAGACAATTTGATGTCAGTTTTGGGGAATACCAAAGTGCATTCTGAGGGAAAAAAATTGGAAATACCCAGAAGGGTAAGAAAGCCATGAGCCAGAAGTATGGGTTTCTGTAGGAAAAATTGTGCCAGGAAAATTAGATTCCTTTTATTTAGAGAATAAATTTATAATATTAGGGAGAAATGGAAGTAGAGTGGATGTTATTTATTAGAATTTTTATAGACCACTTGGTTCAGAAATTGCAAAATTATATTTTCAATTCAGTTTGAGGGTCATTTTCAATTGGCATAGATTTAAATATGTTGTAAAGGCTTCTTGTAGAAGAACCAAGAAAAAAAGAAGTCAAAGTGTTGGTGTTTTGAAAGCAATATGTTTTACATGTCTTCCTAACAAATACTTTTATTGTTTCTCTGGCAGAAAAATAAGATGGAACATTAATAAAATTCACATTTAAATTCTTAGTTGGAGAGTGTTGGGTGAACACTACAAAATGGAAAAATTAAGAGGTGAAATTTTTTCTCTTCTTTCTCTGGATTCTATGAAAAGCCAAAAGAAAAAAGTTAATTCATTTATTTATTCATTCAAGCATTCATTTTTCCATAATCCTGCTGATGACATAAAAAATGCAGTGGGAAAATGCGATTCTATAGTGTTTCAGTTTTCCTTATTTTAATTTCCTTCTCTGTAAGATAGAGATTATAACAGCTAATTCTGAAGATTATTATGTAAAGTAGCACATTGCTTAGCATATAATGTCAACAGACCTTACTGAGCACTTACTGTGTATTAGGTGTGCTGTTAAATCTTTCTGTATACATCAATTCATCGGATGCTCTCAGCAACCTGTTGGGGGATGTAGTCAGCTTCATCTCACTGTGTGGATGAAAAAGGTGTAGTGTAAAGAGTTTAAGTAAGCTGCCCCAGTTTGTAAATAGTGTAAGTGAAATTCAAATCCAGACAGTCTGACTCCATAGCTCATACCTGGGAACTATTATATCTATTACTACAGCTTCTAGGCAGAACTGAAATTGCAACAATAGGAATTTATATTTAGGACTGAAATTCTTAATTGCAGAAATTATAATAAAAATGCAATTGAAGTTTTAAAGTGTGACAATACAGATTTTGAAGTATATCCGGGTAGTTAACTGGAGTCTTACTATCTCCTGGAGACAGGTTAATTTGATACAATTCCAATTTGAACTGATTCAAGGTCAGACTTATCTCTACAGTTTCTGTGAATTTTCAGTGGCTTTCTCTGCCTCCTCTTAGATTCATCCTGTATCATGCAGATACAAATTCTGCTTTCCACAGATATAACATTAGTTTGGTGATTTTGCCGAAAATCGGAGAGGTTATGGGATAACTCACTTCTCACCCAATTTTACCAACTTCCTGGCTTTATCTCTACTCATCCTCATTTTCCATTAGAGCAAATATGCTTGGCAAGCATGCCAGTTCCAACCAGCTAGTAAATGGCAGGGCCAGGACTCCAGGCCGGATCCTGTTGGCACCTGGGCTGATGGCACCAGTGCAAGTGAGGAGGGAAACCTCTTCTTCCTTGAAGCAACTCCATTTAGTCTCTGCTGCTTCTCTCCATTAACATAAGAAAAGTAAAACAGGAACCATTAAAGTCAACGTAGCCCATTCTCCATTAACTCTTCTTTAAAGGTTAAGAGGGCAACATCTAGAAGAATTTAGATTTAAAAGAATAAGATTAAACTGAGAGTTGGAGATGTTTCTGAATGTTGCAAAGACTATGCTGAAAGATCATCTGACTTCCTGGAATCCCTGGCAGGAGAATTGAAAGAAAGAAGAGAACTAGGCTCAATTATTTATTACCTCAACTCCCTTTTAGGACACTAACCTGAGACAAGAGGCCTGGTCAATTCCAAGGAAGAAATTGGCAAGAAGAGGGATCCTTGCACTGTCTGATGCCCCCGTGGGCATGTAAGCAGATGTCAGCATTGTCAACTCCATACACAGTTCCTCTTAACCTTGATACACAAAAATCATGTGTTTTTTTAAAAAATTATGCTGAAATAAATCCTAGAAACTGAGTGGGAATTTTCTTTACAATAGTTCCTTGTTCTTGCAAGCAATCTGTTTAAAGAGTGCAGATTTCAGTGCAGCAAGATCTGAGATCCAACTCAGGGGCCGTACCTACTGCCTTAATGTGCGGAAGGCTTACACACCAGTCATTGGTGCCATCAGTCATCTGGCATGTCATTATTAACTGTCTGCTTGTATGAGGCCCTGGGCTCGGCCCTCTGGACAGCAGTGGACCACAGCACACTCTCTCAGAGTGCTCATGTGTTAGGGAGAACAAAACCTCTAGAATACGCTAAGAAGAAAAATGGACCAGAAGACATGCAAGGGCAGGAGCTCTGGGACAAGGCAGTTGGAACAGAATGGGAGTGGGCCATGTGGAAATCCAGGGCAAGAGTGGCCTAGGCACTCTGAGACTAGAGTCGATCAAGTGTGTTTTAGGAACACTGCAAAAGCCAAGAATAATGGGAGCTGACCGAGGCAGCAAAGGGTAATAGTGAGATCAGGGAAGTAACCTTTGTTCTTCTAGAAAATTAGAATAATTTTTACTTTCCTCACTGGATTTCTGTGAAGACTTAAAAGTTTGAGGATAGTATTTGTAGAGTGACTAATAGATTGTTTCTTACATAATAAGTATTGGTGACATTGAAGTGGAGCTGGGCTCCCAAACTGATCTCTAAATCAAGTGAATTTTCTTGATTCTGTTAGAGGTAATTTTGTTTAGCCTCAAATTAGTTTCCAGTCTTGTTTATCCCATTTTGGTTTGTGTGGCCCTGCATCTTTTCTCTAACCTTCCATTATTTCTTTGGATCCATGTTTCAGCTAGGGTAGTCCTAGCCACTAGAACATAAAGAACTCTTACAGATTTTTAAAAGAAGTTTTTCACTTTTAGAAACTCATAAAAGAATTAATTTCCTTTTCAGATTATTTAAATGGATCATAAAACAGCCTCATTTACTGAACTTACCTTTCCTTGTGTCCCAAAAAGGCAAGAGAGGGTGTATGGTCTAGGGCACTAAAGCATTTATGCACACTGGTGGTCTGAAAGGTTTAATGTCTCTTCCTGGAGTGATTAATTTAAAACAGGGCAAGACTGGCTCAACGTTATTATTTCATCTTAAGTGCATATGGAAATCCAGAGAGTGAGCCCTTGTTAAACTCTGTGGAAGGAAAAGACATGCATGTTCATAATTCTAACCTATAACGAGGACATTCTACGATTGCTCTGCACTCCCAGGAGGCACCCCTAATGATGTTACCCTGAGCAGGAGACAGTGGCAAAAAATCATTTCTGTCTGTGGATGAGGCCTGGGCTTAGGGGGCAGGATACATGGGGGATAGTGAGGTCTAGAGCTTCTTTAATTTCGGGAATCAAGTAAAAATCTGAAGGTTTGTTTAGAGAGAGAAAAGAAGTCTCAAGAAATATCAAAATTTAAAATTTGGCCAATATGGAGGACAGGCATCCGACACAGAAGTTAGGACAGTGTGTGGGATGTCTGCCTCCCGTATTGGAGCGCCTGCATCCAAGACCTGGCTCTGCTCCAGATTCCAACTTTCTGCTAATGCACAGCCTGGGAGGCAGCAAGTGATGGCTCTAACACTTGGGTCTCTGCTACGCATATGAGAGACCTGGATGGAATTCCTGCCCCCATGCATTTGGCAAGTGAACCAGTAGATGGACTCTCTCTCTCTTTCTTTCTCTCTGACTCTCAAACAAAAATACATAAATAAAAATTTCTTCAAAGGTTGGCCAATACTATAGATATCACAAAATCAAGAGAAATAACATTTTAAATTAATTAACTACCTGACATACTTACTTTCTTCTGTATACATGCTTTCTGCCTATATTTTTCACTGGATAACCTTTGCATTTTTAAAAAGATTTTATTTATTTACTTGAGAGGTAGAGTTACAGACAGAAACGGAGAAACAGAGAAAAAGGTCTTCCATCCTCTGGTTCACTCCCCAGATGGTTGTAATGGCAGGAGCTGGCCGATCTGAAGCCAGGAGCCAGGAGCTTCCAGGTCTTCCCGGAAATGCAGGGTCCCAAGCACTTGGGCCATCCTCCACTGCTTTCCCAGGCCATAGCAGAGAGCTAGAGCAGCCAGGATACCAACTGGTGCCCATGTAGGATGCTGTGCCACAGACAGAGGCTTAGCCCACTATGCCACAGCGCTGGCTCCTGGATTTTTATATTAAAAAGATCATTGTAATATTTTTCTTTTAAAAAAGATTGAGTTATTTGAAAAGTAGAGTGAGTGAGAGAGATATAGAAATAGATGATAGAGATGGAGATGGAGAGAGAGAGAGAGAATCTTCCATCTGCTGATTCATTCCCCAAATGGTCATAATAGCCAGATTGGCAGAAGACAGGAGCTGGAGACTCCATCCTTATCTCCCACATAGGAGATAGGAGGCAGGGCTCCCAGCACTTGGACCATCTTCTGTAGGCTTCCCAGGCATATTTGCAGGAAGCTGGATCAGAAGCAAAGCAGCCGGGACTGGAACTGGCACTCCAGTGTGGCTTGCTGGTGTTGCAGGTGGCGGCTTGACCCACTTTACTATAAATCCAGCCTCACTGTAATATTTTCTGCAGAGAAAACAGAAAGATACCTCAGTCTTCCCTTTCATATAGTTACTTGAAATTTATCTTTGATTATTAATATCTTACTTGAACGCAATTATGGGCTATGATACAAATATACTGGCTGTTTTAATAGTGCTTCCAGGTTGTGCTCTATGTGTATGGAGATTCAGATGACTCCAATATTCTATTTCCACAATTTCTATTTATTTGGAAAAAATAATTTATAATGTGTTTATAAGTATACATGTTATATGAGGTATTTCAAAAAGTTCATAAAAAATAGGATTAAAAGATAAATTTATTTTGGTGCAAACACTTTTGAAATGTATTTTTAATTTTTTAAAGATTTATTTATTTATTTAGAAGTCAGAATTACAGAGAGAGAGAAGGAGAGCAAGTGAGAGAGAGAGAGAGAATCTTTCATCTGCTGGTTCACTCCCCAGTTGGCCACAATGGCTAGGGCTGGGCCAGGCTGACACCAGGAGCTGTGAGATTCATCCGGGTCTCCCTCAGGGGTGCAGGACCATCCTTCACTGCTTTCCCAGGCACTTTAGCAGGGAGCTGGATTGGAAGTGGAACAGCCGGTCTCCAACCAGAGCTCAGATGGGATGCTGGTGCTGCAGATAGCTGTTTAACCAGCTGTGCCATAGCACCGGCCCCTAGTTTTTTTCTTAATATGCACTCTTCATGAACTTTATCAAGGCATCTCATATTTTATTCCTGTTGGAAGGGAATACCCTTCTTGACTGGACAGCTATGAAAAGCAAATCATTGAGTTTATGCAGTGGTGACTGGAAGAATGCTCTTCAGAATGGCTTATGCCCTCACACATTTCATTCTTCCTTTCTCCTCCACGTCCCATGTCCTTCTACCACCAGGGCTATCAACAGGTTCACACTGCTGTGGGATCTCCAGCCCTGCACCTTGTGTAAGGAACCTGGAACTCAGCACAGGTTGCAGAAGGGATCACTCTGTATTTGCTGTCTCACTCTCGCTCTCTTTCTCTTTTTGACAGGCAGAGTTAGACAGTGAAAGAGAGAGAGAGAGGGAGAGAGAGAGAGAGAGAGAGAAAGGTCTTCCTTCCGTTGGGTCACCCCACAAATGGCTGCTAGTGCTGGCGCGCTGTGCCAGTCTGAAGCCAGGAGCCAGGTGCTTCCTCCTGGTCTCCCATGCGGGTGCAGGACCCAAGCACTTGGGCCATCCTCCACTGCCTTCCCGGGCCACAGCAGAGAGCTGGACTGGAAGAGGAGTGACCAGGACAGGACCGGCGCCCCAGCTGGGACTAGAACCCAGGGTGCCGGTGCCGCAGGTGGAGGATTAGCCTAGTGAGCCATGGCACCGGCCTATTTGCTGTTTCTACACTGGCATGGCTGCAATCACTTTGCACACATGATGTTGACTGCAAACCTCATCATTGGAGGCAACTAAATCTAAACTAGATCTACCCAAACTCAATTTCCCCTTGGAGGAATTGCCCAAGTGCACACTGCCCTTCCTCCAACGAGGGAAGCATGTAGGAGGGAAAGTCAGAATGGAAAGAATGGTCCCAAGTGACTGTGGTTAAAAACATCTTACTCATGCACATTTTACAGAACTTATGACTGTGACCTCCCATGGCCTGGGATGGAGCCCATGTAGCTGACCAGCCATCTAGAAGCTTCAGTTTCATTAACTTCTTTGCAGTGGTAGGGGGACTACAAGGATAGGGTTTTATTCTCTTGACCTATTTTATCAAGAGCAATAGAGAAGAACCAAACAGTCTACCAAAAATAGTTCTACGTTGAAATCTAGTTGGTAATAGCTTCAGTTAGCTAATGAAATCAGAGATTACCTGTAAATGTATCCCAATAGTTTATTCAGAAAATAAATAATTCAGTATCCATAGGTGACACTTTCAATGTGAGTATTTTAGGGGAATGTTGAATGACTGAATTAAAACAGCAATAGGATGTAGCCAGTGCTGTGGCGTAGCAGGTAAAGCTGCTGCCTGAAGCACCAGCATCCCATATGGGCGTCGGTTTGAGTCCTGGCTCCTTTGCTTCCGATCCAGCTCTCTGTTGTGGCTTGGAAAAGCAGTGGAAGATGGCCCAAGTCCTTGGACACCTGCACCTGCCTGGGAGACCTGGAGGAAGCTCCTGGCTCCTGCCTTTGGATTGGTGAAGCTCCGGCAGTTGTGGCCATTTGGGGAGTGTATCAGCAGATAGAAGACTTTCTCTCTCTCTCTCTCTCTTTCTCTCTCTGCTTCTCTATAACTGTGCCTTTCAAGTAAAATAAATAAATGTTTTAAGAAAACGATAGGAAAGGATAAAATTAATTTGCCTTATGTCTATTTAACTAATGATAATGACAGAATTCCTTTGTAGAGATAGTGTAAAAACACTATCATGGTTTTAATTTCGATTTCAGGTTCCGTGTATTCCTCTCCCTTTGCTGTTCTCTGTTCCCTTCTCAATCAAGTGTTAGGATTCTTTTTAAGCAGTGGTTTAGGTTCAGGAACATTCTGAGAGAGCTAGGTCTTGATTTTATGTTACCGCCGGAGCAAAGCCCAAGAAAGGTACAGCAAATCACATAGATTAGAGGACTGAGCTTTGGGGCACCCTGTGCTTTGGGGAATCTTTCACTGCAGAGATTATGATATGGATGAAATGGAGGGGAAATAAGTCCCCCCCTACACACATCCCTGGATAACACAGGTAGGCATCCCATGGGTTCCCAGCCTTTGTGCTGTCATGGCTGGATCTGATTCCCTCCCTTCTATGAGTACTCTTTCAACCATTTTGGGTATTTTCCTTTCCTATGAAGTCTGTCCAGAATGCATATTTTGACTTGATTTCATTTAGATGCAATGCTAATGTCCTGTTGCCGGGTACCATTTTGTCCGCTACTGGCATTTGCTCAAACACATGGGAAGCTCAAAGTTAATTCACTCACTTGAAAACACCCAACGTGCTTCTTGACAAATGTGTTACCTGTGAAATCCATTTATATTTTGTTGCCATTTCATAAATTTAGGTCTACTTAGATCAGAAAAAAAAAATGGGCCACTTTGAATTTTTAAATTATTCAATGAGAGAAGAAATGACAGTGTGTATTTCTTTAAGAATATTATTTTCACATAGTGCTTGCTCTATCTCTCTGAATCCCTTGTCAGAAATATAAGGTTACAAGGCAAAGAGAGAGAGAGAGAGAGAGAGAGCGCGCGCGAGCGAGAGAGCTTCTTTGTTGCTTTTGACAGACTGTATTTCTTTGTGGACTTTATTTTTTTGTTTTATGATTTTTTTAACATTTTCCACATTCACGTCAAATGTAGACATTATATACACACACACACACATATAAATACACACTTTTCATGACAACAGAGATGTTAATGTCACAGAGTGAGGGATGCACGACAGTGTTCATGACGTGGGGACAGAAGAATGTATTGTCATTTATATGGTATGAGTCAGTGATGCACTGTTTTTAACTCAACATCCAATGATATGACACCCACACAATTTTATACTCTCTAAATATTAACTTCCCAAAATATTTGAGAGGCAGAGAGATAGAAAGATGGACAGATGCACAGAGAGCTCCCATTGGCTTGTTCACTTCCCAGATGCCTACAGTGGCTGGGGCTGGGCTGGGGCTGGGCTGGGGCAGCCACAAGCCAGTAACTCCATTCAGGTCTCCCACGTGGGTGGCAGGAACTCCATGATTTGGGCCTTCCTTGGTCACTGTCTGTCAGGGTCTGCATTGGTGTAACACCAGACCCAGGTGAGAAACTGGATTCTGGTGTGGGACACGGGCATCTTAACCTCTAGGCTGACCATCACTTCCCCTCAACTTTTACATTTCTAGATTGACATCTAAAATGCTTATGCAACTTCAAAGAATAAAATGTTTTGCATAATTAAATTGAAATTTTAAAGTGAATCTGTCACTTTGCTTTTAAATGTAGTTATGATGGTACTATATAAATTATCTTCTATTTTAAAAAGCATGTGAATATTCTCTTTAACAGACTTTTTTTTAAAAAGATTTATTTATTTGAAAGTCAGAGTTACACAGAGAAAGAAGGAGAGGCAGAGGCAGGGAGAGAGGTCTTCCATCCGCAGGTTCACTCCCCAATTGGCTGCAACAGCTGGAGCTGTGCCATTCTGAAGCCAGGAGCCAGGAGCTTCTTCCAGGTCTTCCACATGGGTGCAGGGGCCCAAGGACTTGGGACATCTTCTACTGCTTTCCCAGGCCATAGCAGATAGATGGATTGGAAGTGGAGCATTCAGGACTCAAACTGGTTCCCATATGGGAAGCCGGTGCTTCAGGTCAGGGCCACAGTGCCGGCCCCACAATTAGAAATTTTTAATAATTCTCCTTTCTCCTTGAAATATTGACATTCTACTTCCTCCTTAGAATTCTATAACAATGTAATATATATTTTGCATTTTAATACTTGTTATTGATTACCTTTTTATGTCTATACAACAGAATTTTAAAATTCCATTTTTTTCATAATTGCCCCAGGCAAAACTTTCACATCCAAATTGAATTCCCTTTGCTATAATTTTAGCTCTGTGTAGTCATCACATGAAGATTTTCTGTAGCCCCAGAGTTAGACAAGCCACAATTTTCTTCCATGTTGTTGTTATAGTTTTTCCTTTTTTTTTTTAAAGGCTTATTTATTTATTTGAAAGTCAGAGTTTACAGAGAGAGAAGAGACAGAAAGAGATGTTCCATCTGCTTCTTCATACCCAGATGGCCACAACAGCAAGTGCTAGGTCAAGCTAAAGTTAGGAGCCAGGAGCTTCTTCCAGGTCTCCCACATGAGTGGCAGGGGTCCAGGAACTTTGGCCATTTCTGCTGCTTTTCCCAGGCCGTCAGCAGGGAGCTGGATCAGAAATGGAGCAGCTGGGACCCAAACCTGCACCCATGTGGGATGCCAGTGTCTCAGGCAGTGGTTTTACCTGCTATGCTACAACAGCAGCCCCATTACAATTATTTTTCATAAGCAAGTGATCAAGACAATAAGCATAAATTATAATCAATAATTTTTATAATTACTAAATAGCAAAAGTAAAATTATATTAGAGATGCATTTCTCAGTGTGGTATGTGCTGAGGGCTTATGGTGCCTTGATTAAATGAGGCGGAGCAAACATGCCAGAGGTTGTTCCACCTTGAACAACGCCTGGTTCTGATAAGGGTGGGGAGCAGGTGTGCCTTCCTTTTGTCAGGGGGAAGATGGGCAATGCGAAAAGGGAAGCAGGCAGGAAAAGGTCTATGAACATTTTGTGAAAGGCATCTAACAAGTCACATTGCCTTCATGAGCAAGTGGATATGGAAGTCGAGTATTTGGGAATTGATTTCCTTAAAACTGCTCCTATCTCGTGTGTTCTGAGAGGTTCTGGATATTCCCAAGAGTAAGTACACTTGTTTGAAGAGGCTGTTTCATATGATTCTGGCTTTTTAAAAATTTATTTATTTATTTGAAAGAATGACAGATGCAATTGTTAAATCAACAACAGGAGTCACTGTGCACCTGCTCCCCATGTAGGACCTCTGCCCTTAATGTGTTGTACTATGAGAATTAATGGTAAAACTACTACTCAAACAGTACTCTATACTTTGTGTGTCTTTGTGGGTGAAGTCTGTTGAAATCTTTACTTAGTATATACTAAGTTGATCTTCTGTATATAAAGATAATTGAAAATGAATCATGATGAAGAATGAGATGGGAGAGGGAGTGGGAGATGGGATGGTTGTGGGTGGGAGGGAGGTTACAGGGGGAAAAGTTGCTATAATTCAAAAGCTGTACTTTGGAAATTTATATTTATTAAATATAAGTTGAAAAGAAAAAAAAAGAATGAATGACAGATGGAGACAGAGTGGGGAGAGAGAGAGAGAGATCTGTCTGCCAGTTCACTCCCCAGACGGCCACGATAGTCAGGGCTGAGCCACGCCAAAGCCAGGAACCTGGAACTCCTTCTGTCTATCCTGTTGGTGGCAGGGGTCTTTGGCCGCCTTCCCAGGCACATCCTCAGGAAGCTGCAGCAAAAGCAGAGCAGCCAGGACTTGAACTGGAGCTGTATGGGGACGCTGGCACTACAAGTGGCTGCTTAACCTGCTTTGCCACTGCACCACCATGCTTGCATCCATATGATTCTTAAAATAGTCCACAAGCATAGGATCTCAGAGTAGTAAGAAACACAAGTGCAGCCAAAGGTGCGAATGGGAATGATGACCAAGACCTTTTTGTACCATGGGAGTGGTGGGAGGGAGTGGGAAGAGGCTTCTTTTGGATTTTTTTTATTTATATTTGAAAGGCAGAGTTACAGGGCTGGTGGGGTGGGAGAGAGAGGTCTTCCATCCACTGCTTCACTCCCCAAATGACTGTAACAGCTGGAGTTAGACCAGTCTGAAGCCAAGAGCTAGGAGTTTCTTCCAGGTCTCCCACGTGGGTACAGGATCCCAGGTACTTGGGCCATCTTCCACTGCTTTCCCAGGACGCATTAGCAGGGAGCTGTACTGGAAAAGGAGCAACCACGATTCAAACCGGTGCCCATATGGGATGCCAGTGCCACAGGTGGTGGCTTTACCAGCTACACCACAGCACCAGCCCCTAGATAAATTTCAAGTAGGGGGAATTTTGAACCAATGATATTTTGACAGCTATATAAACTTCATTTGGTTACTGTTGCCAAAAATTCTTTGCCTTTTGAAAAACAAATGCCTTTTAAATTAATCTATTTAAGTTTAGTGGAGATACCTGAAGTTTTTAATCTCAGGCTCAGTGACTGCTCCTAATTTATGCTTTCCCAGGAGGCACTGCAAATTATGAAACATCACAGACCATCTTAGAAACAAGAGACGAAGATATGGAGGAACCTCTGCAACAAGAAGCACTGACAAATGTCCCTCACTTAAAGTCATTGCTAGAATCTGCGTGATTTACTTCAAAACTCTTAAATATATGAAAGTGCTCAATAATTCCACTTGTTTCAGTTTATACAGTAAGTAAGCCCTGGTTTGACCGAGAATTAAGCTTTTTGCTCTTCATTTCCTGAGTGGAAAGAAAAAACAGTGAGGTCTGAAAACCAACTATTTGTTTTCAGCTTAGCATGAGGTCTTAGATATTTTTAACTCAAGTTTTCATTCTCTCAGAGCACTCTGCAGAAAAATTCCTGAGACACTGAGAAAAGTTGCCCTTGGAGCTCTCCAGCAAGTAGAACTTGACTCCAAGTGTGTTGGGTGACGTCTCACCTGGGTTTCAGCTCAACCTGGAAAGTTCTTTCCTCCTTATGGGAAGCAGCAGCCTTACCTAAGTGAAGCTGGCAAAGTCAGGGTGTGGTCCACGGCTCAGAGAGGTTTGTGGAAAGGGTAAAGGAGAAGAAAACAAAAGAAATGAAAGGAGGGAGAAATAAATAAAGACGGGAAATAGGAGAAGAAACAGAGACGTTGAGAGAAAGAAAAGCAAAGCTGTATGTGATTGGGAAGGACAGGACACTACCATGCCTTGGTCTTCGAGCCAGTGCCACCGTTTCCTAACTCTATTTAGGGACTTTCCAAAACACAGAAAAGCTTTGTGGGTCTGGCTCTTAGCACTTATGCAACCAATTGTTTTGGGAGCGGGCTGGAAATTTCACAAGAGAACTGACTTCCCAAGAGATTGACAGACCAAAAGATCAAAAGTTTGGTGCAGCGGGGGCTAATTTTCAGAAAGCTTTCCAAATTGTGAAGCTTTTTCTCCTTGTTGTGGCAGTTAAGACATACGAAAATAGCAATTTGAGGCACTTCTAAGCAGCTTTCTTCTTGGCTCACAATGTTCCACGAATGTCAGAGCCCTCCAAACCCATGGGAACAAAGCAGGCGACCAGGGTGATTACCCCCAAACCATTGATAAAAGGAGAGAGCGGTACAGGGATATGCAGTGATTTGTTTGGGTTGCCAAAAAAACCTGAATGGCTGGATTTACAACTGTTATTGCCTTCGGTTTGACAAATCACATCAGCAGTATTTGCTGTGTGTGGGCAGTGAGGAAGGAGCAATGGCTGGGTGAGATTGAGCCGTGCTTAGGTTGGGTCGTGATTTGGTTATTTGAGACGCTAAGGGCTCCAGATAACATTTATCAAACTAATTAGAAGATATGAAAACCATACCATTAAACTACTCAGGAAACTCATCTCTTGGTATCCCCAGAGGATTGGATCCTGGGCACTCTAGCGATACTAAAATCCTAGGATGCTCAAATTCCTTATACAAATGGTGCACTTTTCACTTATAACCTATGAACATTCTCCCATACACCTTACCTCTAGATTACCTGCAACACTGGCCACAATGTAAATAGTTGGTATACAGTGTTGTTTAGGGGATAATGTAAAGGAAAAAAATCTGTACATGTTCAGTACAGATGCAATTTTGTTTTTCAAATCCTTTCCATCTGTGGTTTGTTGAATCCATGGATGTGGAACTCACAAACACAGAGGGCTCACGATGATGGTTAGCGAGATTTAATAAACAGGAGATGCTGAATATTTAATATTTATTTGGAGATTAAAGTCTGGAAGCAAAAATTCATTTCCCCCAAAATTTCATAAATCGTTGTTTTGGCTGCAAGGACAAAGTCAGAATACGGGACCCAGAAATCTTTCAACTGCACCAAGACTTTCCGGTTCATTGTTACTACAGTCTGGATCAGGCTTCACAGCCATACCTGGGACTTATTAGGCCAGGAAGTCAAGGAGTTGGCATGTGTTTTTATTATATATGGTTAAACTTATCTGGATTTAAAAGGCATTAAATATCTTCTGATTTCTTTCCTCTCCTTCAATTGTACAAGAATTTTAATTGGATATTGTAACTGCAAACGCTTACTCTGCACGGATCACCTGTGGAGATCTGTTTTCAACCCTCTGAAGATTTCTAAGTCCAGGCCTTCCCCTTGAAAACCCTTAAAGTTGGATCTTTAAGCCTGTAAAGACCCATGAGCCCAAGATTTCCTGCGTGAAGTACTTTTGGCTTCAGTCACCCAGGTTAGCTCTCTCCATGGTTCAATTACCAGATAACAGCTAGACCTGGTTTTCTCTTGTGCCTTGTGGATAGAATCATCTTTACCTAAACTGCAGAAATTGCAAGTTCAAATGGTTTACATAGACATTCATTCTGGTACTGTCTCCCCCATAATTTAAGAAGCTTAACCTTGACCCAGAAAGTGCATTCTGAGGATGAGTGACCAATCGGAGTGGAGTATAGGAGTTTGGAGAACAAAAGAGCAGCTCAGGACAGCGTCAGGTAATTGTCCTCACCTAAATTTCACCTGGATGAACACCAGTGCTATTATCCACTTCCCCTGTAGTTAAAGCAAGATGGTTTTTCCAGAAGGAGAGAGCATTCAGACTTAGTACATTTACGTCGGAGACTTCCCAAATGACATGTGTTTCTCTTCACTGGCTCCACTCATAATTCCAATTAGGAACACACTGATTAACCCCAGAGCACAGTTTCTAGGAGAATCTTACTTCTATTATCCTAATTTCATGAACTCTGAGAAAAAGGAAGAAGCTTATAACTCATTATGGTACATTATGCAAAGCTCACCCTCTGACAGGCTGTGTCTATAAAAAGCTATGAGATGGGCCCTTTCTGTGTCTGAAAACATGGGGGAGCTCTGAATTCACAGAGTGAGTGAACTGATTGCTTCAGGATGGCCGTGTGCTTTCAGTCCATTCAAATAAGAGAAGATGCTAACTGGCTGGCTGGCTTTTGTCAGTCTGATACAGCATTCATCATAAAAGGATTTAAGAAGAAAACTGTGGCCACAGTTCATCAGGCAACATGCACATGAATGCAATAAAAAAAATACCGTGGGGTTGCAATTCCAAGATACAACAGATACTAATTTCCCCGAAGGTAAGTCGCATCGTGATGCTCATCCATCTTGAATCTGAGCATCTTTTCCCCATTTTCCATCAATACAGCCTTGGCCAAGTCACCTCTCTGAAGTCTCTGCTTCCACCTGCGCACCCTGTAAAGCCATTCTCAACACAGCTGCCAGGGTTTCTGCTTTAAAAAATTGGATCATGTTACTCCTATTGAATTAAGATTTGTCAACATGCCCGTTGCCCTTTGAATGAAGTGCAGATTACACTCAGATGTGCTTCCTTGTCCTGTCCTTCTCCACCGTTATTTTTGTGTACCACAGGCCTCCCTGCTCTTTCTATAAAATATTGTTCAGGCCATTAGGATACCTTGGCCCGGGGTTATTTGTCACCATTGATCTAAGATAGTATAAGTAACATTTACCCAGTTTTCTCAGCTTCCTTTGTAACTACAGCTGGTCATGGGGCTGGATTTTGCAAGGTGAAACTGAACTGGAAGCCCACTAGGGAAATATTTGCTTTCTTTTTTTTGACATGAAGACAGGCATCGGTGGTACTATTACCTCCTTCTTCCCGAAAGAAATGTGGACAAAGTGGTTTGTGATGAAGGAGCCACCTTGCACTCTTGAGTGAGAGCCCTGCCATCTTCAAGCCACTGAAGCAATGCCAGAAGCTGCTTACCTGAAAGCATCACATAGCAACTTCAGCCACTACCTGCTGCTGCAAGCATTCCTAACTGCGGCAGGTGCATGTGTACGTGTCTGCGTATGCGTGTGTGTTGACAGCTAGAACATTTAGTGATGGTGGCAGTGACCTATTTTTTGCTTGTCCCCAAAGTTAGCTGGTTTAATATCACCTTATTATTTACATAGTGAGAGTAGGGATTGATTGTTAATGTATTTAAGGTCACATTTTAAACATGGTAGAAGTCAAGGATATGGAATTTTCTTTTTGAAGACTTTATTTATGTGAAAGGCAGAGTTATGGAAAGATAGAAAGACAAATACATATAGAGAGAGGTCTTCCATTCTCTGGTTTACTCCCAAATGGCCACAATGGCCACAGTTGGACCAGGCCAAAGCCAAGAGCCAGGAGTGTCTTCCGGGTCTCTCACATGGGTTGCAGGAGTCTAAGCACTTGAGACATCTTCTGCTGCTTTCCCAGGTGCATTAGCAGGGAGCTGGATTGGAAATGGAGCAACTAGGACTTGAACTGGCACCCATATTGCATGCTTGCATTGCAAGCAATGGCTTAACCCTTTACACCACAAAGCTGGCCCCGAGAATCTGGAATTTTAATTTCATGAATTAAATCTAATATTCCAGATGCAAGTTTCTCTAAAATTTTGGTTAGGCCGGAGTCGTGGCTCACTTGGTTAATCCTCTGCCTGCAGTGTTGGCATCCCATATGGGCACCGGGTTCTGTCCCCGTTGCTCTTCTTCCAGTCCAGCTCTCTGCTGTGGCCCGGGAGGGCAGTGGAGGAGGGCCCAAATGCTTGGGCCCCTGCACCAGCAAGGGAGACCAGGAAGAAGCACCTGGCTCCTGGCTTAAGATTGGCACAGCACCGGCTGTAGCAGGCATTTGGGGAGTGAACCAACAGAAGGAAGACCTTTCTCTCTGTCTCTTTCTCACTGTTTATAACTCTACCTGTCAAATACATAAAAAAATAAAATTTTGGTTATATTTTATTGTGCAGAAGAATAGCATGTATATTATCAAAAGCAAGGTTTAATAGGAAATCTGCTTTTCATTTTGAATGTTAACCTTGTTTGCTTCTTTTTATAAAAAACAAATATATTTTGGATATTTGAGTAAAAACAATCATCATTTATAAAGTTACATTTAAAAAACCTTATTTTAGACTTTAAAAATTTGGTGTAAGAGAAAAATGGATTAAAATAGAAATAATGCTTCAATCAAAAATGTTTCATTGTGTTTTATCATATAAAATGCTCTTACTATATAAAATAAGTTCTTTTAGTATAGAATTTTTAAATAATACTATTAGAGTAAATAATTTTTAAAAATTCTTCTTGTGACCAGTGTCTGCTAATAATAAGGGATAGAATTAAAAAGGAGAGAATGATCCAACATGGGAAGTGGGATACACATCAGACTCATAGAATGACAAATGCCCTAAACAGCACTCTGGCCTCAGAATCAGCCCTTAAGGTATTCAAATCTGGCTAAACATCCTATGAGAGTATTTCAGGCATGGAAAACCAAGACACTGTGGCAAAAAATGACCTAAATGAAAGATCTCTGTGAGTGATATCCTGGTGGAAAGAAGGAGCCATCAAAGAAGGAGATACCTTTCTCTGAAGAGAGGAGAGAACTTCTACTTTGATTATGGCCTTGTTTAAATAAGGTCAGAGTCTGTGAATTCATGAGGCTTCCATTGCCATGACAGCTCATGAAAAGAGCCTCGGGTGATTACTGACATCATAAATAAGAGTGTCAATTGTTAACAACAGGAGTCACTGTGCACTTACTCCCCATGTAGGATCTCTGTCCTGAATGTGTTGTACTATGATAATTAACAGTAAAACTAAACTTCAAACAGTACTTCATATTTTGTGTGTCTATGGGGGTGCAATCTGTTGAAATCTTTACTTGGTATACAGTTGTTCTTCTATATATAAAGATAATTAAAATGAATCTTAATGAAGCATGGGTAGGAGAGGGAGTAGGAGATGGGATGGTTTGTGAGTGGGAGGGGGGTACGTTTCTGAGTGGGAGGGTGGTTACAGGGGGAAGAACCTCTATAATCCAAAAGTTGTACTTTTGAAATTTATATTTATTAAATAAAAGTTTTCTATAAAAATTTCATCTTGGGATTTGATTATTGTTTATAGCCCTTGAATATACTCCTGAAGAACAGTGGTGTTTCTACTTATTGCTTGTTAAATTCTTTATTTAGTGCAGGATTAAGCCTGTACTATAAAGTAAATTGAAAATATATCACCACAAAAATTAAAAGAAAAATAAGAAAGGAAGGAGGAGGGAAGGTGGGAACAATGGATGGATGGAAGAGAGAGAGAAGTATCATTATGTTCTTAACACTGCATATACAAAATATATGAAATCTGTTTCTGTTATATAAATAGAAAATTAAAAATTTTAACAAATCATCTGTAACCATAAAAGACCCCAAATAGGCAAAGTAATCTCAAGCAAAACCAAGTAAAACAGACAAAATAAAACTAAAGCTGGAAGCATTATACTCTCTAAATTCAAAATATACAAAGCCATGGTAGCTGAAACATCATGGCATTGGAATGAAAACAGAAACATAGACCAATGGAACAAAATCAATCCGCACACTTTTAATCCACAGATTTTCAAAAAGGTGCCAAGAACATACAAAGGGGGAAAGAACAGTCTCTTCAATAAATGGTGTTGTGAGAACTACATGTCCACATGTAGATTGATGAAATCACACTCTTATCTTCCACTATATACAAGAATCAACTCAGGGGCTGGTGCCATGGCTCACTTGGTTAATCCTCCGCCTACGGTGCCGGCATCCCATATAGGCGCCAGGTTCTGTCCTGGGGTTGCTCCTCTTTCAGTCCAGCTCTCTGCTGTGGCCTGGGAGGGCAGTGGAGGATGGCCCAAGTGCTTGGGCGCCTGCACCCACATGGGAGACCAGGAAAAAACACCTGGCTCCTGGCTTCGGATCGGCGCAGCGCTGACCATAGCGGCCATTTGGGGAGTGAACCGGTGGAAGGAAGACCTTTCTCTCTTTCTTTCTCTCTCTGTCTATAACTCTACCTGTCAATTAATAATAATAATAAAAAAGAATCAACTCAAAATGGAATAAAGACTTAAACACTTAGAATTATGAAATTACTAAAAACACTCAGGAAAACTTCCATGAATTTGGTCTGTTCAGTGGCTTTTTCTGGACATGGGATTACATCAGATTAAAAATCTGTACCGTGAAGGAAGCAATCAACTAGTGACCTTGCAGTTCTTAAAATGGGAGACAATATTTGCGATATAGCTGATAAAGAGTTAATATCGTAAACGTATAAAAAATTCAGCAACTCAATAACAAGAAAATGAACAGCTGATTAGAAAATGGGCCAAGGACGACAGCACAGCAGACTTTTTTTTTTTATTTTTTGACAGGCAGAGTGGACAGTGAGAGAGACAGAGAGAAAGGTCTTCCTTTGCCATTGGTTCACCCTCCAATGGCCGCCGCGGCTGGCGCACCGCGCTGATCCGATAGCAGGAGCCAGGTACTTCTCCTGGTCTCCCATGGGGTGCAGGGCCCAAGGACTTGGGCCATCCTCCACTGCACTCCCTGGCCACAGCAGAGAGCTGGCTGAAAGAGGGGCAACTGAGACAGAATCCAGCGCCCCGACCGGGACTAGAACCCGGTGTGCTGGCGCCGCAGGTGGAGGATTAGCCTAGTGAGCCGAGGCGCCGGCCGACAACAGACATTTTTTAAAGGAAGGCATTCAAATGGCCAAGAGGTACATGAAAAAAAAGCATGTTAAAATCACAATGAAATATCACCTCATATTGTTAGAATGGCTTGTATCAAAAAGCCAAGATAACAAGTGTTGCTGAAGGTATCCAGAGAACCTTTGCATATTGCCAAAGGGAATGTAAATTACTGTAAGCATCATGGAAAATAGTATTATGGTTCTTTAAGAAGTAAAAAAATAGAAATTTCATACGATGAAACAATCCCACTTCTGGGTAGATAGCCAAAGGAAAATCACTATGTTGAAGAGATATCTGCACTTACTCCTGTGTTCATTACAGCAGTATTCACAGCCAAGATGTGAAATTAACCTGTGTGCCTATTAGTGAATGAATGAATAAATAAAGTATGGTATTTACACATAATGGAATACTATTCAGCCATAAAAAGAAAGGAACCCTGTCATTTGCAACAATATGGATGAATCTAGAAGACATTATGTCATGTGAAATAATCCAGGCACAGAAAGACAAATAAGATGATCTCAATCATAATTGGATCCTAAAAAAGTTGGTAGAGAATAGAACAGGTGATTACCAGAGGCTAGGGTGGTTGGAGGAATGTGTTCAGGAGATGTCTGCTTGAGAACACACGGTTTCAGTTAGATAGAGGGAAAAAATTCAATACAACAATTGTACAAAACGGTGACTATAGTTAACAATATATTGTTTTCTTGAAAAATGCTAAGTGGATGCAAAGTGTACTCATCACAAAAATGTTATAACTATGTAAGATAATGTATGTGTTAATTAGCTAGGTTTATTCCACAATGCATATAGATTTCAAAACATCATGTTGTATGGCAAATACATGTAATTTTATCTTTCAACTGAAAAATGTTTTAAGTACTTAGTTAACTGATAATTTGCATAGTAATAAGTAATATTTACATAGTGTGGCTTTGTACCAGATCTGAAATCTTTATATTAAGTCATTTAGTCTCATTAACTCTATGGGTTTGAACAAGATGCTTATGTTTAGCTAAAATTGGAACCAAGGGAATCTGTTCTCTTATTCACTATGCTCTGTTGTCCCTCAAGTTACAGCGCTCATATTTCCCATAAGTCCAGACACTTTGCTATATAAGTTATTCCGAGCTACACACTTGTTGGCATGTTTCCTATTCATTCATGTATTTAGGTATTTGAATTTTTTCCCACTTATTATCTCATATTGGAATAAATTGACTTACCCTACCCCTCCCAGAAAGCTAACGAATTAACAGATGAGTCACTAGTACCACTGTGTGCTTAAATAGCACTGAGAACAACAACTGCATCTGAAGTGAGCCCTGAACCGCAATTATCATCGGCAGTAAGAATAAAGTATTAGTTTTTAGGGACAGGTTAGGAACCATTGCACTAGTCGTGTTTAACTTGCAAAATGCTATCTCAAGTGTCTATTCATTTCACATTGCAACCTAGATTTCAAGGGGTTTTGTATCTCACTCTATCTTTTGGGAGAGCCACATGATTTTTTTTTTCTTTCTTCTGCCTGTTGTTATAACTTAGAAAATGTGGACAATGACATGGGCTACTGACCCTCACTCTGTAAGGGGAACAAAAGTTTCTTAAAGGAATTGGTTCAGAATCTCTCTAAAGTTGTGATTAGGACAGCTGTGAAGTGAAGAAAAGACGAGAAAAGTGAAAGAAGTATTTAATGGGATACAGAGAAGTGTGGAGTTAGAGAAGAGCAAAGAACTCAAAGAGCTTGGAGCTGGTGGGTGCATCTGGTATACGAAGGGTGTTGAAAAAATCTGCTCTGCTCAGTTTCTTACTTGTAGAAACCACAGTTTTAAAGGAAGCTGCCCGGAACCACCTCTCTGCTTGGATGCCCCTTAGACATCAAGGAAATAAACAATGAAGACTGACTCTGGCCACATCCTTTTCCTTCTGGCATTTGTATCCTTTTTCCCTTTCTCCAAGGCTTTGATATTATTCCTAAGTTAATTGCTTGCTTTCTCTTTGTAAGGGCCCATCCCTACAACTGTTGCTTTCACTCTTGCAAACAGCTCTCCATTAGGCATTCCCCTTGGACCCGATCATAATACCTGGGAGCCACTGTTCCCCTTACAGGAAAACTGCAAGAAATTTCCTAAAATGGCTGTCCCAGCGTGCACCCCACAAGTAGGTTCTCTTTCTCTCCCTCTCACCTGCAAATTTTTCCTTATAGTTCTGTAAATGGAACTTAGCTAACAAGAAGATCAGGTTGGGGCAAACTCCTTAAAGGAGTGAAATCTCCCTGGTCCATTAAATAGCTTCTTGTCCCCACTTCCATCTTGTCCCATAAACGTTTTTAATAACTGCCCTGTTCATGACTCAGGTGGTAAGTATTCAGTCCTTTTGTTAAATGAATACTTTTGACTGCATCTTTCCTCCATCCCTGACTCCTCATTCCATTATTTTCTATCCATTCCTTTTTATTTTTTTCACTAGTCTCTCTTCTTCTGTCTCCCTGTGGCATCCTGGTGGTTCTGCTTCTGTCACCTCTTTCCCTTCCCCATCATTTCCTTCCGTTCCTTCTCGTGCTATGGGTTGAAATTTTTTTTTTTTTTTGACAGGCAGAGTGGACAGTGAGAGAGAGAGACAGAGAGAAAGGTCTTCCTTTTGCCGTTGGTTCACCCTCCAATGGCCGCTGCGGCCGGCGTGCTGCAGCTGGCGCACTGCGCTGATCCGATGGCAGGAGCCAGGTGCTTCTCCTGGTCTCCCATGGGGTGCAGGGCCCAAGGACTTGGGCCATCCTCCACTGCACTCCCTGGCCACAGCAGAGAGCTGGCCTGGAAGAGGGGCAACCGGGACAGAATCTGGCGCCCTGACCGGGACTAGAACCCGGTGTGCTGGCGCCGCAAGGCGGAGGATTAGCCTAGTGAGCCGCGGCACCGGCCACTATGGGTTGAATTTTATCTCAAAAGAAGATAGGTTGAAGACCCAACTGCTGATACCTTAGAAAGTGACCTTATTTGGAAATGGGATCATTGCAGATGTAATTGGCTTAGTTCACATGAGATCACAATAGAACAGGGTGGGCCCTAAATCCAACATGGCCAGTGTCCTTAAAAGACTACATACAGGACTTTGGATATAGGAGCACACAGAGGGACAGAGGCCATGTAAAGACAGAAGTGGAGACTGGAGTTGTGCTGTCACATCAAGAATACCCTGGGGTATCCAGAAGCTGGAAGATCAAGGAAGGTTCTTGTGCTGGAGGCTTTGGAAGGCTCATGGCTCAGCAAACACCTTGATTTTGGGCTTTATACCTCCAGACTGTCAGAAAATGTCTTCCAGCTGTTTTTAGCCCAAATTTGTGGTACTTTGTTCTGGATGACCTAGGAAATGAATACTCCCCTTTCTTTCCTTCTCTTCCTTCTTTTGTCATTTCTTCTTTATTCCATGGATAACCATAATATCTATTTCATAAATTCTGTTACCACAGATATCCTGACAACTCTCAGATCTCCTGAGTTGAATTTATTGTTTCCTATTTATCTTCTTCCAGGTGTCCTGCAGGGTATTAATGTGCAACACACCCAAAACTAGGATTCAGACTCATTCTGCTTTCTGTATCCTATGACCAATTGCATTTTCCAATGATGACTGCCACAATATATCTCCCCTGGGGGCAGGAGTGTGCGTTTGTCTCCTACCATTGACCCAGGAGGACCTTTGTGATTCTCCTAATCAATGAAATGACTGGAGTCAGAAGTGACTTTATGTACCGCCAAGCCTAGATCATAAAACTTCACTCAGTTCCACCTGACTCTCTTGGCATTTGGGCTGTGCTGCTGGAATCCAGGTGCCATGTGGTGAGAAAGCCTGGGCCACGGAGAAAGGATACATGCAGGTGATCAGAGCTCCAGGCAGGGCCCTATTTGAAAGTGTAGGACCCCAAAAGCGGTGTCCTCTTGTGACGACCCCAGAAACACAGACTCCGGACCAGACGATGCAATAGAACAGGAGGTAATTTTATTTCATTTGTACAAATGGGCCCTCTACTGCTGCAAGCAGCAAGCAAGTGAGAGGAGCCCCGAGCAGCTATCTCACACAGCTTTTAAAGGGCAAAACCACAAAATTAACATATTATAGGCTGGCGTAAGTTCATTGGATAATTTTCAGTAGCGGGCCTTGTATGGCAGTCTAAAAGTGGTAATGTCGGTGGAAAAGTACTAGGTCAAAGAGATACATTAGGGGAGGGGGTCTCTAGGAGAGAGGAATAGGTTGCTACGTGCCTTGCAGCTTTCTTTGTTAACCTTGAGCAAGCGTAGGGAAGGGGCTTATCTACAAGGCAGGTGTTCTGTGTATCTCTGGTCAGTAGCTGACTGCTTTCTCTGTGAACCGGTTTACTCCCCATTTCCCAAGGCCGTCTCTGGAACGGTTTGTCTCAGGAGCCCCATTTTTTTTTTATGGTGGCTCTTGGCTCCTTTCAAAAGCCAATGAGAACCTCCAGGCTTGTAAGTGAGGAAGCCTTGATATGATTCAACCTCAGCCACCTCTGACTGCAACACCTGGGAGATTTTAGCAACAGCCATATAGTTCAGTCCCATCAAACTTCAAAACCACAAGAGGTGATAAGAAAATGATGGTGGTATTTTAACTTACTAAGCTTTGGGTTGAGTAGCCATGCAGTGATAGGTAACTGGAGATATTATCCCTTTTATTTAATAAAACATTTACCAAGTCACATATGTTTGACATCTAAGTCATTTGTGAGCCTTACTTTTTCTCATTCCATAAATTTATCAATTCTATAATTTCTGCAAATTCTCTCTCCCTTACATATTTTGGGTAAATATACTCCCATCTTTATATGCCCTCTTGCCCTGCTTCATGGAAACCATTGTGATATGCATATGAAAAAGGACAAGGACTTAAACTAACTGATATTCCAGACTTTAATCTCTATCTAGTTGGAGCCATGCTTGTCTTTATGTAAGTGTGATCTTTTAAAAATATAAATGTCCATGTCACATCCCTCCCTGAAACCCTCCAGTTAATTTAATATGAATATATTCTTTATGCAAGGTCTTCAATGTGCTTGTTCCCAAAACCACTTTTCAGCTTTAATACTGAAGGCAGAGGCAGACAGACAGAGAGAGTGTGCTTACATCTGCTGTTGACTCCTCAAATCCCTGCAACAGAAAGCACTAGCCCAGGCCAAAGCCGAGATCTTGGAACTCAATCTGGGTCTTCCACATGAGTGCATTAGGAGAAAGCTGGAATTGGGAGTGAAGATGGAACTCAAATGCAGGCATTCTGCTATGGGATGGGTGAGCTTGGTACCCATGTCCATTATATTCTTGCCACATCAGTCTACTCATTTTGTCCCATGTAAACATCTTCCATGCTGCTGAATCTTTGCTCATGCTCTTTTATCTTCCTACAATGCCTTTGTCAGCTTTCTTTTCTTTTTATTTTTAAGATTTATCTTTGAGAGATAAAGTTACAGGCAGAGAGACAGAGAGAAAGGTCTTCCATCTGCTGGTTCACTCCCCAAATGGCCACGTGGCCAGAGCTAGGCTGATCCAGGAGCCAGCACCCAGGAGCCAGAAGCTTCTTCTGGGTCTGCCATGTGGTTGCAGGGGCAGGGGCCCAAGCACTTGGGCCATTTTCTACACTTTCCCAGGACAAAGACGAGAGCTGGATCAGAAGACTAACAGCCAGGATATAGAACTGGCACCCATATGGGATGCTGGTGCCGCAGGTAGAGGCTTAGCCACTACACCAGAGTGCTGGCCCCCTGTGTCAGCTTTTAATGCCAAATACACTCTGCCTTCAAGATGTAGATTACATATCACTACTAGAAGAACTTTCATGAATCACCCTCTTGTTCCCTAGAAGTTTCTCTATTTTTCTCTGCTCCAATAAAACCTCATGATACTTCTCTCATTTTATTATATTTTTATATATTAAAAATATTTATTTATTTGAAAGGCAGAGTAACACAGAACCAGAGAGAGAGAGAGAGAGAGAGACAGAGAGATCTTCCATCCACTGATTCACTCCCGAGATGACTGCCAAATAGCAGATCTAAGTTAGGCCAAAGTCAGGAGCCAGGAACTCCATCTGGGTCTCCCACATGGGTGGCAGAGACTGAAGCTCTTGGCCATCTTCCACTGCCTTCCCAGGTACATTAGCAGGAAGGTGGATCAGAAGCAGAATAGCTGAGACTTGAACTGACACTCTCATATAGGATGCTGGCGTTATAGGTGGTGGCTTAACTTGCTGTGCCACACACTGGGTCATATATTATTTCCTTTTAGCTTTCTCTCAAATTAGTTGGAGAAATCTCTAGCACTAGGACTACATGCTAGATTCATTACTCAATACTGGTGATTCTAGGAATACATTCATTTATTCCTTAGTTAGTTATCAATGACACTCTATTCCTGAGGAAATGGTGAACATGAACCTTTCTTTATTTAATTTAGAGTCTAAAACTGAAGCCATTGTTTTTTGCCTACGGAGCTCACAGCAAATTTGGGGAACAATTTCAATAACAGAAATAAAACACATGTTTGTGAAATTTAACACTGCAAGAGCTGCTTTGTATTTATTGTTACACTTAACCTTCATAAAAATACTAGAAAGTAGATTTTTAAAAGAAATTTATTTAATTATGGAGGGGTAGAGGAAGAGAAAGAGAGAGATACCATCTGCTGAGTCACTCCCCAAATGCTCACAACAGCTAAGGCTGAGCTGGGCTGCAGTCAGGGTCTGGTAACTCAATCCAGGTCTTCTACATGGGTGGCAGCAGTCCAGTTACTTGAGCCATCACTGCTGCCTTCCCAGGGCACATATTAGCAGGCAGCTGGAATTGGGAGCTGGAGCAGGTATTGAACCCTACACTTTGATATGAGATGTGGGCATCCTGACTGGCATCTTAACTGGCAGACCAAACGCCTTGACCTGGAAAGCTGATTTCATTGTTGAGTAAGCTGATACACAGAATGACTCGCCATGTTTATGTTTAGTGAATGGCATTGCTAAGTTTGTGTCTAAGTCCACTTGATTCTAGCTTTCATCTTCTTTTCATAGTAGGTCCTACTTTCTTTTCCACATAGCACCAGTGGTCATCTTCTTAACTATTGCATTGTCATTGTTTCCAGATCACTCAAGTATCCATCTACTGAAATATCTGAGCTCTGTCAGCTTTTCCATCTAGTTTCCCAAGTTTCAATTTTCCAGGGGTGAGCTATGTTTTTTAATATTCCACTCAACTCTTTTGAGCAATTAGGAGCTTTAGTTTTAATGAAGATGCTCACAGAAAAATTCAATTAGTCAAAGATGTATTTGGGACATTCTAATTTGAGACAATTCTGTGTTCAAATAGGGCATGTAGGGGGAAAGTCACAGCTGAGTAAGTAAGGGCTGTGGGTGTGGTTGTGGCATCTGTGTGTGGGTCTTTGTGTCTCTGTGGGTGTGAGAAGGCAATCACATCTGCTGTCTGCAAAATAGGCCATCTGTGTCTGGGGTGGCTCTGTTGCAACTCTGTGTTTTTATTGTCTGCCCATCCATGTGTTGTTAGGTGCACATGTGGCCAGCTTCTCTGTGGGTGTGCCAGTTATGGCTGTGTATGGCTTTCTCTGTGCGCACATGGGAGTGCTAGAGGAAGAGCTAACTTTTAAATAGCTTTTCCAGACTGGGACCCAGGTCTCTAAGTGAAAATGATGTCAGAAATATAAATGAAATTAGCTACCGATATGTTGACTAGGAGGCATGGGAGAGAGAAAATGGAAAGAACACTCCATTATAAATCCTTTTCCTCCTTCTATTTCCCAGTCTTAAAATAGCCTCTTCCTCATGTCTAGCTCATCCCTGTCCAGGTGAATTATTTTCCATTCTGTATGTCATTAAATAGAATGATTGTTTCTGTGTTTCTGCCTTTAAAAAGGAAGGGGAGAGCTTGGAGACCCAGAGAAAGATTGGCAGGACAAATGTCTAGACAGAGGGCACAGGGAGCCAATGCTTGCCCCACCATGTTGAATCATTAGGTTGACTATATGCCAGGTAGTGTTATAATACAATCCCACCTCTTCTCTGATGTCCCCAAGTGATAGGTTAACACTGAGATAGAGGGGGTGAGAGATAAAGTAACAGTTGAAATTATGACAGGACATAAAACAAGTCAATTAGCTAAGTGAATTGTGAAATATAAGTTCTATTTTTGCTCTATGAAAGTAAAATTTGCAAAACAGTTGGCCAAGATGGAAAATTTATGGAAAAAAAATAAGAGGGAAATATCTATGGAAACCACTTAATGGAGAGCCCCTACTAATAGTTGAATCAGACCTAACCTTTCTCCAAACATTTTAGTATCTGCTTTGGTGATTCTGATGTTTAAAAATGAAAAGCTCTTTATTTTTTAATTTTAATGGCTTTTGTGTAATTAGAAGAAATGGATTTGAGGAAAAGAGAGAGAGGATCAATTTAATATGCCTGACAGATATTGATAGATTTTTATTCTTCTGTTGAATTATAACGATATAATAGGGACATTAATGAGATGCTTCCTGCTAAATTGGAAATACTCAAAGTAAGTTTTTCCATCTGTGGGAGTAATTAGGCCTAAAGACTGTAAATATGTGCCTGAAGTGTTTGGAAATGCACAAAACTCCAGTTGAGGTCACCTGGCTGCAATTTCATGTAGGCAGTTATAGAATGTGATTTTAATTTTGTAATTGGAACCCAATTGTGTTTCATGTTATATTGAGAAACAGTTGAGGCACAGAAGACAGTCAGTCTGGGTAAATAGTAAAGGGAGCCCACAGGCAGGCACTCCAGAGACAGGAGAGTATGGACACAAAGACTCCACTCGCTTCAGGGTGTTGTGGGGGCAATGGTTTTTCACCACAGCACCAATGCTAGCACAGACACCAAGTTTTGCTTAAGGCCATACATATTCCCATTTCTTGTTATTCTCTGCGAAATGTTATTTTC
Source organism: Oryctolagus cuniculus (assembly GCF_051225735.1). Classification (NCBI taxonomy): domain Eukaryota; kingdom Metazoa; phylum Chordata; class Mammalia; order Lagomorpha; family Leporidae; genus Oryctolagus; species Oryctolagus cuniculus. The sequence goes on from NC_142873.1 coordinate 28,605,951, forward strand.
ATCATGAATTGTTGTGCTAATGAGAAGGTGGCACTTGGTGATAAGTCATTAGTTTAGGCCCTGGAAGAAGTATGGCCCTGGATAGTGTAGGAAGGAGTTTTGTAACTGGATGGATAAACTTCAGCCTCCTGTTGAGTTTGATTTGTCTGAGGCAGGCTTCCAGGATTGATGCTAGAGGAGAAACACCTACAGGGTAAGAACTAGATTCCAATTGTGTTGCTTGTGAGGTTCACCAATAGGTGGACACGAAGCTGGTCTTCCCCCTAGAAAGCATTGTGCTGTTAGTCACATTAGATATTAAATACTACTGCGTCTTTACTTAGAAACAGCACACATAGAGTGAAGTAAATAGGCATTGCATTGGTATAAGAGTATTTCCAACCCCTTTCCTTCCCTGATACTAAGGGGGTTCTTGCTCCACTTCAGACTATTTCTTTTCCTTATGCTGCAACTAGGGTCCTGATTTCCTTGAATGGATTTTGTGATTTTGTGATAGAGGGTTGAGAGGGAAGTAGGGAAGGAGGAAGCACAAAGTATGAGGAGGTCAAACCTGAGTGGGTCTTTGTAGGGATTTTTAAGGGGATTTGCTATGATCTGTGGGAGATATATATTGGGAAGAGGAAGGAGAAGAAGTCTTGAATGACCGTGTATCAACTTCATGGAATTTGGGCAAACACAAGTATAATATGTGCTGTCCTGGAACTCTGGTAGTTGTATTGGAAGCAATCTTTTAAATCCAATAGCTATGTAGGTCAAAACTACATGGACTATAGCTCTGGGAACAGTACACATAAACTTCATTACTTATTGTTCTAAATTATTTGCTCTAGAAGTTTGTGAATTGATACTTGGGTTTTTAGGCTCAGGGAGCCTTCAGTTTTGCTCTATTAACTCAGCCTTTGCCTTTGCTGAAGATACCATGTGTCAGACCAGACCGTTCAAACTAACTGCCCCTTTCACTTGGATATCCCTTCAGCATCTCAGACTCAAATCATCATAGCCATCGTACTTTCTAAGACTTTTCTCCTTTGGTGCCCCCATCCAAGTGAATGGAGCTACTTTCCCCCAATATTGCTAAATCAAAACTCTTAACAGTACGTTCTCTGAGAGCCACCTCCCAATTTGTTCACTTGTAAAATCTGCCCATTTGTCACCAATCCACTGCCATGACCTTGGATCAGATCACCACTGTTTCTCACTTGTGTCACTTCCTAACTGGTTTCTGTACCTTAGGGCCTTCCCTGATCCGTACCCCTAGATGAAAATCATTCTACTTGTTTGTTTTATTCTTATATGGACTATGCCTTTCTTATATAGTTCTATTTAAGTATTTATTTTGAAGCTTCTTATTTACTTTGTATGTGTGTAGTTCATGTTTGGTGCATGTCTAAAGTTCTTCTGAGATCTACATTTTAATATCTATCCTATTTCATTTTATCCACATTTTTCAAAACAAAATAAATCAGTGCTATTTATTCCTTGCCTCTTGCCCCCACAATACACATATACATAACTATATTAAGGAATTTTTAACAAATTGCCTGGACTAGTTACACTGCTCCTACCTGGGGCTCCTGCTGTTTTCCTACATTGGATATATAGATCTAGATCTCATGTTTTCCTCTTTCTTGGTTTATTCCAATAAGTCATAGTTTATAAAAAGGTGAATGTGAAGCATAATTTTGGAGTCTTTCCTGCCTCTTAAAATATGTTTATTCTGCCCTCATATTGATAGTTTAGCTGGTTATAAAATCCTAGTCTTAAAAAAGTGATCCTTGAATATGAAGAGATTGTTGTGTAGCATATGGTTTTATTGACAAGAAATTTAAGTTTCCTCTGAAATTTTTTATGATCCACTCTTTTTATTTTTTTAATGTCAAACAATTTTACAATGATTTTCCTAAGTATGCGTCTTTCTCATTTATATTACTTTGCAATTGGTATAACTGGCCATTTTAATTTGCCCTTTGCTTTGGGTAAGATCTTGTTGTTTTAATTTTCTATTCCTCTGTTTTCTCTATTCTCTCAGCCCAAAACTTTTATTGGTTTGATGTTTGGTCTTCTGGATTCATCTCTTAAATCTCTTATTTTTCCAGTGTTTTTCATTTCTCTTTGTTTTTATTACATGTTCCAAGAAACAACTAGAAGATATCTTCCTGTCCTATTGAAATTACTCTTTTGCAATTTTATTTTTAATTTTGTCTGATGTCTTTTTGCATCCTATCAATGAAATTAAAGGTCCTATTCTAACTCTGGACTTTGTTCCAAGCATTGCCTGTTAAGCATTTTCTGCTTGGCTTCTGCTCCCGTGGCTTCCTTTCCAATCTGCAGTCCTATTTATCACCTTTGCTTTTGGCACAGGAAAGTTCTGAATACTTTTTATGCTACTATGAAACAGCTCTTCAGACCTCATGAGGACTTGGCACCATGTGAACTTCTATAAGCAGTGCTGCTATCATGCACATTTGTTGTCAGGAGATCATAGAATGGAAGAATTTCCCTCTAATGTTCCTCTATAGATTTTTGTGTTAAAATGACTCCTTTTATAGAGTGAATACCCATTTGTAAATTACATCATGTCCCCTAACTTTTCTTTTGCTGTGGAAATAGATTGTCTTGAATCAGATTTCTTGGTGATGTCCATGGGCATCTCTAATATGTGAAATAAAAACCATAAAGAAAAATAACGGAAACTTTCATGACTACTTTCTTTCTGATCCTGAGTTAACAATGTGTAGGCTACAGAGCAGGAAGTTCTTTATAATGTTGTAAACTCTGTCAGAGCAGAGATGGTGTGTCTTAGCATAAGGTTGAGCTAGTCATTTCTACTAAAGGCTGGATCAGAACAATTACAGTGAAGTTGACAATATTAGCTGCATTGAGGAAAAGGGCCACATCCTATGATGTACACATGTTGAAGGTGACAAAGCAGACTCAGAAAAGCCTTGCCAGAGGTTACACATCTAGCAAATATCATTGCCTTGTGTGTTCCTCCTGCTGTTTATACTTTTTGGAATAACCTCCCTTCTCTTTGCCATTTTAAAGTCAGTAGAAATAGAGCACGGTGGTTAAGGGCCTGGGCACTAAAGTCAGACAATTATGGATTTGAATTTCTGGCCCATCCCTTAATGACACTGATCTACTTAGTGACCCACTCCATCACTGTAACCTTGGAAAGTGACTGTGCCCATCAGATCCATGCAGCATTCACTCAGTGTTGCTCTCTGTGTCAGTAGTTTGATCTTTGTGGATTTTATCCACATGCTCCTTGGACCTGGGGCTTCTGATCAATTTTGACTCACAGGGAGCCTTAGCATACATTTGGAGCATAGAGTCAGAGTGAGGAAAGGGCGTTTATTCTTCCACTATTTCCCTTAGATTCCTTTAGGCTGACTACATCCTTCTTCAAAACAGGGTCCTATCAGACAGTTCTTTTCCTGCCTTTTGGTAACTATGCCCTGCCTTCTGCCAGGGTTAGTTATGAGGTTGGCTTCAACATTTTCAACAACAGGGTAGTGCATTACTTCTTGTGGTTTTGTTGCGCATTCTGCTTATACTTTGACATATAGTCCTTGGTAAATCCTCCTCCAAGTAAACTATTTTTGAGTGGACTGTTTCCGTTGGTATCTCATAAATGTATCTTTATAAGACTAAATTTCTCTTTATAAAATGGACATGAGAGTATTATTTTCCTTACAGATTTCTTGTGAGAATTAAATAAGATAATAGACCCAAAACAATAGGCATAGTCCACAGGAAGCACTAGATAAATTTCAGCTATTTCTCTTAATAGTAGAATCAGTGTCATTTATTTTAAAGTAAGGTCAAAACTCATGTAACATTGATTATACTTCCAAATATTATTCTCCCAACATTTGTGTGTGTTTGTTTTTTTCCCTCAATTAAGCAATGGTAAAGAGTTGTTTATTTCTCATGCTTTTCTCTTTCATGTTTTGCCATTTCAGCTCTCCAATAAGTTTCTGAAATACTGAAGCAGCATTCGTTAATGAGTAGGCTAATAATATGTATGATTTTAATGGAGATATGAGTTCCTATTGCTAAAATATGATAGCCACATACACAAAAAGTTAAAGATCAGAATAAAAATGAGTGCCTATGGTAGGCAAGCATACTCAAACTCTACCAGCTTAGTGAGTTAATATATTCTTCATCCATTGAATAGGATATACAATATAGTTAAAAATAGAATAAATTCAAACTTGTTTAGAAGCTCTATCAGCAGCTGGTTAGACTAACTAGCTAACTTCAGATTTCTTTTCTTTCTTTCTTTCTTCTTCCCCATCTCCTTCTCCTACCCCTTCCCCTTTCTTCTCCTCCTGCTTCCCTTTCCCCTCCCCCCACCTCCTCCTTCTTCTCTTTTAAGAGAAATCTATCTACTAGTTCATTCTCCAAATGGCCACAATAGCAAGAGCTGAGCCTGTCTGAAGCCAGGAGCTTCTTCCAGGTCTCCCACATGGGTGCACTGGCACAGGTACTTGGACTGTCCTCTGCTGCTTTCCCAGGAATATTAGCAGGGAGCTGGATCAGAAGTGGAGTAGCCAGGACTTGAACTTGTGCCCATATTGGATGCTGGAGCTACAGAGTGCGGGTTTTACCCGTTATGTCACAACTGTGACCCCCTGCTTCAAATTTCTTAATCTGTAATTCTAGCATTGACATTGATCAAAAAAGCAAGTAGAAACCTGGGAGCAGGCTGAAAGTCACAAGTACCCAACACCATCAAGTTTTAGTCTGTATTGATTTAAGTGCAGAGCATAGCTTCATATGAGCAAGAGTTTTAAAACATCTCGGGAACAGATGTAAGAAAGCACTCTTTTTCTTTTTAGCAAAAAATGTGGTTACTGTAGGCCACCACAGTCAGAAACAGAGGACACCATGCTGGCTAACGGAAACCAGATGCTCTGGTAAAGGAAGCCATGGATAACTATGAATTATTTTCAGAGGAATGACCTTCAATTATCTCCCTGAATGTCGGTCCCTGGTTCTTTGCCATAATCTTTCTTTGGGTCCTTATGGTAGAAAACAACAAAGGGGCACCATTAGAGAGTGATTTATGGAGGACACATCCAAGGGTCCTCTGTGGTATGTGAGAGAAAAAGAGGAGAGAGGAGAAAAGATGGTGAGAGTTTGAGAGTATGTGTGAGAGACTGAGAATGAAGTCAGGATTAAAAATAAAACAGGAAACAGGAGTCTAGTTGTGTGGAGAGAGTCCTGGCTGAGAGCCAGAAGTCCTGGGTTCCAGTCTTTGGTCTGCACTGACTTCATTGTGACACACTGAACCAATTCAAAGGGCATTTATTATGAATCCAGTCACTTTGCTTAATTATGGCGATTCTCTCACCATTGCAAAATGGGGCTAGTCTCTGCAGATTTCTTAATTTTCAGGAGTACTACAGGACTTGAAGGTAAAAGGGTCCATTTTCCTTTCCCTCGGCTCTATAATCCCAGTGTTGATTCCTTTATCTCTTGTGCTGAGGCCTTTGGTTAAACATTTGGAAGATGCCAAGAATGAAGAGTCATCTTCCTTTTCCCATCCTTTTTCCCAGACCTTGTTCCTGATCAGCTTTAGTTTACCACACCACTTTCCAGCTTACTGACTTTATTTGGATAACTATTGTATGCTCCAAAGCAAAACAAAGCAAAATGGTAGTGGGGGTGCTCACGGGAACTCTTCATAGGAAGTAAGCTGTTCTGAGAAAAACAGTCTTTAAATGAAGATTCACCAGCAGATTTACTCCATCTCGTCCTCTGGATTTTGCTAAAATTTTCTTAATAATTTCAACACCCACAAGAAAATCCCCACATAGGTGTCTCACCAAACTTAGACTTCTCCTCAATAAAGTAGAATTCATCTTGCTTATTTTTTCTCCTCTCTTCTCAGCTCCTCCCCCCTGTTTCTCTCTTCCATTTTGAAAACCATTTCTCAGGGCAAGTGTTTAATCTAGCTGTTAAGACGCCAGTTAAGATGCATTCCACATTGAAGTACTTAGGTCCAATCAATGGCGCTGGCTCTTAATTCCAACTTATTCTTAATGTATACTCTGGGAGACAGTAGTGATGGCTTAAGTGGACGAATTCCCATCACCCATATTTAAGACCTGGATTAAGTTTCTGGCTCTGGCTTTAGCCTGGCCAACCCCAGCTGTTGCTGGAGAGCGAACCATTGCTAGGGAATGAACCACTGGATGGGAGTTCTCTCCCTCTCTCCCTCTCTCCCTCTCTCCCTCTCTCCCTCTCTCCCTCTCTCCCTCTCTCCCTCTCTCCCTCTCTCTCTCTGTGTGTGTGTGTGTGTGTGTGTGTGTTTGTGTCTGTCTGTCTCCCTCTCTTGCTCTGCTTCTCCCACAAATAAATAGAAATTTTTAAATAATGATTTCTGTTTTCTATCAATTTCTCTTAACAGTTTCCAATTGTTTTTTTCTAGAAATACATATTTGGGAGTTTTTCTCCTCTTTTTCATTAAGTTTACCAACTCTACTATAATAGCTCCTAAGAAACAAAGGAAGATTTATATATATTAGGATCTTTGACCAAGGCCTGTAGGTAAGAGACGCTCAAGGAAATGAATAGTCAAAACCAGACACTATCCACTTTCATTTTCAAAATGAGCATCTTTTCCATTGATTTTTTTCCTCTCTCTTCTAGGTAATAATTTCCCCCTCTTGATTTTCCTTAAAAATTTATAAACATGCATCTAATTCCTACATCTTAAAAATCATTTACATTAATTTTCTAGGACTCCCATAGCAAATTGCCACAGAATGCGTTGCTTAAATACTAAGAATTATTTCTCACAGTTCCGGAGGCTGGAAGTCCAGGATCAAGGAGTTTGCAGGTTTGGTTTCTCCTGAGGCCTCTCTCCTTGGTTTGAAGTCAGTGCTTTCTCGCTTTGTCTTCACATGGTCATCCCTCCATGCACATGCATCTCTGTTGACTCCATGCATCCTACTCTCCTTTTCTTATATGGTCATCATTAAAAAATTGCATTAGGCCTACCTCAGATCCTCATTTTAACCTATTGCCTCTTAAAGACCCTATTTCCAGAGACAGTGATCTCCTGAGGTACTGCAGTCACCATGTGTCCCTCCTATGAATTTGTGGGGAACATAATCAGCCTGTTATATAAACTAATAGCAATAACCAAAAAGAGATCTCTGAAATTCTCTTTTTTACTTCATTTCTCTCCCCTACTACCATCTCATTTCTTGCTCCTTTTACAGAAAGGCTTATCAAAAGAGTTGTATATACTTGCTCTCTCCAATTTTCCCCTTTTATTCTGTGTTAACACCACTCAATTCAGCTTTTTGCCTCCACCACTCCACAAAAACTATTCCAGTGCTCAAGGTCACTAAAAACCTTGATGATAAATCCGAAGGTCATTCTTGTGCTCGTTTTAATTGAAAAAGAACCAGCACTTATCACAGTTGATTGTCCCTCTTCCTTGGTACTCTCTACCTTGGTACTCTCTTTCTGCGTGTCTTCTTGGTTATATTGTCTCAGTCTCTTGCTTTTCTTGCTCAGTCTCTTGCTCAGTCTCCTTTTCTTCCAGAGTTATTAATAATGGAAAAATTCAGATTCTCCTGCTTTCAACATCCGTTCCACTAGTAAACTTAGACAATCTCAAAATTTAAATATCATCATTCTGTTGAATTACATAATTTATATCTCTGATTTCTATTGAGTTTAAAAAAGGCCAATGTATTATCTCTGTAAATTACCTAATGTGTACAAAATTGATTTCCTGGTCACCTTTCCCAAACCTGCCCTGTTTGTAATCTTCTCCATCTAGAGTTTGAGCAGCTCTGTCTTTCTGGTTACTCAGACCAACAATTTTGAGTCATCCTTAATGTCTTTCTTCTCAAATTCCATTTCTTATTCACCATGAAATTCTGTTGGCTCTACTGTCAAAATGTACTTAGAATCACATCACTTCTCACTCCCTTTTTACTGTTAACTGAGCCAAGTCATGCTCTACCCTCACTTGGATTGTTGTAATTGACTCCAAATTTGTCTCTCTAATCCAATACTTGACTTCCTAAAGTCTGTTTTCTGCACAGCAGACAGAGAAATATATTTAAAATATGAGTTAGGGTCTATCACTCTTAGACTCAGACTCCTCTACATAATCTTTGGAAAAGCCAAAGTCTACAAAGAACTGAAGATCCTTCTTGATACCCTTTCTCATATCTTTGATTTTGCTTTCTTGTATTCTCCCCAATTATTGTCCCAACACATTGGTCTCATTCTTCTTTTTAAAAATAATTTTATTTATATGAATGGGGGAGGGAGGGAGGAAGGAAAAGAGGAAGGGGCGGGAGAGAGAGAGAGAGAAAGAGAGAGAGAGAGAATTTCCCATCTGCTGGATCTAGAACATAGCAAGAACATTCCTGCCTCAAGACCTTTGGATGAGTGGTTCTATCTGAGGCATTCTTCTGTCTTTTCCCATGAGCCTTTGCTCAAATTTCATCTTTTCAACTAGGTCTGTTCTTATCACCTTTTACAAATTGTAAATTGCCTCAAATCCAGCTATATCCTGTGATCTCTTTGACTGTGTTCTATTTTATCTCTGAACAGAACTTATCAGCTTCTAATAAACTACACAATTTGCTTAATTATTATCTTTGGTATTTTCATTTATTTAATCTATTATAATGTAAACTCCATGGGGATAGCATTTTTTCTTTGTTCCCAAAGATATTTTAAGCAGCTATACTAAGTTCTGGCCAACAGCAGTTATAAAGTAAATTCATTTTGACTGTCTGAGTGATTTGAGAGGCAAGGTCTCCAGTGGAGGGAGTCCTTAAAGCTGAGTTCCCATATCATAAAGAAGATATTCAGTTGTTGTGATCTATATTATTGACTTGGTAGATCAAGAAAGACCTCACAGACTCTTTAAAATCTGGAAGACACAACTATGTTGGAGAAATTGGAATCTCTAGAAAGCCATGTTTGTTTGAAGTCTCTCGTCAGAGAAACACTCATTGGAAGAGACCCCAGATCCAACGTCTGTCCTACATTCTCTGACATTTTCTCTACTCATACCATCCTACTTCTTTTAAGAAGCTCCATATGAGTTAAGTGCACGGGTTATCTTGCTCCTGCATGTTTGTTCACACCTGACACTGAAACCTTGCAGCCATTCCCCACCTCAGTTCTATTCATACTGGCTGCCCCTCAAGTTTTCCATGACTCATTTTCACATTTGCTAAAAATGAGCAGCAATATTGGTCACATTCAATAGTATTGCAATGGTTCAGATGTTTGTGTATCTTCTCCAAATATATATTTTGAAATCCATAACCCCGGAGCCAGCACTGTGGCATAGAAAGCTAAGCCTCCACCTGCAGTGCCATAATCCCACATGGGCGCAGGTTTGGGTCCTGGCCACTCCAGTTCTGAGCCAGCTCCCTGACATCATGCCCAGGAAAGCAGCGGAAGATGGCCCAAATACTGGGATGAAGCTCCTGGTTTCCGGCTTTGGCCTGGCCCAGCTCTAGCCATTGTGGCCATATGGGGAGTGAACCAGCAGATGGAAGCCTTCTCTCTCTCTCTCTCTCTCTCTCTCTCTCTCTCTCTCTCTCCCCCTCTCTCTCCCTCTCTTTCTCTCTCTCTCCCTCTCTCTCCATATATATATATATATATATATATATATATATATATATATATATATATCTGCTTTTGAATAAGTAAGTAAATCTTTAAAAAAGATCTTTTAAAAAAAGAAGAAAAAAATCCATCATCTCAAGGCATTAGCAGATTGGCTCTTGTGCTAGGACTAGTGCCCTTATAACAGATCCAACAGAACTCTCTTATCTTTTCTGCCATGTGAAGGCAGAATTAAAAAGTGTCATTTCTGAACCACCAAGCAGGTCCTCATCAGACACAAAATCTGATCTTGGACTTCTCAGCCTCCAGACTTCTGAGAAATAAATTCCTGCTTCTTATAAGCCATTTAGTTTATGAGACTTTATTATAGCAGACTGTATGGAATAAGGCAAGTATAGCATTCTAGTAGTCATATCCTTCCTGAAGACATTTATTACATTTTATAGATGTCTTTTGTCTTTTCAGTGACCTGCAAATTCTCCTCCCATCCCAGTCTTCTTCACCTAACTTACTCTTTGAATTGTTTCTGGAGGAAGAGAAAATACAGCTGATATCAGTGTACCCTGAGTAGTTCCCTCAAACTGATGATGAAGTTCAAATCCCACAGCCCATCTCTTCATTTCTCACTATGTTCCCAGGCATACCTCAAACACCAGACAAGTGGAGCACCTGATGCTCACTAAGCAGATCCAGAATCTTCCCTATGTCTATGCGTTTCTCACCATGTTAGTCCCTCTGGAGTGCTCTTCGTCTTGTATTCCTTCTACCTTTGACTGAGCTAAATATCTTCTATGAAATTTCCCTGAAACATCTCACTGAAGAGATGTTTTCTTTCTCTAAGCTTTCACAGCAGGTTTTCAGATCTCTCCCCCAGCAATGGTCATTTCTACCTTTTATTATATTTACACATGTAATTGTCCTTTCTTTTATCCTGCTGCCTCTGTCCACCCCAGACTGTAAGTTCTCCTTCATCTGGTTTAATTGTGTTCATCTTGGTTTCTTAATTCCATGCCTAGCTCCTCAGAGACCCACAGTTATGAGTCTGTTGAATGTTTCTAATTTTGTCTATTGGTTGTATAACTCTGTACTCACTCCTTTCCTTTTACAATACTCTTCTGTCATCTGTTCTTTTTCCTCCCGCTGGTCCCTCTTGGCTCTCGCTTCACAATACATCTCATGCTTTAAGCCATTCAATAAAAAAAGAACATAAATAAATCAGAGAAGGCCTCAAATCATTATTTCTTCATGTGTACACTCACCAAATTGGTTCACATATTTTTAATGCAAAAATACATGATCTGTTTATAGCCCTTATCTCTGCATTGTGAGTTATAAAAGCTTTCAAAGTATTTTAATATTTGTTTTCATAGACAACTGTCAAAGTCCAACTGGCCATTCTTAAGAAACAAAGCCTAATTGTTCTGACTCTTTGGAAAGCAGAAGTAGTAAAAAACAAGCATCTTGAGTAATCCAGGATGCTAGTATTTTCAAAGATCCTCTCCTGGTATGAGACTGTGTATACCAGTTTGGGCTTCTGATATTATGGTTGGTGCGGTAAGCAATCCTTGTGCTTTGATCTCTTTTTGCTTGTGAGTGCTTAGAGTCTTTTTTTTTTTTTAACAGGCAGAGTAGACAGTGAGAGGGAGAGAGACAGAGAAAAAGGTCTTCCTTTTCCGTTGGTTCACCCCAAAATGGCCACTGCGGCCGGCACGCTGCAGCCAGCGCACCGTGCTGATCTGAAGCCAGGAGCCAGGTGCTTCTCCTGGTCTCCCATGCGGGTGCAGGGCCCAAGGACTTGGGCCATCCTCCACTGCACTCCCAGGCCACAGCAGAGAGGTGGACAGGAAGAGGAGCAACCGGGACAGAATCCGGCGCCCTGACCAGGACTAGAACCCAGTGCGCCGGCGCTGCAGGTGGAGGATTAGCCTATTGAGTTGTGGCGCCGGCCATGTGCTTAGAGTCTTGAGGAAAGGTGTGGATGGTTCATATCACCAGATACAGCAAAATGAAACAGCGACTGGTTTTGCTGCCATATATTCATTTGCTCAGCCATGTGCTAAATTAGAAAGACCTTGAGGAAAAGCATTACATTCATTCATTTTTATAATCATTCTCTCCCACCTTTATAGGGGCCAGTTTAATATACGCATTAAAAATGTATTGACCAGGGCCGACACTGTGGTGTAGTAGCAGGTAAAGTTGCAGACTGCAGGGCCGGCATTCTATATGGCCACCAGTTCAAGTCCCAGCTGCTCCACTTCTGATCCAGCTCTTTGCTATGGCCTGGGAAAACAGTAGAAGATGGCCGAAGTGCTTGGGCTCCTGCACTTGAGTGGGAGACCCAGAGGAAGCTCCTGGCTCCTGGCTTTGGATTGGTGCAGCTTTGGCTGTTGTGGCCATCTGGGGAATGAACCAGTGGATGGAAGACCTCTCTCTCTCTCTCTCTCTGCCTCTGCCTCTCTGTAACTCTGCCTTTCAAATAAATAAATAAATCTTTTTAAAAATGTACTGACCCTTTGAATTGGCACCGCACTAGGTACTGGGTATATGAAGATGAATGTGTGTGGTATCTGCTTTCAAGGAACATTTAATGAAGGAGGAATAAGGAAGAAGCAAAATGATTACAACGAGGCAAGGATGATTCTGTGACAGCTGTCTTAAGGGTGTGAGAAAGCAGGTATAATGGCCAGCTCGAGTGTCACTCCTTTTTGGAAACTTTTCCTTTACAAAATCATACATCAACTTGTCCTGAAGAATTCTCTAATACACATTTTAGGGTTAAAACTGTGATAGCTGCCTGGATAGATTTGGGGATATGTGACACTTTGATCTGTGAACAGAGTATATATTGATATCTTGTGCAGCTATGAACCTTCCATTGCTACTCTTTGTGGGACTCTGGGATATAAATCTTGAATGAGTGTGGCAAGAAAGCCTGTAAAATGATCTTCCTATGATTATTAAAAGGTAGTGAAGTCTCTAACCAAAAGATGAGTTCTTTGCATCTGGGAAAGAGAGAATTGGATTCAACTCTGTGTCATCTATCATAAACAGCTAGCGTTGGTCCAACAGTTGAATATTTATTACAAGAAATTATGGAAGAGGCAAGACGAGCCCAGTTCAATTTTCCAGATCGAAAGCTGTGTTTTGAACCACGACTTAGAAAAATGCTTTGACTTAGCACCGAGCCAGCTTGATTTGGAACTGTCACCACCAAAGAGGGAAAATGTCTGGAATAGTGCAGTGTCATTTCTGGGTAGTCTGTCTTTTATGACTTGTCGTGCATTACTAAAGGGAGACAAGTGAATATTATGTAAGATTGGGAGCTACATGAAACGATTAGTGCTGTCAGAGCAGGCAGAAGCAAGACCACCGGGCAAACACAAGACCACCCAACACAAAACATGAGCTCCCATTAGTAACATTGTTGCGACTATACGCCTTTGACATTTGCATCTCAGAATGTTGAGCCACCAAGTGCGCTGTAGGATAATTATTGCTCTGTGATGATATTTAGCAACTCTCACAATGTGGACCACCAATTCTGGTTTGGGTTTCTTCTTTTTATTAGCACCATCTGAGAATGTCTGTGGTAGAGACTTTGGTGAATTTCGTCTGTCTTGTGGCCAAAGGAATGAAATGAAGAAGAGCAACTTCGTTTGTTAATATGGAAGAATTCAGAAAAAAAAAAAAAAAAAAAGCCCCAAGACACATGTCAGAGAGAAGCTTCATTGAGAGCTTTCTTTTTTTTTTTTCCAAACAGAGCATGCCAGAATATTTTACTATTGCTTGTTAAAGTACATATACTCTATCTGCAAATAGTCTTTTGCTGATTTCAAAGCCATAGAGGGGGCTTTTACCAATAAGCATTCCTTGTCAATATTTCCCCTAGACAAACCTGGCTGTGTCCTTATTAAAAAAACAAGCTAGAGGACCAGCATTGTGGTGGAGCGGGTAAAGCTGCTGGATGTGATGCTGGTATCCTATGTTGGCACCAGTTCGAGTCCCAGCAGCTCCTCTTCTGATACAGCTCCCTGGTATGGCCTGGGAAAAGCAGCAGAAGATGACCAAGTGTTTGGGCCCCTGTCAGCCACATGGGAGACACGGTAGAACCTCCTGACTCCTGGCTGTTGCCTGGCCAAGCTCTGGCTGTTGTGGTCATCTGGGGAGTGAACCAGTGGATGGAAACTCTCTCTGTCTCTCTTGCTCTCTCTTTGCCTGTGTAACTCTTTTCAGAATAAATGAATAAATGTTAAAAAAATATTTTCCCTAAAAGAAGTCAATATATTAAGATAAGTTCTTTATTTTAAAAACTTTCTGTAAAGGAAAATATCATCCTAATATTTTTCCTTTATTCACTTTTTTTTTTAAATTTTTTTTGACAGGCAGAGTGGACAGTGAGAGAGAGAGACAGAGAGAAAGGTCTTCCTTTGCCGTTGGTTCACCCTCCAATGGCCGCCGCACCACGCTGATCCGAAGGCAGGAGCCAGGTGCTTCTCCTGGTCTCCCATGGGGTGCAGGGCCCAAGCACCTGGGCCATCCTCCACTGCCTTCCTGGGCCACAGCAGAGAGCTGGCCTGGAAGAGGGGCAACTGGGACAGAATCTGGCGCTCCGACTGGGACTAGAACCCGGTGTGCCGGCGCCGCAGGTGGAGGATTAGCCTAGTGAGCCGCGGCACCGGCTCCTTTATTCACTTTTATCTCAGTTTTTGTTCTTGCCTTTATTTCATTTTATTCCTCTTCTTATACAAAATATCATGATCAAATTTTAAAGCTTGAATTGACCACTTCCTGTCTGACTCAGGTGTTCCCTGATAACAAATTTCCTGCTGAACCAGTGTGTATGTGTGTGGCTATTGTTGACATATTTTTTTCTCATGCTATAGTTCTCTCGATAAACCTATTATTTAAGTTTTCTTCTAGATTTCCCCAGGCATTTACAATCCATTAATCAACTGCATATCTCACTCACTCTTATTTATTTATTTTTTGACAGGCAGAATTAGACAGTGAGAGAGAAACAGAGAGAAAGGTCTTCCTTCTGGCCGGCGCCGCGGCTCACTAGGCTAATCCTCCGCCTTGCGGGGCCGGCACACCGGGTTCTAGTCCCGGTTGGGGCGCCGGATTCTGTCCTAGTTGCCCCTCTTCCAGGCCAGCTCTCTGCTGTGGCCAGGGAGTGCAGTGGAGGATGGCCCAAGTACTTGGGTCCTGCACCCCATGGGAGACCAGGATAAGCACCTGGCTCCTGCCATCAGATCAGCACAGCGCACCGACCGCGGCGGCCATTGGAGGGTGAACCAACGGCAAAGGAAGACCTTTCTCTCTGTTTCTCTGTCTCACTGTCCACTCTGCCTGTCAAAAAAAAAAAAAAAAAAAAAAAAAAAGGTCTTCCTTCCATTGGTTCACCCCCCAAATGGCTGCTACAGCTGGCACGCTGCGCCGATCTGAAGCCAGCAGCCAGGTGCTTCCTCCTGGTCTCCATGCGGGTGCAAGACCTAAGCACTTGGGCCATCCTCCACTGCCCTCTTGGGCCAGAGCAGAGAGCTGGACTGGAAGAGGAGCAACTGGGATAGAATCCGGCGCCCCAACCGGGACTAGAACCCGGTGTGCCGGTGCCACAGGCGGAGGATTAGCCAAGTGAGTCGCGGCGCCGGCCACTCATTTTTATGATTTCAGTGCTTTTTAAATTCAGTTTTTTGAGGGAATTTTCATTTTTGTTCAAAATTTTGCTTTCAGAATAGTTTGAATAATTTTTACCTCAGCAATTCAGCATCTTTGTTTTCTTATTGGCTCTTATTTAGATCGGATCTTATTTAGATAGCAGATCTTGTTGCGTAATTTATTTAGTATATTATTGTTATTGTTTATAAAATCAAACTGTAATGGTAGCAGCCAAGAATCAGTTTATCAACATAAGTAGAGAAGTTAAAATTCATATCTAGTGTATGAATCTCTTGGTTTAAAGTATTTGACAAAAATAAATCAAAATTGTTTATTTTCCACTGGACCAAATTCCAGAACAGGGTTGCGGGAACAACGGCTCTTTACATTCCAGTCTGTGGCTCTGAAATAGCAATTCTGCTGTGTTACAGGTAAGATTCTGACCCAATCAGCAGTTATTCAGAAGGATGCATCTTCGAACACTTTCCAGTTCAACAAGAACAGAGTATGTAGGCACACTATAAATGGTTGATAAATGAGTGTCAGGAGGTAAACATAACCAGAGAACGCTGTGAGCAAAAAAAAAAAAAAAAAAGGCAGAATTGTGAAAGGACTTGATCTGGAAGAAGATCTTCACGGAGGTCATGAGTTTTCAAGTTTAGACCCCCCTGTTTCATCTCTGTGTATGCATAATCTGTTTTGGGACTCACCCTATGTGCTATTATTTCCACTAACCCATCCCAATTGGAATTCCACCCTGGAATGTTGAGGTTTCCAAATATTAAACTATTTACCAGTTATAGAAACAATGCAGATTTCTCATCTACTTACCCGTGCCTCTTCTGACTATCATGTCCTTAGTTGCCTTAAAAAAATCAGTTTCTCTCCTGTATGTAAGCTCTCTGTCTTTACTTGCGTGAGTTTGTCTTCCTCCTCCTCACTCGAGCGATTCCTCTGCTTTCCCATGCCCTACACCATTCTTTCGTCTCCTGGGGCTGATCTGTCCATTTCCTGTGGGGTACATGCTTGGCCCAAATGTGTGCAATCATGAAGTTTCCTTTGGGATCTGGGTGGGTGGGAGGGGATAACTCTTGGTGCCTGGTGCACAGAGCTTGTGTCTCAGGAGAAGAATCATAGAAAACAATTAAGTGAGCATTTGTCAAAAATGCTGGCACGTGCACATGTCTTTCGGCTCCCAAAAGACTTGCCTTCTGGATTGCTAACCTCACGACGCTGGCTAGCCCGATGGAGAGATTGCCAAGCGCATCCAGCTCGTGCAGCCTGAAGGCCAGTTCACTTGACTCTCTGGAAATCATTCTTTTACTCACTTGGGAGGTTCTGGGGCCTCTTCATTTCCTCAGAAACAAGGCCCACCCAAATGATTTCAAGAGCACGTCGCAGCAGTCTCCGCAAGCAGACAAGCTGTGAAAGTTGGAAATCTGTAGCTCTGCTCCTTTGCCAGTTAGCGAAGCACATTCTTTTCCCAGTCACATAGGTTTACAGCCTCCCAAGGCTTTTCCCATGAAAGGTAATGGGAGTCAGTGTCAAGTTCAGTTAAGATGAGTGATTAGGGAGATCTGTTGTGACTAAGAATGAGGTTCTTAGTTAAGGATCAGCAGAGACCACAGGAGATGAGGGTTTGCCTCTCTTCCATCTGTTTTTAGGAATAATGGAGAGAAGCAGAAGTCTGTGCTTTGCCTGCTAAATTCCCAGCTTCAATTTCTCAATATCAGCAATGCATAGGTTGAGGATGAAGCCTCTTTCCTTTCTGGTGGTGTGACAGTGAGCTGACCACAGCCGGATGAGAACTAGAAGGGAAATCCCTGAACTGGATCAGTGGCCAAAGTTCTGCTGTGTCAGTGCATGGGCACAAGAGCCCCGTCACCCGCAGCACTGTTCCATGACATCCATGCGGAAGTCACTACACCAATGGGAAAATAAATCCCACTGTATCAGTCCTTTTTCAATTGTTATCATAAAATACCTGAAGTTTGGTATTTTACAGATAAGAGGTTTGTTGGGGTATTGACACTGCGGGCGGAGGCTTAGGTTACTATGACACAGTGCCAGCCCCTAGGTTACAGTTTTAGAGCCTGAAAGTCAAAGAGTGAGTAGTCCAACCATTAGGTCTGCTTGACTGCACCACAACGTGGCAGGTGGCATCATGGTGTATGACAGCGAGAGATCACACAGGCAGAGGGACCCAGGGTTCAGGATCACTCTTTTATTACAAGCTATCCTGATGAGAAGTTACACGAGTACCTCAAGAACTACATTAACTTCTTCCGAGGGAAGTGCCCCGGTGAGCTTGCTACCTTCCACCAGGTGCCATGCAATGTTCCACTCCTTACCAACTAGGGACCAAGCCCTTTAGCACATGAACTTCTGGGGAACCAACCACATACAAACTACAGCACCCATCATTCATCCAAGCCTTTCCCCTGCTTACCTCGTATTAACATTACCTTTATTTATCAAGCAACTAACATGCAGAAATGTGACTGGCAAAAGGCAGAAATTTGGTGGAACTACATTTATGCTTGAATGTTAGTTTCTCCTCATTCCTTATATTGCTGCCTTTCCATTACTTAAATTGGATATAGTACTTCAGTAATGATGTTCCTGATTTATAACTCTCACTACATCGCTCTCTTGCTTTAAAATTTCCAATGGCTATTTAGAATAGGTAGTCTTTAGCATGACACCATTCCCCTGAAACTCAAGCCATGCTGAATTATTGTAGTTTCCAAAACCATGGGGCCCTTTAGAGTCTCTGTCACTATTTGGAGCCACTCTCCTGCCTGGGCCATTTGGAAAACTGCTGTTTGAAAATGAAGGGGAGACACAGGAGAAAACATGCTACCTGTGGGGAATCGCAGGTTTCTGTTTGGCAATGGATTAGCATGAGGGATGAGATATGATGAGAAGTGAGCACATTAGATCAAGGTATCCGTTTATGATGATTACTAACACCTATTCTGCAATCCATGCATCAGGTTCTTAGCATATTATTTTTTAAACTTTTTTAAAGGTTTATTTATTTATTTCAAAGTCAGAGTTACACAGAGAGAGAGGAGAGGTGGGGGGGGGGGTTCTTCCATCCGGTGGTTCACTCCCCAATTGGCTGTAATGGCCGGAGCTGTGCCGATCCGAAGCCAGGAGCCAGGGGCTTCTTCCAGGTCTCCCATGTGGGTGCAGGGGCCCAAGGACTTAGGCCATCTTCTACTACTTTCCCAGGCCATAACAGAGAGCTGGATAGGAAGTGGAGCAGCTGGGTCTCAAACCAGCGCCCATATGGGATGCCGGCGCTTTGGGCCAGGGCGTTAACCCTCTGTACCACAGCGCTTGCCCTTAGCATATTATTTTAAAAACTTACAACTACCCCATGGAAAAAGAGTATTGTTTAGCCTCTATCTCTCATTTCAATTCAATTTTATCTAAATACAGGTGGTGGCTGTATAAGAGATTGGCACTATACTTTATCATGGCTAGCATTGGAATGTAGCGGTAAAGCCACCATCTACAATGCTGGCATCCCATGTGGATGCCGGTTTGTGTTCTGACTGCTCCACTTCCAATCCAGCTCCCTGATGATGGCCTGGGGAAAGCAGTGGATGATGGCTCAAGTGCATGGGCCTCTGCTACCCACAAAGGACACCTGGAAGAAGCTCCTGTGTCCTAGTTTTGGCCTGGCCCAGCCCTGGCCATTGTGGCCATCTGGAGAGTGAACCAGACTCCCCAGGAGTTGAGTTTAGCTGCCTCTGCAGAAGACTAAAGGTTTTAGGAGAGTTCCTTTAGCATCTCTCACACTTTCCTTCTCTGGGAATGAATTCGAGAGGTTCCTAGGTATTACATGATCCGGAGCCTTCAACTGTGTTACAATAAATTTCTTGAGCAGTTGGATGCCAGATTAAGTAAAATGTGAACAAGTAAGCAGAGGAAGCAGAACTGAAGTACAACTCTGCTCACAACAAAGAAGTCAAGGCAAACCCTGTGTTCTCTGGCTAACTCATCAAAAGATGTGAGTTTTGGAGTTGCCTAGGGCAGAACGGCAAAGTCTGAGACTATTTTAAATTCTAAGAACTTTCAAATTAGTGGTTGGAAATTTACACTGAAAGCTGTTGTTAAGAAGTTCCAAGAATCCCAGACTCTGTGCTGGAAAAGACCTTATGGATCTTGTACTCCAGCTTCCATGCTTTGTGGGTGTGGGAATTGAGATCAAAGAGTCAGGGTCTTGCTGGCATAGATGGAGGCGAGTTCTTTCTGCCTGCACCATATTGTCTGCTGATAATTTGTGTGCTTCTCTTCTGTTACACGATTTCTCCTCACTTGGCGAACAGGGTACTCAGAATTGCATCACACTTCTTTAACAGTCTACTGGCCTGTCATGTAGTTGTTCATTTATTTTTTCCAACTATTTGTTTATTTTAACATAAAGAGAACAGACTTAATGTAATTCATAGATACAGTTCTTAAAAAAATATCGTTAGCTCTTTAAGGAGTTGGAAAAACTCCATGGAGGGAGAAGTGAATTCAGTCAGCAATTCCATCTTAGCTTTATTGTTGCTTTTTTCTTAATAATTCATACTGGCCGGCGCTGCAGCTCACTAGGCTAGTCCTCCGCCTCGCGGCGCCAGCACACCGGGTTCTAGTCCCGGTCGGGGCACCAGATTCTGTCCTGGTTGCCCCTCTTCCAGGCCAGCTCTCTGCTGTGGCCAGGAGTGCAATGGAGGATGGCCCAAGTACTTGGGCCCTGCACCCCATGGGAGACCAGGAGAAGTACCTGGCTCCTGCCATGAGATCAGCGCGGTGCGCCGGCCGCAGCGCGCCGGCCGTGGCGGCCATTGGAGGGTGAACCAACGGCAAAGGAAGACCTTTCTCTCTGCCTCTCTCTCTCACTGTCCACTCTGCCTGTCCAAAAAAAAAAAAAAAAAAAAAAAAAGACTCAAAAAAAATTCATACTGGTCTCTGGATCTAAGGGGTTCAAAACGATTTGCCTGTATGAGGGCCATCATTATGTTACAATATGTGGAAATTATTACTGATGATGTAACCAAAGATCAGATAGACTGAGTTACTGGCTTACCTTCAGATTGCATAGGAATCACGAGAATCTAGTTTTTAAGAATCCTCATTCGGCACTGGCACTGTTGCACAGTAGGTTAATCCTTTGCCTGAGGCATCCATATGGGCGCTGGTTCTAGTCCTGGCTGTTCCTCTTCCAATCCAGCTCTGTGCTGTGGCCTGGGAAAGCAGAAGATGGTCCAAGTCCTTGGGCCCCTGCATCCGTGTGGGAGACCGGGAAAAAGCACCTGGCTCCTGGCTTCGGATAAGTGCAGCTCCGGCCGTAGCAGCCACTTGGGGAGTGAACCAACGGACAGAAGATCTTTATCTGTCTCTTCCTCTCACTGTCTGTAATTCTACCCCTCAAATAAATAAACAAAATATTTAAAAGAAAAAAAGAATCCTCACTGACAGCAAAGATCACCATTAGTCAGAATCTCTCCTAGGAGAAGGCTTGTGCACTGATAGGGAGAAGATGGGGGAGATCCTGACAGGAGGTCTCACAAAGTGCCTGGAGAGTCCCCAGGGAAGCTTTCAACAGCACTTCTCTGATGAGCTTTTAGGGGCTGCAACTATGGCATAGTAGCCTAAGCCAGTGCCAGCATCCCATATGGGCACCGGTTCAAGTCCTGGCTGCTCCTCTTCTGATCCAGCTCTCTGTGATGGCCTGAGAAAGCAGTAGAAGATGGCCCAAGTCCTTGGGTCCCTGTACCCACATAGGAGACCTGGAAGAAGCTCCTGGCACGTGGCTTTGGATGGACCCAGCTTCTGCTGTGGTGGCCATTTAGGGAGTGAACAAGTGGATGGAAGACCTTTCTCTCTCTCTCTCTCTCTGAAACTCTACCTCACAAATAAATAAATAAAAATCTTTAAAAAAAAGGGTAAGCTTTTATAGGGGAACTTCATGACCTATCTTATTGTGCTTGATTCAGGGCTTTTCTCACCATCATTGACAGCGATACTTTAAAAAAATGAAAGACTTGAATTGATGGAAACTAACATGGAAGCATCTGGTATAGTATAAAGCAAGGAAGAAACTCATTCAGCGCATATTGATGGAAAGAAGGAAGAAGAAATGAGAAGGTGGGAGAGGAAAGATGGGAAGGGCTTTTAAAAACAACTATTAAAGAAGAAAACAATGGCCCTAAAATTCAAATTGCTAGGTGGCCTAAATATAATCCATTTGCAACATTTGGACAGAAAATCATTCTATTTATGGAATTTTGTGACTTAAATTTGGAACTAAGTTTTGAACTTAACTTCAAGGAATATCTGAAAAATATTTTGTTGGGTTTTCTTCCCATATAATTCTATAATTGAAATCACTTGGCATTTGGGCCACAATGTTGTATAATAGATGATTTATATGTAGTGACACAGATACAAGTGCTATATCTACCATTAAGGAAGTACATAGAGCTAGAAAAAGATTTTTCTTAAAAGATAAATCTTGATTGGCAAATTTTACTTGTTATGAAAATTATTAAGCTTAATTACAATATGTTGTACAAAATCTATGGCAAAAGTACTATATAGTTGTAAAACCCATAACACATGATCTTTGAGAAATTAATGTTTTGTCAAAAATGTTTATGATTAAATTTTAAAAATTAATACTTATATGCTAGAAATAATGATACATGATGAAAATATCTTCCTATTTTGTGTGGCGGAAGGGCTGGAGATATGGCAGAATATTTTCTCAGAGTCAATTTCCAGAGAACACTTCGAATCAAAATAAGCAGCATCACCAATTTCTTCCTAAAGAGGGCCGAATTCTTGCTTAAATAAAGATACAAACGCCACAGCGCCATTCAAGGCCCACCACTGATTACCATTCTAGATTTGTGGATCCTATGGTTTAAACTCTGGGTTTGCACATAACTTCTTGTCGCTCAAGTACCTCCTCAGCATCTTCCCTCTCTCATGTCACCCACCTTCTCTGCCCTCCTCCTATCTGCTGGCCTTCCACACCCACAGCAATTTCCATCATGAAAAAAAATTACTTGGGGCTGACATTGTGACATCGTGTGTTAAGCTGCCACCCGCAGTGGCAGCATCCCATATGGGCACCTGTTTGAGTCCCTGCTACTCTATGTCTGATACAGATCCCTGCCAATACACCTGGGAATGTTACAGGGACTCAAGTGCTTGGGTCCCTGCATCCATGTGGGAGACCCAGATGAAGCTCCTGGCTTTGGATTGGCCCAGCTCTGGTAGTTGCAGACATTTGGAGTGAACCAGCGGATGGAAGATCTCTCTCTATCTCTTTCTTTCTCTCTTCGTCCCTCCTTCTCTCTATGTAACTCTATCTTTCAGAAAAATAAAATAAATGTTTTAAAAAAATTACTTGTCTGGCCAAATGCTACCTCCTCCATACTGACTGTACCATTTGCTAGCTAGGTAATTCACTTCAATTTTTTGAAATCCCAAAGCAATTCACAGTCAGTACCATAGCAAAGGGAAAATGTTCTATTATGCAGTATAGTCCTTGCTTGTACTTTTCTTTATCTCTTCTATCAGACTATAAGCTGCTTAAATTTTTGAAAAAAAATAAAACTTATTTAGTTTACTTATTTGCATGGGAGAGAGAGAAAGAGGGTAGAGAGGGATAGAGAGAGAGAGTCTGAAAAACAGGTCATCAGAAAATCTGATTGCTTTCTTTCCTGAATAATGATGGCAAAGATGAAAATAACAGTAGCAGCTGGTGCTTATTGATAACTTGTTTTAGTCAGTGTTCCAATCATGTGACGCATGTTGGTCACTAGTACCTGGGGTTTGGGTGCTATTATGATCTTTCTTTTACTGGCAGGGAACCGAGGCAGAGAGGGAATGTTGTACAGGATGCAACTGAGAGGGCCCAGATTAAAGCCAGGCAGGCTGTCTCCAGGGCCCTCACTCCTAATTTCTTTGCAAACATCTCACCCATTTCAGCCTTGACCTAAGTATTCCAAATAAATGAAGTCTCATGCGGGCACCTCCTTTTCCAGTTAATGAAAATATTCATGGCCTCTCTTTAAAAGACCGCATGTGTGGCAGTTACCAGCAGTGAGTGAAACTTTGGCCATCCTCAAAGAAAGCCACAGTGTCTGGTTGATAAAAGCCATAATTTACTTGAGCTGCTCTGGGACTGGACCCCTTAAAGAAAATGCAGGCAGACACTTGGCAACTGGGCTCTCCCAGACGCTCAAGCGCGGGGTTGTGTTGGTGTTGGCAGTGGGGGACGATTTGCTTCCTCCCTGTTTCATGAACTGTCACATCAGCCTCTTTGATCCTCCAAGGGTCTCAAGTGTGCCAAAATCATTATTCCACGTTATTGCTCTGTTTCAGATAATTGCCAGAGAAAATGCTAAGGTTGGTAATGACCAAGGTAGGGAAATATGGCTCCTTGCATGGTATAACATTTATATATTACATACTCAAAAAGGCTCCAGAGTGGAGGCATTGCTTATTTTTATTGTCCCAAAGCCATGAAAGGAAAAAAAGGGAATGAACAGAAATTGATACATCTGGAACATGAGCCAGGCATGATTTACTCACATTTTTACCTGACCTGAAATTGCTTATTTAGAAAAAAGAAACGTTATAAAGCCTCAGGAAAATGTCATGAATCAGAGCCAACATGATTTCACATTGGGGCTCCATAAACTGTGTGCTTTTTTTTTTTTTTTTTTAAGCAAAGAAAATGTCCAAGAAAATCAAATTGAGCCAAAGGTAGCCCTGCCACCATGACCATCACCATAGCAACAGTTGCATAGCTGGCTGCCTTCTGATGACACAGCATGGAAACCCCAAATACTCTGACCGTAAACCTGCTGGGTCTTTATAGGCCGCCCTTACTACAGACAGAAAGACAGAAAGTGAGCACTGATTTGGGAAAATAACAGACAACAGACAATGGACTTGCCCTTTAGGTTACTGGCTCGAAAATTGCTATGGGCTAACCACATAGTACATTACTGAAACACATGACTACAGGAAGTCAAGAGACAGAGAAATAGTTGATTAAAGCCTTCTATCCTACTTTAATGGTTCCCTTACCTTGTTTGTTCTTGGCACCTTGTAAGTAATGTGAACACAGTTTTGAAGCAATTAGATAATAAACGCTATTCTTATAGCTACCAGCTGTAAGATACTTTAGAAACCATCAATTTTTTAAAATTAACTGAACTCCAGACTTCATTTAGTTTTCATCTGTTTTTCCATTAATGCCCACTTTCTGTTCCAGGATTCAATCTAGGGCAGGATACTGCACGTAGTTATCATGTCTCTCCAGTCTCCCTGTCTCCTATGATCTCTTACTTTCTCAAACTTTCTTTTTCTCTCTCTTTCTTCCTCTCTCTCTCTTTCTTCATTTTTCCTTTCTCTCTCTCTCTCTTTCTCAACTTTGACAATCAGGAGGAATGCCAGCAAAGTATCCTGAGGAATGTCTTCCAATCTGAGTTTGTCTGATGTCTTTTTCATAGTTATACTGGGGTTATAGGTTTTGAGGAAGATCACAGAGGTGAAATGTCTTTCTTGTCACATCATATTGAGGGTGCATGGTAACTTTAGGACATCATTGGTAATATTAACCCTTATCATTTGTTTTATGTCATCTTTACCAGATTTCTCCAGTGTGAAGTTACTATTTTTCCTTTCCATACTCTACTGTTTGGGAATAAGTCACTATACCCTAGCCCATTCTCAGAGTCTGTATAGAAGAGAGTTCCCTTTTTGGAAGGGGAGATCTGTAGGTATTTCTGGGAATTCTTCTGTACAGAATGTTTGACTCTTTTCATTTTGTATTCACTCATTTATTTACATTGGCTCTTACTCATGATAGTTATCTTACATTTAAAGTTATAATCTAATGCTATGTTATGTATTTTGTTGAACAAATTTCTCCAACTCTGCCCGTTGGGAACTCCTTTAGATTAGCCTTTGTGTTCCTTTGATTCATCCCCACTCATTTGTTAAACATTCCCTTTCATTTCTACTACAAGATGCTTCAGGCTCATCTATTTAACCTGCCCAAGCCCCAGCACCAGTTATTTCTTCAAGGATTCTTGGTTATTTTTATTTGAAGAATGGTGTCTAGAGACTAAGGAAATCATGAATTTCTTGATTCTCCTTCTTTTATCGAATAAAGACACTGAAGTGCAGATAGCGAACATAGACTATCTGATATATTATCTGATGTTGAGTTAATGCTATGCATAGTCTGACATCTAGTTCAATGGTCTTTCTTATACTTCTGTCTTTGTTATATTTCTATGCTTTCCTAGCTCTCCTGTGTGCCCCTTAAAGGTAGGAAGTATGCTTTCTACTCTTTGCAAAGTAGCCATTGTGCCTTAGATGGTGCTGAGCATAGAAAATAAGTACACGAATCAGCTCTCTGAGGCAACCTCTTCTCCAGCTTCATCTTTATTTGACAAGGTCAGACAGTTTTTAATTCCTACTCTAGACTATTGCAATTTCCACTAACAGTGATTTCCTCTTCCTTAATCTTTCCTACTCACCATTGCAAGATCAAGGATAAAATTGCAGAGTTTTGATAATCTCTTATTTAACTTTCATTTTAGTAGAAAAAAATTAAATTGCCAACATTCAAAATTATTCACTTTTTAAATTCTCCCGGATCTTGAACAGACTCTATGATTATCTTAGCAAATAGTGCTTATCATATGTTGCTCAGAAAGGAAGGAGCCTCAGACATAATCTCTCCTAGTTTTCTTGTCTTCTATCACTAATCCCATCTTTGTCTTCTATCAACCTTACCTTTTTCCTTCCTGTTCCAAAATCAGTATGTCTACTGTTTTTGTAGGTTTTAACTAGTGTTGTTGAATCTAACTTCTCTAGAATAGTGCCCTATTAGTTATTACTTCTGAAATTTACATTTCTAATCTCTTTTCTATTGTCTGATTTTGTTGAATATGTTTATAGACTGAATTATTTCCCATTCTAAAACAAGACAAAACAAAACTTCCCTTGGTCTTTCTTCTTTACATCATGCTATTTCTACTTCCATTCATCCATATTACTCAAAAGAAAAGTCTCCAGTCTCCAATCACAGCATTTCCTGTCCTGTGCACAATTAATTAACTGATCCTACCTGGATTTAGATTCCCTTATTCTTTTTTTTTTTTTTTTTTTTTTTTGACAGGCAGAGTTAGACAGTGAGAGAGAGAGACAGAGAGAAAGGTCTTCCTTTTCTGTTGGTTCACGCCCCAAATGGCTGCTACAGCCAGTGCACTGCGCCAATCTGAAGCCAGGAGCCAGGTGCTTCCTCCTGGTCTCCCATGCGGGTGCAGGGCCCAAGCACTTGGGCCATCCTCCACTGCCTTCCCGGGCCACAGCAGAGAGCTGGACTGGAAGAGGAGCAATGGGGGCAGAATCCAGCGCCCCAGCTGGGACTAGAACCGGGGTGCCGGCACCACAGGCGGAGGATTAGCCAAGTGAGCTGCTGCGCTGGCCTAGATTCCCTTATTCTAATTAACTCTTTTCAATATTCCTAAAATGTCATAGTGGCCTGTTAAATGATTTGTTTTTCTATCACTCATGCTCCTGGTAAGAAACAGTACATTCAAATGGTATAATTTCAATAAAATGGATCTTAGTGAAGCAAAGTAATTATTTAGGGAGGTAAAAGGAGCTGACCAGGGGTGCTGAGTTCCAGGGATCAGCAGAAGCTGGATAGCAAGTGAGGAGGAGTGGTCCCAGAAATAGGCAAGAGCTATAGCAGCCTGATATAGCTCTGTTTTCCACAGAGGAAGATCAGCCTCAGTGAAAAACGTAGCTCAGCATGGAGCTGGAGGGAAGAAACATCTTTGCTTTTCTGTTCTCTTTTCCTTTGATATCCTGCTGATAACTGTCGCTGGGTAACCCTACCTTAAGACAGAGGCCAGCCGGTGCTGCGGCTCACTAGGCTAATCCTCCGCCTTGCGGCGCTGGCACACCGGGTTCTAGTCCCGGTCGGGGCGCCGGATTCTGTCCTGGTTGCCCCTCTTCCAGGCCAGCTCTCTGCTGTGGCCAGGGAGTGCAGTGGAGGATGGCCCAAGTGCTTGGGCCCTGCACCCACATGGGAGACCAGGATAAGTACCTGGCTCCTGCCATCGGATCAGCGCGGTGCGCCGGCCACAGCGCGCCGGCCATGGCGGCCATTGGAGGGTGAACCAACGGCAAAAGGAAGACCTTTCTCTCTGTCTCTCTCTCTCACTGTCCACTCTGCCTGTCAAATAAAAAAAATAAAATAAAAATTAAAAAAAAAAAGACAGAGGCCAAGGAGGGTCAGGGAAAGCAGTTTGTGGAGGTCAGCCTTCTATGGGGAGAGCAGTGCAGAGAAGGGTGGGTAATAGAGGGAAGACGTGTGCGGTGGAGCGGCGAAGGGAGAAAAGCCAGCATAGTTACTTACCTTGCTTAGCATTTAGGAAGGTTTTTCTGCTACTGAGGTATCTAATGCTATCCTGGTTTCTTTCAGTGAAAAATAAAAATGAGCACCTACTATGCTGAGAGGGCTGTGGCAGAAACACGAGAAGCAGTGGTGTAAGGACAAGTGCTCTCTCTTCCTTCAGGAACGTTCTATTCCTTTCCAGTCGCCTCCACCAGTTCTCCTGTTCTCTCTCTCTCTGCTGTTGGCATCCCTCCGAATTATCTCCTGAGGCCTCTCCTCTCTCTGGGAGCTCTATTCACCCACAAAACTTTAGTTCTCCTGTGTGTTCAAGGACTTTCAAATCCATATTCTAAACTCAAACTATCCAGCTTGTTAGCAAGAGATTCAAGGACTTGAACTGCTTGTTAGTCAAGGATTCAAGACTTCTATACACAGGCCTGAATTCTGTTCTTACTGTCTCTGATAGTCTCTGTGCTTCTCCCTTCCACCAAAAAAAAAAAAAAAAAAAAAAAAAAAAAAAAAATCCAAGTATGGATTCTTTCTGTTTTGTTGTGCTTTAATCTGTTTTTTTTTTTTTCCCATGATGTATCACAAGCACCTGTAATAGTATCTGGCATATGATGGACACTCAATAAATAAATATTGAATAGTAACTGAATTGCTTCCAGTAAAATTAGGTAACTCTCTACTCCCTGAACATATGACCTCACTTATCCCACAGGATTTTCTTCCATTGTCTCTATCTGTAATCCAACTTCTTCCAAGACCCAACTCAAATATGCTCTGTATGTGCTCTCTTAGATATCTCTCATCAAAATTAATCCATTCATCATCTGTTCTGACAGTGCATCTTATTTATGTTTTTATTTCAGCACCACTATGATGCTATACAGAATAGTTAGATGTATGTGTTTCTTTCTAAATTCTTATTTATTTATTTATTTTTTCATTTTCCATTTGAAAGGTGGAAAGAACCAGACCAGATGGAGAGGAGAGAAAGCGTGAGAGCAAGAGATAGAGACAGAGACAGACAGAGAGAAAGATCTTTCATCTGCTGTTTCATTCCCCCCAAATACCCAAAACAGCTGGGGCAGGCCTGGCTGAAGGCAGGAGCCTGAAACTCAATCCAGATCTACCGAGTGAGTGGCAGGGACCCACTGTGCCACCACCTACAGCCTCCCACAGAACACATGAGCGGGGAGCTGGAAGCTTGGACTCCAACTCAGCACTCTGATATGGGATGCAGGCATTGTACTCACTGTGCCCATGCAGGTCTCCAGATGTGTGTATTTGTTTTCTCCTCCCACAACCCCATAGTTACCTAGGATACCTCGTTCCTTGTTATTCCTCTATATCTCTAAAGAGCCTAGCAAAGCGCTCTGCTGAATTTAAGAGGAACGTTTAAAATATGTAATATCTCTGTATGTTAAAATCTCATTTCTTTTCAGGAAAGTGAGGGATTATTGCTTCCTTAAAGCTGTAGCATCAGAGAGTTGTCAGGAGGTATAGCTGAAAAGCTTATGTGAGATGGCACCTATGGTATGAACTCCTGGCTCTGTAGGCCACAAGCCCTCGTTTTAGAATAGCCTTCTGAATCTAAAACACCATGACGCCACACAACCTATCTGCTCTGTGACATTTATTCGGCTGAGGCTCAATGAACTCAGTTATGCTGAGGGGAAGCCACCTTGATCCAGCTCTCTACCCTTGTGAAAACTGACGATTGCAGGAAAAAAATGATCCAAGAATGGAGTAAATCACAAGAACCAGAATAAGTTTCTGACTAATATATAAGTATTAAACATGTCCATCTAAGTCTATATGGAGATAGCTGAGGCTTGTTTGTCATGATTCAGGCTGGACCTATTTTTGAATCTATTTATCATACCCCATGTGTTAGAGATCAACAGCCAAGTCCAGGTTGGGCTTCAGCAATCCTAGCCTGGCTCTCTTTGCTATTCTCTCACTAACATATGGTGAGGATCAGGCTTCCACTTCTCTTTTTATGTTTTTTGGTCTTGGCTCCTGATCTACAGTGGGTGGCTGTAAAGACTAGAATGCACATGTTGCTTCTGGAACTTCAACATACAAATTAACTCCTCTGACTTGTAGAAGATAAAAATCTCCCACTTCCTTCAGCTTCTAATAAGTTAGAAATTAGGAGAAGTGTGGCTTCTCAAAGACAATTGTAAAACTCCAATTTAAAAACTGGATGGATGGAGAGTGTGATATCATACTGCCTAACTATTTGCCAAACCCATTTACTTTTCTTCCTGGACATGCAGTTACTGTGTATTTTCCAGCCTCTATTAAATCCATGTCATGTGACTGATTTTAACTAGCAGACTCCAAGTGGAAGGGATCTGTACTACTTCATTGTCTGTTCCATAAAAATTTCCTGTATTTCAAACTTCATGAATTTTCCCTTGCACAGCTTGATATACATGAACAGGGTAACTTGAAGACACATGTTGAAGGTGGCATAAGCATCTTTCTTGTCCTTGAATCACAACGTAGAGCAGAACTGGCCTGTGATTACAAACACTCGTCTCAGAATTTATGTAGGGGGTACAGCAGTTGGCATTACCTCCATAGGTTAGGGGAGAATTAAAGGGGAATGTTAAGAAAGAAAGCAATGGTATAGATGGTATGAAGATTTTAATAGAGTGATATATAATAGATCTTCTTCTATATTAGCTGACATCTTTGGAGTCAAAGATGGAAAGTAAGATTAGTGTTTATTAACTTTCTCTAGGCCTTACTACTCATGGCCAACAATGTGGGAAGGCAAACTCAACACTATAAACATACGTTCACAACTCTAAGGTAATGCATTGTAACCTAAACACAACAAGGGTACTCCAATGCACAACAAGGGCAATGCATTGTAATCTAAACACAACAAGGGTACTTCAAAAATGTCCTGAAAATATCAAATCAGAAGATAGATTTATTTTGCTGCAAAAATATTTGAAATCTATGCATACAGCGATTTTTCAAAAAGTTCATGGCAAATGTACATTATGAAAAAACAATGGATGGGTTTCAAAAATTTTTTGCACCAAAATAAACTTATCCTTTGATTCATTTGTCCATGAACTTTTTGAAATACTTTCCTATCTAAGAAAGAAATATTTCTCAAAAAAATGAATTCCAGAAATACATTTTTGTCATCACAAATTCTGGTCTTTTGTTATTGTGAGAAGCAGTTTAACTCTTTACAGTCTCTTTGACTCAATCATCTCCTTTTTTAAAAGGTGGTCTCTCCGGTTATATTCAGGTTTTGGAAAAGTTAGCTTAAAGGGATACACTGTTTTAAGATTTACGGGATGCTTCTATTTCCCAGGAGATACAAAAGTACTTAAAACTTAACTAACAGACTTCCCATACTCTAAACAAGGAAGATTCCATAATGCCATGATTGGCTCTGAATTGCACATTATCACCAGCATCCTTTTATACTACCATATTTTTTTTCTAAAATGATAAGGTCTAATTTTGTGCATGACACTCATTGAAGTTTTTATTTTTCCCTTTGCAAAGTTATCTGGAGATTGCTAATGAAAATTAACAGAGAGATATTCTGACAGCAGTAGATACACAAGCTAAGAGTCGAAACTTTACACAATAGTTTGAGATGAAATCTACTGAAATCAATATAATTCATGAGATAAAATATAAAAATCAATATAGATTATTGGCCAAGATTTTTAGTCTCTCTGGAAAAGGATATATATTTGCTTAGTTCTGCTAATTAGACTGGCATGTCCAACATTTGTTTGGAATCGTACCAATATCAAAACATTTAGTTTTTCTTAAATGTCTCATAGTTAAAAACTGAAAACAAGAACCAAAAAAATGCATTTCCAATAAAGATGGAACTTTGAAGTCACATTTTAAAGTTCTTTGCCTTGTGTGTGCCTACCATACACAAGAAGGTAGAGCCACTCTTAATACAATTAAAAAATGTTTAAATGCATGTAAAGATCTGATAAAGAGCAAAAAACAAAGCAGTAAAGAAAGAAAGCAGCCTACAGCCCGCTGAGTTCTGGAACCAGAAACAGTCGAAAAGAAATTTGACTCCATCAAGGTAATGGAGAGCATAAAATGTCCCACAAACAGCAAACGATGAGAGCCAGACTCACTGCGAGAAATAAGAGGCTGCATAAATCCTGTGGCAGGGAAGAAAATAAACTAAAAACCCCAGGTAAATAAAGGAAATAAAAACTTCCATCCAAGGTGAATTTACAAAGTGAAATTCTGCAGCACATGAAAGACCAATATTTAGCAGCCAACATATTCAGTAAGCAAGTGGTGAATTCACTTTCAACTAGATGACTATAATAGAACAATGTAAAAATGACCTTTAAATAGTATATCAAAAGTTCTCAAATGGGGCTGGCGCTGTGTCATAGTGGGTAAAGCCACTACCTGCGGTGCTGGCATCCCATATGGGCACCAGTTCAATCCCAGCTTCTCCACTTCCAATCCAGCTCTCTGCCATGGTCTGGGAAAGCAGTGGAAGATGACCCAAGTCATCTTGCTTGGGCCCCTGTGTCTGAGTAGGAGACCTGAAACAAGCTCCTGGCTCCTGGATTTGGATTGGCCCAGACTTTGAGGCCACTGGGGAGTGAACCAGCGGATGCAAGACCGCTCTCTCTCTCTCTCTCTGCCTCTGCCTCTCTGTAACCTTGCCTTTCTAATAAATAAATAAATAAATCTTTTTAAAAAGTTCTCATATAACAAAAATAGTAGTAGCTTTATAATACAGAACAGTCATAAAACAAAACCCAAGTGATGTGGCTCAAGGACAGATGAATATAAAAAAATAAGGAAATTGAATTATTAGTGTTGAAAATATAATAATTAGAACAAAATATCAAAAGCATGGATATCTCACATGAGTATGAAAAAAATTAGTGAAATGGAAGATAGTATTTAGGAAATCCCCTGAAAGTGACACAGAAATATCATGAAATGATATTTGAAGATGTAAGGAGAAATAAAGGACACATTTAGATACTTAATAGATCTTCCAAAAGTAGAGAATAAACTTATTTGTGGAGAAGCATCAAAGTGATATTGTTAGAGAAATTTCCAGCCTTTCTAGACTTCAAGTGAGCACCGGATACAACTTAAAATAGCTAGAAATAAATTCATCGTAACATATTCTAATTTACTTCAGATGATCAAAAATAAAGAATTCTATCAGAGAGAAAAGATAGTTTATCTACAGAGGAATGATGGAAAATGTGATACTAAGTGTCTCATTTGCAACTGTAGGTACAGAGGATGAGGTTATAAGCTTTGAGATTCTGCCTTGCAATAATCCATCACCTTCTGATTGTATATGTGACTAAACAATTACTTTTGAATGATGAGGAAAATAAATAATATTTCTGGATAAAGATAAAATCTGGCCATTCACAGATGCTTATGTAAAAAAATTTTAAGGATAAACTTTAATAAAAAGAAAAGTAAGTTAAGAAGGAAAAAAGAAAATGCATGTTTATTGCAGAAAACTTGGAAAGTAGAGGAATAAACAAGTGTTAGTATAGCATTCAAAGGCATGAACATTTTATTATACTTAAAGATTTTAAATCTAACACTTGTTTTTGTATTTTTGTGTATAATCATAATAATATTTTATATTAAAGCTTTTATGCTATTTTCACCTAACTGTATAACAAGCACTCATTGTGTTATACTAATACAACTTATAAATATAATCTTTTATAAATATAATTTTAAGCCTTCATGATCTTTCAAAAATTTTTGGACATTAATTTTTAAATAATATATTGATGCAATCTAAACTTGTATTGAAATACTACATGGTATCCCATAAATGCATACGATTATTGCATTTCAATTAAAAACTAAAAATGGGATAAAAATAACATTCTGATATAATTTCAAAAGCCAACAGAAATTTCTGAATCATATAAGAATTTCCACATATAAATATATAAATAGTCTATGTTTTTATTCATTGTATTTGTTCAATATATAGACACTGAAACATAGTAAGTAGCTAGTCTTAATTAAGAAAACACTAAAATATTCAAGACAAAAATTTAACCAAAGACTAATCCTGGATGCGATTCCTATAGGTAAATTGAGAAATTAAGTGAACAGAAACTTTTCT
Source organism: Oryctolagus cuniculus (assembly GCF_051225735.1). Classification (NCBI taxonomy): domain Eukaryota; kingdom Metazoa; phylum Chordata; class Mammalia; order Lagomorpha; family Leporidae; genus Oryctolagus; species Oryctolagus cuniculus. The sequence goes on from NC_142873.1 coordinate 28,639,820, forward strand.
GCACAGTTCTCCCTTACTTCTGTATTTGTCTTCCCAAGACAAAAGCCCAGAATGTGGAGAAATTCAGGACCCCAGCCAGGGCACCCCGCCCTTCATCTGACGGATGGGCAAAGAAAGAAGGCCGACTCAGGGAAGCCTCTGTCTCTGAGCATTGGCTTCCCCAAGGAGAGCAATGTGGCAGTTGAGAGGCCAGGTGGCCTTGGAACTGGATCATCAGAGATCGAAGCCCAACTCTGGCTCTTATGACTGTGTGACCTGGACAAAGGCCTTAACTTTACAGAACCGTAGTTTCTTTGGAAGTTGAGCAATATTGCATAACTAATTAACTTAAATGAAATAAGATACGTGAAGATCTTTCATAGTAAGCCGCTTTTTTTTTTTTTTTTTTTTATCTTTTATTTAATGAATATAAATTTCCAAAGTACGACTCATGGGTTACAATGGCTTCCAACAACCCTCCCCTTTCCCACTCCCTCTCCCCTTCCATTCACATCAAGATTCATTTTCGATTATCTTAATATACAGAAGATCAGCTTAGTATACCTTAAGTAAGTATTTCAACAGTTTGCTCCCACACAGAAACATAAAGTGAAAAATAATAGATGATTTTTTTTAAATGATGATGAAATCAGATCAGACCTATTGTCATGTTTAATCCCAGTGAGAGTCAAGTTGGGAATTGAAAATTTCTTTCTTTTTTTTTTTTTTTTTTACAGAAGATCAGTTTAGTGTACATTAAGTAAAGATTTCAGTCGTTTGCACCCCCATAGAAACACAAAGTGAAATATACTGTTTGAGTACTCGTTATAGCATTAAGCCTCAGTGTACAGCACGTTAAGGACCGAGATCCTACATGAGGAGTAAGTGCACAGTGACTCCTGTTGTTGACTTTACCAATTGACACTCCTGTTTATGGCATCAGTAATCTCCCTATGCACCAGTCATGAGTTTCCAAGGCTATGGAAGCCCCTTGAGTTCTCCGACTCTTATCTTGTTTAGACACGGTCATAGTCAAAGTGGAGGTTCTCTCCTCCCTTCAGAGAAAGGCACCTCCCTCTTTGAAGACCTGTTCTTTCCACTGGGATCTCACTCACAGAGATCTTTTTGCCAGAGTGTCTTGGCTTTCCATGCCTGAAATACTCTCATGGGATAGTAAGCCGCTCTTAAATGTTCCTTTCTTCTTCCTCAAATACCTTTCTCCATCTTTCAAATTACTTCAGGATAAAGTACAAGTACGACAAGTGGAATTATTATGTCAACTGCCATGAAGATTTTTCCAGCCCACGATAGATATATATTTCCAAATTGCTTTTCAAAAGGAAAAGTAATTTAACTGCCATCAGTTTCACATAAGATTGCCAGCACAGGGTGTAAGCATTCAAATATTCTGGTTGATTATTTCAAGAAGAAAAGTACTTTGGGGGCTAGTTGTGGCACGGTGGGGAAAACTGCTGTCTGCGACATCCACAGCCTGTATCAGAGCCCAGGTTTGAGTTCCAGCTGCTCCACTTCTGATCTGTCTTCCTATTAGTGCGCCTGAGAGAGCAGTGGAAAAAGTCCCGAGTACTTGAGCACCTGCAGCCTGTATAGGAAATCCTCATGGAGTTCCAGGCTCCTGCCTACAGCCTGGACCAGCTCTGGCTGTTTGCAACCATTTGGGGAGTGAGTCAGAAGATGGAAGATCTCTTTCTCTGTTCCTCCCTCTACCTCCCTCACTTTGTCTTCCAAATAAAAATAAAATAATTTGAAAAGAAAATAACTTCATTGTTGTTTTAACTTGTATCTCTGATTAATAGTGGGAGTCAGTATTTCTTCATGTCTATATTCTCTATTTTCTTACTTGTTCTTTGATTTTTATCTGTTTATCTAAATTGATGTATTGACATGTTTTTCTTATAAATATATGTGAATTAGTATTTTTCTCTTTTTCCTTTGATGCAGAGACCATATCATCTGTATTTGTTCACCCTCTATACTGATTTGCTCAGAGTAGGGCCCTATCTATGTGTTTTTTTCCAGTACAATAATTTTTAGTAAACTCGTGAAGTTGTGCAATCATCATCCTACTTTAATTTTAGAACATTCTAACACCCCAAGAAAAAATCCAAAATACATCAACAGTAATTTTCCACTCTTGGTCCTCTGCTTCAGTAAGCCATTAACCATTTTTTGTATACATGGATTTACCTATTCTGAATATTTCTCATAAACGTAAGCATAGAATATGTGGTCTTTGATGATGGGCTCCTTTTACTCAACATAATGTTAAGATTCAGCAGCGTTGCAGGATGCTATTAGTTTCCTTTTCCTTTAGTTGTATGTCAGAATGAAATTGATTTTTGTACATTACTCATGTGTACTGCAATATTGTTGAACTGGTTTATCTGTTTTAATGGTTCTTTGTGTGTATGTGTATGTATATTCCCTGTAACTTTTTATATGTAAGGTCATGTTATCTGAAATAAGGTTAATTTTACTTTCGCCTTTCCAATCTAATTTCCATTTGTTTCTTTTTCTTGCAAAACTGTCCTGGCTAGAACCTCCACTATAATGTTGAACAGAAGTGGTCAGAGCCCAAATCCTCCTCTTTCTGATTTTAGTTGAAAAGTACTTGGATTCTCACCATGAAGTACAATGCTAATTATAGGCTCTTTGTGAATATCCTTTACCCAACTGAGAAAATTCTTTTAGCTTGTTGAGTGATTTTATCTTGAAAGTTCTTGGACCTCCTCAAATATTTTTTTTCTGAGTGTATTGAACTGATTGTGTGATTTATGCCTTCATTCATCAGTGTACCTAACATTAATTAATTTTTTATTGGTTAAACCAACCTTGTATTCCTGACATGTATATTTACTTCAAAAATGTAATTAACACTGGGGCAAGCATTTGGCTTGGTAGTTCAGCTGCCTATTAGGATCTCCTCATATTGGAGTGCCTATTATGGAGTCCCCGTTTCACTCCCAGTTCTACTTCCTCTTATATGCACCCTGGGAGGCGGCAGGTAATGGCTCAGGTAGTTGGTTTCCTGCCAACCATATGAAAAACCTGAATTTATTTCCTGGCTTCTCACTTTGTTCTTGTCCAGCCACAGCTATTGTGGACATTTAAGGAGTGAACCAGTAGATGGAAGTTCTCTCTCTGTGTCTCTCAAATAAATAAAATAAATAAGTAAAAATTTGAAACACCTTTGTACCTAACGTTTTCTGTATTAGGGATTATGTCTTTAAAAAAGATTCAAGTGGACTTACAGAATTATAATCAATAGATAAATATTTTACAGTTCTTAATAAAGAAAATTATATGTATATGAATGATATAAATATTGACAAAATTTATGTTGAAATAAGTTTCTCCTTTTCACATAGGTACTCAAATATATGCTGTAATATAGGGGTTCTTAAAGTTTTCTTTTTCAAGATTAAACTTTGCTAACTTCATCAGGTACATATTTCACCACATCTTAAATACTAAGAATAGGATTCTAATGTAATGATAGAACATTCTAGAGACTAGAAGATCTCAACTGAAAAAAGAAATTAGCAGAGTACCAGTGCTTGGGTAGTCAGGATGCTTTAGAAACAGAATTATGTTCAGACCTGAATTTCACTATTTTTCAGGCATGCGATCTTGTTTAATTTCTGTAACTCAATTGACCTTGGTTTTGTAATTTTATAATTGGAATTACAATGTCTATTCTGTAAAATCATTTAAAATTGATATAAACATTTATTACAGCATCAAACACATAAATATTGCATAATACATGACAGTTGTTTTCCATATTTCTTGTAGTAGCAGCTAGGTTTTGGTTTGGTAAGATGTTAAAATACTGTTCCCTTGTCAGAAACAACTGGGCAATGACCATGTTTCAATCTTGTTTCCCTACCTATAAAGGCATTGCTCAACTCTCAAAGGGATCAGTGCAAAGACCTGATACAGATGTAAGGACCCTCGCTCCTCCACTGTAACTCATACAACAAATCCTTGAACACTTTGATGACAACTTTACAAGTCTTGTTATTTTAATAATGAGCATATTTTGAGCATGAATTCATGTTAGTGGGAATAATTTTTTTAAAGTATACAGAAACCTTGAAAAGTCAGTGAGAGCAGCCGTGGCATAATAACAAGTCAAAGTAAGCATTTATTTATTGACTGTTTATTACATGTCACTCACCTGGCATGATAAGCCAATGTTAATTGGGGTTACTATATACATGCACACATGAACAAAACTTTTGCACCAAAAAAGAAAAACTTATCTTGTAATTCCATTTTCCACAAAATTTTTGAGATTATGCTTGTGTTAGCATTATATGCAGAATTTCATTTGATTTTCTTGACAACTCTGTGAAGTGTTATTATGATTTTCATTTTATGGATGAGTGAACTAAGGTTCAGGAAAATTGAAGAACGTGTCTGATGTCACAGAGAAATGTAGAGGTAGTCCTGGGCTTTGATATCAGACTTCTCTGAACTCAGAGCCCATTGTACCATGATGTCACTACATAATAATACGTCCATGAAAACATATGTTTCTTAGCTTCCTGGGAAGAGCCAGAAGGAAATAATTCTCTGGAAATAGCTAAGTCTTCTAGATGACAGCTTCAACAAAAAAATCAATAAAATAAAATCATGACCAAAAATCATCATAATTGAAACTTTTTAAACATTTTCTATTGTATAGCTTTGAATAAAATGTTAATCCTGAGTGAACCACAGACTTAAACACCTTCAGAATCATCTTTGATGACTGAATTTAGCTATTTTTTTAAGATTATTTATTCTTTACTTGAAAGTCAGAGTTACAACAGAGAGAAGGAGGGCAGAGGGAGAGAGAGGTCTTCCATCCGCTGGTTCACTCCCTAGTTGGCTGCAACGGCCGGAGCTTCACTGATCTGAAGCCAGGAGCCAGGAGCTTCTTCCAGGTCTCCCATGTGGGTGCGGGGGCCTAAGGACTTGGGCCATCTTCTACTGCATTCCCAAGCCACAGCAGAGAGCTGGATCGCAAGAGGAGCAGCCGGGACTTGAATTAGCTCCCATCTGGGATGCGGGCACTGCAGGCTGTAGCTTTACCCGCTGCGCCACAGTGTGGGCCCATCAGTTTAGCTATTAACACTCACAGCTGACGGTAGACATTTTTCTGCTTCATGATGTCTTAAAATAAATTCAAGGGGTTTGCACTGAGACTGTAAAGGAACAATTCAAAGTTTTACTTTCATGAAGATGTTGTGGAGCTCTGCCCTTACCTGTCACATCACTCTTCTGTGGATTTTACTCAGTATGTCCTAGAAGACCTCTAAGTTGGTTACAATACCGTTTATATGAAGTTGGCTAAATAATAAGACAAGCACTACTGAGTGCTTTCTGTACGCCAAATGCTTTACTTATATCATCTCATTAAATCTTCACAATAATTCTGTAAGCGAGTACTTCATATCCATTTTACCTACAGGGCAAAGAGGAGGAGACAATTTGCTAAGGAGCATAAACTAAAAGTGATAGAACTTGGAATTAATTCAAATTCATGGTTCCAAAGCCCATGTTTTTAGCTACTAGTTAATACTGCTTCCAATTTAATAATAATTAAATTTAATTAATAACAGAACTTGACCTCAGGATACATGTGACCTGATTGCTGCTTTCTCTGTATTTCTTTTGAGAAGTGAAAATTAAACAAGCGAAGTTAGAATCTTTGAGGAATCCCCATCTCTGCCAGAAATCTGAACCAACTGAGAAATAAGACAAAATAATACTTCAAACGAGGGCCAAACTATCACCTCTATTAATAAATAAACTAATATTAAAGTAGTAACTTGTATTGATGGGGGATTGAACTTCCTAGTAGTGAACTCTCTGTACAGGGCTTGCTTCATGGATCTGTAATCAGTGAGGTAGCACAGGCCAAATTGCTAAGGAGAGTTCCACCACAGGGATTAAAGGTTTGGAAGTCACATTCTTGAAATTCTTAGCAATTTTATCTCTGATTTGTGTTTTCCCAAGTTCCAGTGTGACAAAGAACAGTGCTCTAGGGCCTTGGAGCCTTGTCCCCTGTCTCGCCTCCTTGTCAGATGAGTTCTTAGCTACCTGGACCCTAGCCCTCCCTGCCTGTCTTCTCCCTCTTCACACTGTAACTCCTGCTACCCTCTCCTACAGACAGGGGCTCCGTTGTGAGCTGGGACAAGTTAGAAATGAGGGAATGAATCGTGGTGTCTTTGAGAATGGCCTGCCTACGAGGAGGCCACATCTTGAGAAGCAGGAGTCTTTCAGATGCTGCTCTCCCACCCCAGTCAAAGCCCTGAGCATGATCCAGGGCAGAGGTTTCAAGAAGATGGGCAGGGACATATCTACCATGGGTTGGGGCAAGGGGCCAAGAGGAAGTAACAGCACTGGATCAATTTCCCTAAATCCCAACCCCTGTCTGGGGCTTAGTGCATTAATGCAGTGGCCAATGGGAAGCGGAAACATTAGACCTAACTGAATACTATTTTTTTTCTATTTACTTAAATCTTATTTAAATTCTTTCAGTAGTGTTTCATTGCTTTCAGTGTACAGTGCAGAAGTCTTGCACTTTTTTGTTACATGTATTCTTAAGCATTTTTTTTTTTTTAGATTTATTTATTTACTTGCAAGTCAGAGTTACCCACAGAGAGAAGGAGAGGCAGAGAGAGAGAGAGAGAGAGGTCTTTATCCATTGGTTCACTTCCCAGATGGCCTCAACGGCTGAAGCTGCGCTGATCTGAAGCCAGGAGCCAGGAGCTTCTTCCAGGTCTCCCACGTGGGTACAGGGACCCAAAGACATGGGCCGTCTTCCACTGCTTTCCCAGGCCACAGCAGAGAGCTGGATCGGAAGTGGGACAGCTCGAACTCGAACAGGCACCCATGTGGAATGACTGCACTGCAGGCAGCGGCTTTACCCGCTGCCCCATAGCACTGGCCCCAGCATTTTCTTTTTGATGCTACTGTGAATATAATTGTTTTCATAATTTTCACTTTCAATTTGCTTATTGCTACTGTATAGAAATACAAGTAAATATGTATATTAATCTTATGCTCTGCAACTTTGCTAAATTTACAAATTACAATAACTTTTGGTGAATTCCTTAAAATTGTCTGCATATAAGATTGCACCATATGCAAATAGTGAATTTTTTTACTTCTTTCTTTTGAATCTAGTTGACTTTTTTTTCCTGCCTAATTGTTTGGCTAGAATACACACTATAATGTTGAGCAGTAGTGTGAGAGTGGACGTTCTTTCCTTACTGCTGATCTAAGAGGAAAGCATTCAGCCTTTCACTGTTAGGAATGATGTTAGTTATTGGTTCATTAGAGATGACCTTTATCTGGTTGAAGAAGTGTCCTCTGTGCTAGATTGTTGACTGTTAATCTCTTCTAACTCTCTTAACAGCATGCTCCAAGAACAAGCCAGTAATAGGAACTGAGACTGAGGGGCCAGCACTGTGGCATAGTGGGCTAAGCCTCTGCCTGCAGTGCTGGCATTCTGTATGGGCACCAGTTCAAGTTCTGGCTGCTCCTCTTCTGATCCACCTCTCTGCTATGGTCTGAGAAAGCAGTGGGATATACCCAAGTGCTTGGGCCCCTGCACCCATGTGGGAGACCTGGAAGAAGCTCCTGGCTCCTGGCTTTGGATCATCTCAGCTCCAGCCATTGTGGCCATCTGGGGAGTGAACCAGCAGATGGAAGACCTTTCTGTTTCTCCCTCTCCCTGTTTGTAGTGCTGCCTCCCAAATAAATAAATAAAAATCTAAAAAAAAAAAAAATTTGAGTGGTTTTTAAGAGTTAAATGCTGTGATGTTTTCATTTAAAAGTGTTATTGTACAACATAAAGATGAATGAAAAATTTTATGGTAATAATTTAAAATGCTGTTTATTTAGAATGACTGTAATTAGCAAACAAAACATACCAGCACAAGTTGAGAGACATAGTGGAAAAGAAGGAAAAAGCTTTGTGTGTATCTCTAATGGCACTTTGTTTTTTTCCTTATTTATGAACGAGACCAACATTTTTACTTTTCACTGGGCGCTGAAAATTAGATAGCTGGTCTTGGCCCTAAAATGATACCATTTTAATCATTTGCAGGACTGGACTGGGACTAGCTTTTTTGTCTGTAGGAACAGAGCCAATTCTGAGGAAAAAGATGAATACATGCATCTTGTATGCATTGATTTTTTCAAGAAGAAGAGAAGAGGCAAGATTAAGTGTGTCTAATTCTCTAACTACCAATCAGATGAGCCACCTTTTCCTGATTCTTCTACTACAACCCCACCCCACGAGTGAACAAAGGAATGGAGAGAGGCCAGAACTGACGCATGAATACACATCCGTGTATACAAGATGGAACAGCGGAATGGGGCATAAGTTCCCCTCAAACAGTCTAAGGATGATTCAGCTAAATCGGACCATCAATTAAGTAGAACCTCTTAAAATGAATTATCCTTGGTTCAGCTGACTTTGATGGAAGGAGCAAAAATATTTTAGAGCCAAATAAAGATAATAAGTCAATATCTCTTGTTTACAAAATAAATTCATTATTTTAGTCATATTCAGTTGACTTATCAAAGCAGTAAAAGAAAAATAAATAATACTTGAGATCCATTTAGATCATTGGAATGTTCATTTTCTTAATTTTCTTTATCAACATTGATGTCATAAACATAATTTGCTTCAAGCTAGGAAGAAAATTCATTTCATTTTTGCAGAATATCATGTTGTCATAGGCAAACTCATCACCAAATATTTATAAGTAAAATTTTAATCTTGATCTTTCTATGAGGAGGTTGAGTAGCTGTTTCTTTGTTTAGATGTCTTTGCTTTTCCCTAAAGCTCTCAGAATAAAAGGGAGATTCTTGAACTATTCCCAGAGCTGAGATTTAATATTTACTATTTTATACAAGGTTCATAGTAATTGCACCTACGATTGGGGAACAGTGTGGCATCTCAATGCATATATGCAGTGTGTAATGATCCGATCAGAGAAATTGCCATATCTGCACCTAGATGTGTCATTTCTTTGTGTTGGGAACATTCAAAATCGTCTCTATGCCAGGGTGCATGATGCTAGAGAGAGAGATCTGAAATGAATGTTCTCTTTTACAAAGCGCCTTACTTTCCCTGGGTTCCCCAGCCCATTTCAAATCTGCAGCATACAATATTGAGCAAGAAAAAGACAGAAGATGTAAAAAGTGAAAGATCTGAGTCCGCCATCAAGAGCTGATGCGAAGCAAGAGAAGGAAAGAGGAGACAGTAATGAAAAAATGTAGAGGAAAATGCGGAACGAGAATCACGAGAAAGTTAATCATCTTTGGTAATGATGTGGACTAGTGAGGAACGGACCACCAACTGTTTTCATTTATTTATTTTAAAAGCAGGCAGAACTTAGACTTCTTAGCTTTGACCTTTAAGTTTGGGGATTTTTTTGGGTTTATGACTGGGCTGAATCATGACAAATGCCTAATTTAAAATTGATTTAGCTGCCAATCCTCTCTCCTGTGAGAATCAGTTGCCAACTCATCTCTAAAACAATAAAAATACTTGGACTAATTCATTCAGCAACAGAAAAATATATCTCTTCCTTTCTGGCCCATTGGAGACAGGATAAACAAGCTCCATGAAGCAGAGAGAGAGCTGCAGAAAGGGAGGAGCCTTATTCGGGAATGACTGAGAGTCAGGGCTCTCTGTGGAAGGCACAGAGGGGACCCAAGGTAGCATTTCTTCATTCAAAGCACGATTCGAGCACTGGGCCAGGAGGGCATTTTAGGGATCACATGTCTTGGACACTATTCCACATCACACATTTCATTTCCAGGACACAGTGACCGGAAAGGTTTTTCATTCCAATCAATGCAAAAAACCATGGTGCACTCCTGCCCTAATCCCATACTAGCAGTCCTCTTGGGAACAACTTACAAGATAAGACAGCTTTGCAACACAACACTGTTAACTGTCCACCCCCCTCCCCCCGCTCTTCTAAGTGAGTTTTTTCACAGGGAGTGCAAAAGCCCTACTTATTAGGAGATACTTAGATACTTTCTTCCTGTGCGTAGCAAAGGTAAACAAAGTTATTCTAACAAACTACTTAAGACAATGTCCTTGTGTTTGATCCTCTGTGTGTGTGTGTGTGTGCGCGCACACATGTGCATGCCTAATTGTTGGCAGGCCAGGAAAGCTCAGAGTCTGTGGCATAGAAAGAGAGAGGTGTGAGAAGCCTGCAAGTTTGTGTTATCAGGGAGGGATTTCTGGACAGGGAAACATGGATTCCTGGCTCCAAAGAATTTGAGTCCCCTGGCCGCTTTGGGAAAGTATCCTGTTTATGTTGGGGAGGTCCCAGGGCAGGCTTTCATTGCAGACATTGAGAGAGGTTGTTGCCTTAGGCTCCAGCGCCTTTCCCAGGCTTGTTACACGCCATTCACTCATCCCTTCTTTCAGAAGGTCTTCATGAAACACTCATGACTCAGAGTGAGTAACATGGGACGCCAGGGTAGGCAGCAGCCTAGGACGTGTCTCAGGAGATGGAAAGGTCGCCGACCCTGACCTCAAAGAGGCAGAACCGTGCTATGGGCACCAGAAACATGGATATTAAGTAGAGCCAGCTTTGCGTCCCTGCCCCAGGCTTTCAGTTTTCTAGTAGGACTGTGGATATGTTATTAACCTCTCTGAAAGACAGAGAACAGTACCCGACCCATGGGGTTATCATAAGCCTTGAAGATGCTGCTTTGCCTAGCACATTCTTGCCTAGCACTATACCTGGCATGCAGAGTGTTACTAGTATTGCAATAGTCTAATATAAAGGCATTTCTCTCCCCTTCCTGAAATCCCTAAAGGAAAATAAAGGCACAGAGCTATTTCCGCAGGGAACAATCCCACACCATATAGTAGACATCACTAGAAACTATCCTAAGTGGTGGAGCTGAGCTCAAGGCACTTTTGCCCAAAGATCCTGATCTTTGATTGCCTGCAACTTATTTATGTTCATTTAAAGATCTTTGGTCCTGATTGGATTGCCAAGTGTGCTGAGAACGTGAATTGATTCCCAGAGAGACTGATGCCTATTGTCTCTGAGAGGAGCCCTAGGTCTCCACCCAAGTCCTTCTTGCCAAGTTTAAGACCCTTCCAGGCTAGCTGAGAGCAGAGCACTGCAGAATCTGGGGGCTGAAAAGAATATTGGAGGTTATCAGTCATAGCCCTGCTCCATTGCCTGAGCCAAACCGCAGAGTCAAGCAAGAGACTCAGGTCAGCTGGTCACACTTCCTCTGAAAGTCTCGTCTGTTGTTCAAAATGTCAGGTCCTCGGACTTCCATGGGCTAGGCCGAGTGACATTTGAAGGACTACATGTGATCTCACTTAGGAAAAACAATGATGCCATATGAAGACTCTTTGCTCCTGGTGGTGGCTGAGAAAGGGGTAACCAGGCAGCCTGTCAGATCGCTCAACTGGCTCTGAGAGTTTAGATCTGTATGGCTTTCGCTGTGTGAACAGCATTAGTCTGTACGCATTTGTTTTGGGTGGGCTATTTGGAAATACATTTCTGCACATGAAGTTCCTGCAGAGTAGTAGCAAAAACAGCCACAAAAAGATTCCAAGAAGTAGTGACCAGGACACGAGAGAGGCCTCCAAATAAGGTCGAAAGCCGAGATGTAGGAGGAGGCGGAAACCCCTTTCCCAAAATAACTACAAATAATAATTGCCAAGAAGTAAAGGGTTAAGTGGTGGTGTTCATTGTCACCTGATGCTGGGAAAGAGCTGAGCAGGAACCTCAGGGATCCAGGGAGCAGGAGGAGGCACATCTTGCCTGCACATGTGGCCTCTACCACAAACACTTCAAAGTGCCTCCTCAGACCGACAGAGCATTCTGACGCCGACTGTAAATGCCCTTGACACGCAGAGTGGAAAATATCAAACACTCCACCAGTCCCCAAAATGCAGCGTCTCTGCACTGGGAAAGGCCTTAATGAGCCTGCCCGTGAAGGGGGCTGGAGGCGGGGGCAGGGCTGAGAACCAGAGAGGGGGGGTGAAACGGGTGGTTCTGATTTAAGGCTTGTACTGATACATGCTGGCGTGTGCAACTGGGCTCTGACTGCTGTGAATCCAAGTGCCCCAGGACCTCGCAGAACAGCCCCAAGCATCAATTCCAGGCCTTGCTGAGTCAAGACCCTACTGAGGCTGTTTCCCCTTGCACATTCCAGCGCACATGACTCTCAAGTAGAAGAATTTCCTGGCCCACTGGGCTGTACATTTTTCTGCAGAGCAAATCTCTGAACCCTGTTTTCTTCCACAGAGCTCCCCTCCATTCTCACTGGGGATGCTTGGTGATGTGATCTTATCTTTGAGAAATTATTATGATCGAAAAAGATGCCAACCCACGTCTCTTTCACCCTTGGTAATCTTCTGTTGTCAGCTCCTAGTAAACTCAGTAGGACAATCCAGGAAAAGTGAAGGTCAAGAGTGGGCCCCTCCTTTGTATCCCTTCCTTTCTTGGATGCATCACTGGACACTTGGGCTGGGTTGCTCCATTCACTTGCTCCTTAATTCATTCTCTATTGTTGAATGAAGTAGTACGTAAAACTTATGAAACAAGTTTGCTTTCTTACCTTTTGAAGACATCATGTACAATAAAGGATAGAGTTACATAAAAATAATTGCAAACTATTGTGTATAGCACTATAATAGAGGCCTATAATGAAGCTCTCAGGAAAATTGGCAAGGAAGTAACTGTCAGTCTTAGGCATTGCTAAGCCTTCCCTAAGGAGAAAATATTTAGGCAGGGTCTTGACAAATGAGTGGCATTGCACCAAGTCAAAGGAACAGCCAGTCTGAAGATATGGGAGACAGCAACTCATACTTGAGGAAGGTCAAGTTCTATGTGGGGGAAGTAGACAAGATGGGGAGCAACAGAGGGAGATGAAGATGAAAAAGGCACAAAGTTAAGGGTTTATGCGCCAGGCTAAGGCCTTCAATACAAGTCTACAGAGGTTTTTTTGGGAGAACTGTGACCCTAGCATAATCTTATTTCAGAAGAGAAAATCTGGTGGTAGAGTGAACAGTGAATTGGAAAAGGGAAAGGGTGCAAGCTTCCACGTACAGTGTGCTGTGTAAGCCTTAAGAGCATTTTTGCACACTAGAAGAGCTGCTTAATGAAGATTTCTTCCCAGGTTTGCTAAGCTCTCTTGGTACTGTTGCTTGCTCCCAGCGTTTCAGAAGCTCCACATCTAAATTACCACTGCACTCGGGGCATTCTTCTCCCTTTGGCCCCTGCTTCTGTCTCTGTACATTGTGTTTTCTGGGGAAGAGAACTTCACAGGAAGTCATCAAAGCCACTGGTCCATTATAGAGCTTTACCCAGGGGGGCTATTGAGAATGAAGTCAAGCCCCTGGGACACCATGAACACATTCTTATGTAAACAAGGAGAAAATGAGAAATTTTAGCCAGAAAAATAGGCTGAGCTAAAACGAATTCTGTGACCAAGCTTATATCAAATAGGCCCAGAGGGACCTGTCAGGAGGTTTTTTTTTTTTTTTTTTTTTTTTTTGCAAATTACATTTACATGTTTTTAGACAGTGTTTGGGTGGTTACAGTTCTATTATAGTATCATGGGAATATAAGAGAACTGAATAACTCAAAAAGGTAACTGAATCTCTTGTATTGGATTCTAAAGTTTTTACAGGTATTATCTTCAGGGAATAAGGAGGAATTAACCCTCCGGCCAGGAAAGGTTCTGGAAGAATAGAGACAGTTATCAGTGGTTTCTTGCAAAGCTTTAATTGCCACTACTGGAGACAAGACCTCAGAATGAATGGTCTGATTTGCCTGATGAAAAACAGCAGATTTTTATGTAATTTAAAAATAATTACTGGGAACTGCTCTAAAAATATTATGTCTTGTTTCCCCTCTCATAGAAAGACTGTAAATAGTTAGTCATTTCTCTGCTTGGAGTATTGGCTCCTATTAAAATTCTTCAGTCAGGACTCAGTTATTTGTTGTTGGAGACTTGTATAGCTTGGTCTGGCAGCACTGCCTGGATTGAACGTGCACTTTGGAACTATCCATTTATCTAACCACCTCTGCCATCTTAATGCCAGGCAGTGTGCTGAGATCTTTATATACACTGTATTGCATTATTCAGCTCTACGGAAATCCCATAGTCCTACCAGTAGACAACGAATGTCAACTGTCCACATTTTGCCCATCCTCCATACATGTGAGCAAATTAAGTCTCAAAAGTAGCTTGTGCCAAGTTCACATGGAGCTCTCAAGGGGGCAGAAATGAGATTTCAATCCAGATCTGACTCTACCGTACCACTTGATGTAGCACACTGGTATTTATAAAGAAGGATTCTAAGCGCTGTTTCTTGAGTACAGGGACAGGGACAGGGGATTGGAGTGGGTTTAACATAATCAAATGGCTTGCGTGTGTAAGGAGCATAATCAAAGAGATACTAAAAATCTGTTCTCTTTTCTCTTTGGTCTAGGTTTTGCTTTTGACCTTCCAGGGTGCTAGAGGAAATAGGAAACTGTTATCTCTGGACCTGAAGTTCAGTATCAATTAACAGGTCATGTTGCAGAGCCAGACAAAATCACCAACATAACAAACTCAAGGTCTGAAAGCAATTATGCTGGACCTAAAAATAAATGGGCTGCAAGTAAAACAGAAGAATTTAATAATGTGTATTTGATTTAGAAATCCCCTCTACTTTTACCAAATACCTAGCTTTTACATACACAAACTCTGTGTTTTAGCAAGGGAAGTTTATTATAAGCCTTCAAGTCCTTTAAGAAGCTGTCGTACCGGACAGTGTTTCTTTAAGTCGGCTGCGCAGTCTAGCCTTGTGCAGATGGCATGTTGCTCATCTCTTAATTTATGTGGCCAGGGTGGACACAGGGAACCCCTCCAGGGCTAGCTTGCCCTCCACCACTGAGGCAAGAAAACAGTGTTGACTGAGGTTCCCCTCTCTCACCTCTCATTCTTGGTTAGAGGAAAAACCCAAAATTGGTTCAGGTGAATGTCTTCACATGACAACCAGCCTTGAAGGAAGCCTGAAGAATGCTTTTCTTCCTCCAGCACATTCGCTAGGAGGTTTCAACGCCAGGAAGAAATGACCCCTAGGTTGCAAGGAAAAAAAAGAGAGGTTACAGGTGATCTTATTCCTCGCGTGATTTCAACAGAAGTATTCAATCCAGACCTTGATGTTTTGATCACACTTTGAATGGAAGCAGCAGATCCCTTGGAATGGCCTGGTATTGGTTTCTTAGGTTGGAACAGAAAAATCGGGACACAAAATACATGTTCATTGGGATGTCCCAAAGAGTCCTCATCCTCTGCAAAAGTCCTTCCTCAACCATATGTCTTTTATCAAGAATGGCCCTGTCATACACCAATGCATTCACATTCGGATCCTAGATTCTTTCTACCTTATCTCAGAGTTAGGTCCATTCTTTCTGCCTTATCTCCCACAAAGGAGTTGTTTTCCTCCTAAATATCTCTTTGCTCCATCTTCTCTTTACTGAATGTCAACTGTCTACATTTTGCCCATCCTCCATACTGCTGTGAGTCACCCTCGTCATTGAAGAATAATCATCATTTTCATGACAGCTACCTTGTAATATGTGGTCACTAGGAGCCAGCCATCATGCTAATTGCTTTGCCTCTGTCTTTTGACTTGCTGTGATAACATCACAGCCCTTCTTGGAAGTCTTTAATGAGTCCCTTTATTAGCAATTGCATTCTTTACTATGGTGTCATGGCCTGGCTCTCTCCTTACCATGATTCATCTCCTGCTCAGTGTTATCTTTTTCACTTGACACCTACCTCATAATGTACCACTCCCAGCTCCCTCTGTGCTCTCGTGTCTTCTGTGTGTGCACACATGCTGGCCCCCTACCTCTACTGCACTCAGCCACCCACCCCAGTCGAAAACACATTTTCAAACTTTTTTGTACCTTATTAATAGGATTGTTTTCATAGATGATACAATTTCCTTTAACTCTTTTTCCCCCCACTTCTAGAGACACGCTTACCTTGGAGAATAGTAAGATAAATATTCTACATGCTAACACATGATGGCAATGTGACCCTATTTTTACAAATGTCCAGTGCCCTCAAAAGACTATGGACTCTACATTCAAACAATTCCTGGCAAAAGAAGGCTTCAGATCAACCATTCCAAAGACCAAGTCACATTTTTGTCAACAGTCACCCATATTTAACTGACTAACCTTAGGGAGTCTTTATAAATGATAACATAGTCCCTACTGTGCATACTTCGTATCCAGATTCTCAAGAAAGTAGGGCTCATTGCCTATTATATCCTGTGCGTTGTTCCACCTTCTAGAGCAGAGCCCGACATATTTGGGGCACTCAAATGTTTGTTGAAAACTTTTATTAACACAAAGAGAGGAGTTCCTTTTTTTCCCCTTTAGATTTAAGGAGACACTTTCATGGCTACAGTAGACATTTGAAGATGTGCATTGAATTTTCCCCATGACATAATTTTCACTTCTGAATTAATAATTTATCAAGTAAAATAATTTATACCTTTGTGTGGTGGGAACAGCAAATTGCCTATCCAATACATAGATGTCTCTTACTTACCAATAGAAATATTCTGTTATGAAGATGGAAACGCATCCAGCTTAATCTCTACAGTCTGCAACCTCCTTAAGACTAGGAATGGCCGTGCGACTTAAGTTTTTACAGCCAGTTAGATATAAGTAAAATTCTTTTTTAAAAGATTTTTGCAGTAATATATTTTGCAATTTACATAATAGTCAAAGAAAGTCTCTTTGGATGAGGAACAGAACACTGATAAAATTCTAGTTGTTTCTCCTCCCCTTCCTGAAGCTTAAAACTAAGTTTGGATGGCTGGATCTACTGTAAACATCTTGGACTTACTTAGAAAGTGTTTGTTAAAGGCTACTGGGAACTTACAGAATTTCTAGACAAGCCAAGGAACCATGCATGGTGAGGGGCTACTTGCAAAGGGCAGTGCGTCCAAGAGAGCTAATGTTTTGAGGTTTGCCCCTCTGCTACTGCCTTGGTGCTCACCACTTGGTACCTGTGACAGCAGAAGGCCAGCTTACCCCAGAGAACTCATGGCGTCCCCTCCACGCTTCCAAGAAAATCTCATCTTTCCTCTCCTTGATCATCACTTCTGCTTGCTCACTTCTGCCTCCAAGATTTGCAGAGTGTGCCTTCTTGGTGGAATTAAAATAACCTTAGGAGTCGTAGCTACAAGGAAGTCTGGAAAATACAATTCTACTTTCCATCTTTCCAGCATCTGGGTACAGGAAGATACATGAAAAGGGGACTGAAGTGGGTGTTGAGAGAAACGGTATGAAGTATTTGCCACTCAGCATTACCTGTGGTTCTTTGTGTCAGAGTTGTCATTGTTCAGGATTACCAGTGACACACAGCAACAGGAATATTCAGTGGGGTTTGTTTCCCACACATTATGTGGAGGGAGAAAATTTATAGAGCCTAGGAAAGAGAAATTATAGGGCCATCATTAGCATTTGAAGGGCCTCAAAACTAACAGCAAGTGCCAACCAACTTTGTCAATCAGTAACTGCAGGGGCTGTGGTTTATAATGACTTGAGTTTGTCCCTTAAAGGTTCATGTGCTGGAAGCACACGGTTCAGTGTGGCAA
The DNA here is from genome assembly GCF_051225735.1 of Oryctolagus cuniculus. Classification (NCBI taxonomy): domain Eukaryota; kingdom Metazoa; phylum Chordata; class Mammalia; order Lagomorpha; family Leporidae; genus Oryctolagus; species Oryctolagus cuniculus. The sequence continues at coordinate 28,657,485 of NC_142873.1, forward strand.
TGCTGAGATGACGAAACATTTAAAAATGGGCCCCAGAGGAAGGTGGTTTGGCCATTGGGGATGCTGCTGTTGAAAGACATTGATGTACTTAGTTCCTATGAGAGCAGATTGTTACAAAAACAGCAAGCCTGGCCCCAGAATATCTCTGCCACCCTGGCCGACCATGCAGTCACTCGTTTGCTCTCCTGCCAGTGGGATGCTATTCACCATGAGGGCCTCCCCAGGGCTGAGCAGATGCTGGGATCGTGCTCTTAAACCCCAGAACTGGGAGCTCAAGAAAACTCTTTTCTGTGTAAAGAACCTAGCCTCAGATATTTTGCTACAGCAAAAGAGAATGAACTGGAACACTGGGTAATTGCAGCAGCCTCCAAATTGGCTTCCTGCTTTTACCATTTTGCCTTTCAGCCTCTTCCCACCTCAGCAATCAATGTGATCTTGTTAAAGTTTAGAGTGCCAGCATGGATGGAACTGGAGGACATCATGTCAAAGAAGTTAGCCAGGTACATAAAGATAACTACTGTATGCAAAAAAAAAGGTTATTTCATGGACATAGAGAGTGGAATATTGATTACTACAGGTTATGAAGGGTAGTGGGCAGGAACAGAAAGAAAGACATTGGGTAACAGTTCCAAAATACAGTTAGATAGGGGAATGAGTTCTAATGTGCTACAGCACAGTAGGGTGCCTATTGTCCACAACAACTTATTTAAGAACTAGGAGACAGGGCTGGCACTGCAGCACCATGGGTAAGGCTGCTGTCTGTGACACAGGCATCCTGGGTAGGCAGTCGTCTGAAACTTGGCTGCTCCACACTTCCAGTCCAGCTCTCTGTTATGGCCTGGAAAAGCAGCATAAGGTGGCCAAAGTCCTTGGGCCCCTGCACCCACATGGGAGACCCAGAAGAAGCTTCTGGTTCCTGGCTTCTGTCTGTGGACACAGGGGCAATAAACCATCAGATGGAAGATCTCTGTCTCTCTCTATCCCCCCTCTCTCTCTACCTGCTCCTTTTCCCTCTGTAAATGTACCTTTCAAATAAATAAAAAAATAAATCTAAAAAAAAAAAAGAATTAGTGGACAGGAACTTGAAGATTCCCAACACAAAGAAATGATAAATATTTAATGAGATAAAAATGCTAATCATCCTGCTTTGATCATAACTCATTGTGTATATGCATCAAATTTTCACAAAGTATCCCATATATATGTGTCACAATTAAATGTCAATAAAAATCTCAAGGTACAAGTTGTTCTATTGATCAAAGCTCTCCAAGGACATCCCTTCTCACAAAGAAGCCACATCCAAAATCCCCTAGCTCTCTCCCCACCTCATATCCCATTGTCTTCCAGCTACCCCTCTCTTTGGCCACCACAGGCCTTCGCTTTGCTGCTTTGCCTGAAGTTCTTGTTCTTCAGGTACCTGTGTGGCTTTCACCTTGGTGTTCTTTCTTTCAGGGAGACCTTCACTGGCTATCCCAGCCCCTACTTGAACCCGCTCTCAGTGTCTGCCAAGTTTCTCTCTTGCTCTTTATCTCTCTCCTTAGCACCTGTTTTCAATGTATCATCTATTTTTATGCATTTGTCTTGTTTACAGACTATTCCTCTCCATTCTCTAAAATGTAGGCTCGAGACAGACAAAGTCGTGATCTCCTTTCTTCTCACTTGACTTCACAGAAGCCAGAGCAGTGCCTGGCATGTGATAGGTGTTTCAGAAACACATGCTAAAGGAATGAATAAATGAACGAACTGATTAAATTAAACAGCCATCAGATCAATGAGAAAAATTAAAAAAAAAATTGACAACAGAGGAATGAAATGTAAGTATGATTTCTAAGGAGACAGAAAAGTGAATTTTCCAGTGCCCCTCTCCTTCCAGGGTCCCCTGAGATCCTGGACTGTGAGGCTTTCTCTGCTGCCACCCTTGGTAGAGAAACCCCAGGTCTGGCAGAGTTGGGACTGGGGGCCAGGAGAACAGATTTTGGTCTTGACTCTCCCCTTTCCGCTCACTCGACCCCTAATTTTACTGGCAGAGAAATTTAGGCTTCTGTGAGCTCTTACTTTCTTCTTCGGTGATTGATGCTGAAAGAACAATTCAATGTAAGAGATTTATACTCTGTAGGTATAACTCCAAAGGCTTCGGGGGCTACACTTTTAGTCTTTGAATTTCCTCCAGAAAGGGTCACGGCTGCAGAAATTCCTTCCCTTGGCCCGGCAGAGCAAGGCCAGTCCTCTAGGCCGTGGCCCGCTGCAGGCGCATGTTAACACTCAGAGTTCAAGAGGACGTCTGTGGCTGCCTCTTTAGGACACCGCGTTCCATCTGCAGCAGCAATCTTGCTGTCCAACCTTCACTTCCCCTCTAAACACACGAGCATTCTCTGCACATCTCACGTGTGTATCTTGAAGGAATCCAGGAACATTTTTCTTTAACCTGCCTGAAATTTGTTTTGGCAGGAGTTCTGAAGGCTGAAATCTTGAAAGATTTGGGTTTTGTTAAATTATAGACAATTTCAATGAGGTCGAATAGCTCAGGCAAAAATTACAGTACCCTCCCCATCAGTTCTGCCCTAGAAACTCGACCCATCCTGTAAGGCCAGGCCCTCGCACAGTCTCCTCAGGAAAGCTGCCCAGGTCATCAATTCACAGAGCCGTCTCATCTCCCTGGCTGTGTGAAAATGGAACACGCAAAGGGGAGCCGGATAGATAAGAGTTTGAATCCCAGATCTTGCTAGTGGGTGATCCGGATCAAGTTTTCTAACTTTCCCAAGCTCAGATTTCTCAACTGTAAATACTGATAACAACGAAAAGTATTGCACACTTGAAAATTGTTAAGACAGGAGATGTTAAATGTTCTTACCACTCATATACACTCACACAGACACAGAGCATGGGAGATAATAGATATATAAGTTAGCTTTATTTAACCATTCAACAGTGTATATTTGAATCAAAACAGCATGTTGTATGCCATAAATATATACAATTTTGTCAATTATAAAATGTTAAAAAATAGAATCACAATAGCTGACATTCATTGAGTGCTTATCATCAAACACTGTTTTAGATACTTTACACTATCTGTTTTATCCAGTCTTCCTATCAACCTGTGAGATAAGGCACTTTCCTATCCCTTCCTTATATATGAGGAGCTGAGGGTAAAATGAAATGATAATTTATATACATCACTGTTTGGCACAGTTAAATGTTAAAATACATGGATTATGGATGTAGTAGGCACTCTATAAACGCAATTTCCTTCTCTGTGTCCATTCAACCAGCTTCAGTGTGTCATTCTCACAAAACTTACCATGTACTGCCTCAAATTGTGATTTATGACCCAGAACAGCTCTGCAGAGATAACACAAGACAGGAGGTAAGAGTTAGGCCTCTATGGATTGAGCCTGGCCTGGGCTCCTGCCCTTGGACATGTTACTTAATTCTGATACATCTAGGTCTCCTCCACTGTAAAATGGTAGCAATATTGTTATTGTGATGGTTCAATGACCTGATACACAAATGTGATTTAGAATATTGCCTGACATTCAGAAGGTATTATTTCTTTTTTTTTTCTTTTTTTGACAGGCAGAGTGGATAGTGAGAGAGAGAGACAGAGAGAAAGGTGTTCCCTTTGCCATTGGTTCACCCTCCAATGGCCGCCGCGGCCAGCACACTGCGCTGATCCGATGGCAGGAGCCAGGTGCTTATCCTGGTCTCCCATGGGGTGCAGGGCCCAAGCACTTGGGCCATCCTCCACTGCACTCCCTGGCCACAGCAGAGAGCTGGCCTGGAAGAGGGGCAACCGGGACAGAATCGGGCGCCCCAACCGGGACTAGAACCCGGTGTGCTGGTGCCGCAAGGCGGAGGATTAGCCTAGTGAGCTGCGGCGCCGGCCCAGAAGGTATTATTTCATTATTGTAATTATCATGCAGTAGCTGCTGTTATCACTAATCATATTTATTATTAATGTTAAAAATCTACATCACTTGTGAGTTTGAAGTTTCTTGAGGAATAAAACACGACTTTTCTGTTTGTAATCCTAGGTATGGCTTCATTTTATGCCTTCTATGTTATAAAAATTATTTCTCAAAAGGCATCCAAAGGGCCATTTGCATCAGACTGCCCTGAAATCCTGTGAAACAGAAGATTTCTGGACACCTTCTTGAACCAAGTGGACCATGATCTGTGGCACAAGTCCCGTGAACCCCGAAGTCTGAGGATCATTCTACTAGACACAACAAACATCTGTGCATGAAACACGAATGGATAGATGAACAAGAGAATGGACAGAGAACCTACAAAAGATGTTAATAATTGTAGGTGAAAAAGACTCTGGTCCTTTTCCTCCGAGGAGAATTTTGGACTTTGATTGTTCATTTGGGTTTTTCTTGAACCAGTGTTCCCAGTGGTCAATAGGACAGCTTTTTCTTTAAGTACGAACCTTAATCGGTTTTGGAAATCTCCTGAGAGCTGTTAGGCCCTTGGCGATTCATCCTCAACAGGGACTTAGAGGCAGACTCTGGCCCCTGAGGAGCATCCTGGAGGTCTCTTGAGACAAGCTATATTCACAGAGGCCATAAGAAAGCAAATATCTCCTAAGGATTTATAAGTGGGACATAAGTCTTTTCAACCTCAACATTTCAGCTAGGAAAAGAGGAAAAGTGGGGTCACATGAACCACGCGGATTATACACACTTGTGTTTGGCATTCATTTTCACACCAGTTAGTGTCTATTTTAAGGACGCTTCTTCAACCATGGTAAAATAAGAGATTTTAAAAAAGAAAGACATGTCCTACCAACATTCTTAAAGGAGAGAAGGGTATTCCTTTAAAAATAAGAGGGGAGACATAATAGTGATGTGATCAGCAGGGCAATAAATTAAACTCACCTGGCAGAGTTCATTCTTCAGGTTTGAGGAATGCAAAAGAACACATTTCTGGTGAATGAAGGAAAAAATCTACAGAAAAAGAGACCAGTTCTGAAACATGAAAGGAGAGGTTACGGTCCCAAATCCCTGACTCCGGCACACGCGGCATGTCCGGGTGAAGAGTCATACTCCCTCGGTAATTTCCATACCCAGTGTGCACCATTTTACAAGCCAAAACAAAAGCTGTCGAGCCTGACAAAGTCCAAGCTGGTTTGAATTCTCGAATGGAAAAGGAAGATAACAACAACCTAAAATCAAACATTTTGCTCGTTAACAATTCCTCTATTGAACATTGTTCATTTAGCTGAATAGTAAAAAACTATGCATAAAAATGCCTTCTTCCAGAAGGTAGTGATTGCAATATGCTAAACCATTTAAAGACTCAAGTTCTTTAGAGGTTGTGTGGTCTCTGCTCTAGCATATTTCTTACCTTTTTTAGTCTTCAGTTTCTTCATTTCTTTGTAAAACCAGGAAAAGAATTGTGCTATTTCAGAGGGTAGTTGTGAGGATTATATTTTAATGCCTGTGGAGGTCTTAGCATAGTGCATTGCATATTGTAAAACCGCAATAACTGCTGGTTATTATAATTATAGAGACCAGCTTGGAGACAAAGATTTCTATCTTTATTGGAACGAATAACCAGTGCTCATGATCCTGGTAATAATAATGAGATATTACTATGTTGTGTAGTCCTGGCAGGGGAACTAAAACAAAAGGGGAAACTGAAGAATGTGGAAGCAAAGCCAATTATCTGAGCACCAGGGGGTGTTTGATATACACTAGCTGGACTTATCTTAAAGAGATGGTACTGCTAGACATGCCTCATGTCATCAAGCAGCTTCCAGGCCAACAATAAATTACTGTCTATTTAGGCAATCGTGCCAAATGCAACACCAGCTTTATCTGAGTTCCAGTGCGAGGAATCATGGCCATCTGTTAACTCCTTTTCCTCTGAGGAATACAAAACACTGAATATAAATTTTTATGTCCTCGTAGATTGCACTGTGATAGTAAGGGCGTAGGTATTAATAGTTTCTATTTTTGTTAGGCGGCAGGAGGCCTGATGCTGCTTTCATAAAGTCACACAGTCGAAGCAGAAATTCAGTCCCAACACTGGATTTCAGATTCCATACAGTAAAACTCTCTGCCTTCACATGGCTTTTTGAGTGCACAGTAGCTCTGCTTCCTTTTGGTTTCACTTTCAAGAGTAATAATTCATAAATTTAAACCAATGCCATGGCTTTTCCTATCTCTGTTTCTCCAGATATGGCTCAGGGTGTTTTTCTTTTTGACTTCTAAGTAAATGTGATGCAGGTGCGAGTCTCCTGCTGGGCCAGAGCAGAAGGCAGTGCAGCCATGGAGTCTCTGGGGGAACCACACCTTTGGTTTTCCATTACAAGCAGGTGAACCAAGCTGGGATCAAATACAAGATCTGAGGGAGAAGAGCCTGCATTCCAGGAAGCAGCCTCAGCGTCCAAGCAGGACACATCCGGGTAGTTGGGGGAAACTTGAGAAGCAGAGCGATGGCTGCCCTGACCGGAGCTCCCGTTCAGGGAAGTTTTACATATGAGGAATGGGTGTTGGGGCCTGAGATAACAGTCAAGATGAGGGACCTGAGGTTGAAGAAACTTCTAGAATGCTGAGAGGTCATTGACATCATTTCCATTATTTTTAAACAAATAGCCCTCTAGCACACAGCCAGGAAGTAAAAAGCATAAGAGAAAAATGAGTTTTTCTGACTCCAGCATTAGTCATCAGTGTTCCATTTTTTTTTTTTTCAGATATAGCAAATGCGTACTTCTTGAAAAACATACTGCAGGGAAATAATCAGAAACGCAGCAAAGATTTCTTTTGGAAAACGTTCATCACTGTGTTACTCATTAGTAAAGTAGAGGAGGAAGCAGTTCAACAATGTATTTAAATTATTTAGCAGATACTGATACATGCAATATTAGGCACTCATTAAATAATGGTTTTAAAAAATGATGACACAAAATGCTGATGGTATCATTAACAAGACTGTGTTTATGACTCCATGCAAAAGAAACATACGTACCTAAAAGAAAAGAAACTGGAAGTAAATATGCCGTACAGGAAACAATAAAGCCTTTTCCCTAACTCATGAGTTTGTGTGTGATTTTTATATTTTTCTTTATTTGAATTTTTAAAGACACTGAAAAAATGCAACTAACATGTCCTCCTTCAATAATCTGAAGAAATATTTGAAGAAAGATAATATAGCAAACCCACATCGAAAGATGGACAATGTGCCTGGAAGCCTTTTATTTTCTACTGAAGATCACTTGTGTAGCCTCAACCTGCGGAAGAGCAAGCTGCAACGAAACTTATGCAGCACCAGCCCCGTGGCTACCTTGAGTCAACGCAGCTCAGCTGGCCTCAGGAATGCAGATGTCTGAGCCATTTCCCTTCACCCATGTGGGGAACATCATTCCCATACATCCAGAGTTGTAAGCAGTCCAAGTCCTTTCATTTCCAGTGGGTAGAGGGAGGGAAGGGACTACGTGATGGCATGCAGAGAATCACATATCATTTCTTGTGCCATTCCAGCTTACCAGCTTTCTTAAAGTACAAACCCTCCAGTATGCTGTTTATTTTTCCACTTAGGAATTCATTTAGAATTTGGATGTATAGAAGCGTCTGTTTAACCTCCCTTCCTCCAACATTTCCTCCATCATTCAAATATGTGGTTGGAAAAGAAAACGGGTTTGCTTTACAACACCTTTCTTCTCTAGGTTGAAGTCTGTCTATGTTTTCGGCGTTTTAAGATACTCTTCTAGGGAAATCAGTATTTTCATATACTGCTAATAGGAATATCAATTGGCACACACATTGAGGAATCTTTTAATCATAAAAAATACACAAATGTACGTACAAGTTAACTACTTGAAAGTATGCATGACCTTTCAACTCAAAATGCAACTTCCAGGGATTTATTCTAAGTAAATAGTCAGCAATGATTTGTGAACAATAGTTTTTATAAGTTTTTTTTATCATTTGTAATTGAGAAAAGTTGGGAATAGCCTAAATGATGGAAAATAGAAGATAGGTTAACCAAATAACATATTCACTGAATAATATTATTTAATTAATCAGATGAAAAAGTTATTTTGAGATTTCTTCACATTTAAATATTATTGTTATTTTTAAAGATTTATTTATTGGAAAGGCAGAGTAACAGAGAATGAGGGAGAGACATTTTCTGGTTCATTCCCCAAATGGTCACCATGGCCAGGTCTCCCACAGGGTGGCAGCGGATCAAGTGCTTGGGCCACCTTCCTCTACCTTCTCAGGTGCGTTATCATGGAGCTAGATGGGAAGTGGAGCAGCTGGGACTCGAACATGCCCATATGGAATGCTGGCATTTCACATGGAGGCTTAACCCTCTGTGTCACAATGCCAGGTTCCTACTATTGTTCTTACATGAAAATTGATTAAATGACAGGTATCCTTGGCAGCTTTTAGACAAGACTCCAAATCTAGGGGCTGGCATTGTGGTACAGCAGGTTAGGCTGTCTCCTGGCTCTGCCAACCACATGGGAGATCTGAATGAAGTGTCTGCTATCAACTCTGGCATGGCCCAGCCTTAGCCATTGCAGCCATTTAGGGAGTGAACCAAATGGATGGAAGTTCTCTGTATCTCCCTTTCTCTCTGTAAAGAGTTACAAATGAATAAATAATTTAAAAAAAAAAGACTCCAAATCTCTAAGAACAGGTGAGAAAAAAAATTTGTTGAGAATTACTATGAATCAGGCATTTTGCCATGTTTCTTTTACTTAATTAGCAAATGAATCTCCTGAGATAGACAATGCACAGTCTCTCTCTTTACTTTTATTTATTTATTTTCTTTTTGACAGGCAGAGTGGACGGTGAGAGAGAGAGAGAGAGAAAGGTCTTCCTTTGCTGTTGGTTCACCCTCCAATGGCCGCCGCGGCCGGCGCGCTGCAGCCAGCGCACCGCACTGATCCGATGGCAGGAGCCAGGTGCTTATCCTGGTCTCCCATGGGGTGCAGGGCCCAAGCACTTGGGCCATCCTCCACTGCACTCCCTGGCCACAGCAGAGAGCTGGCCTGGAAGAGGGGCAACAGGGACAGAATCTGGCACCCCGACTGGGACTAGAACCCCGTGTGCCGGCGCCGCAAGGCGGAGGATTAGCCTAGTGAGCCGCGGCACCGGCCAGTCTCTCTTTAGTCCTCCTGATGTCCTGGATCATAATTCATCCAGAACATTTTCTCACAACGTGATCATTCAAGGTAATTGAAACTACTTTGTATTCTTCAAAATGACGGTGATCAACTGATTGCTGAGCTTGGGGACTGGAAACTGTTCTGTGATGGGTTATCGTTCTCTGAAGGCATCGCAAGCCTCATCACGGTGAGGAAGCACGGAAACTTCGGGAAGGAACAAGCCCATGGTGCCAAGAATCAGTGATGAAGACGGTCATCCACAGCTCTCACCCAGGGAGCCCCACAAAGGTATCAGCCAGAAGCTCTAGGAGGGGCAGCAGGCAAATTCTCCCCTGTTTTGGTCGCACCCTTTCACCAGATTACTTGAGAAAATTCACTAAGCTACAAAAACAAATAATACTATTGGTAAATATGAAACGCGTGGTATGAAACATAAATCAAATGGCCAGAAAGCTTATGAAATGGAAAAAGTTGAGTATTAATTCTATTTTCCTAAGAGCAGCAGCTTACAAATTTAAACTTTTTGAACAGCCTGAATACTTTGGCTTTGATTTTTAAAATCCATTCTCCTTTTCTAAGCTATTATTTTTTAACTTTTATTTAATGTTTTTTTAACTTTTATTTAATGAATATAAATTTCCAAAGTACAGCTTATGGGTTACAATGGCTTCCCCCCCATAACATCCCTCCCACCTTCAACCCTCCCCTTTCCCACTCCCTCTCCCCTTCCATTCACATTGTAAAGAGTGGGTGACTTGATTTTTACAAATTCCTTCCTCTATCAATTAAAAACATACCAGTTCTTCCTTATGATTAAGATACAAAATAAGGTTTCACATCATATAAATGTTTGTCTTCTGGTGACCTCTGGAGTATAGCGTAACATTTAGAGAATGTGTGTCTTATCTTCTCTGGAGTTTTATTTCTCAGGAATGCATCGTTTGTCAATTTATAGAGAACACTTCTCAAGGCAGGGTGGCCAGATATCTCCACTTCAGTTGGATGGGAGTGTAAAAGGCTTTAACAGTTTTAGGGTAGAAAAGCCACACAAGCTTCATTTAGGCAAAGCTCTTTGGCCTAGACAACTTCTAGAACTAAGTGATGCAGGGGGGTTCTGGTGCTTCATTTAAGGGAATGGGGAGCCTGTCCTTATACTTGACACCTGGGTTTGGCATCTAAGTGCTGCCAGAAAAGAACACCATCACAGACCACACTAGGACAAGATAGATTCCCTCTGTAGATTGCTCTTCACCCAACACTTTGCTCATTGCCAAGAAGAGAATTGTAAATCACTCCCTGATCATTCTTCATATGTTCCCCAGATTGGAGTTCACTTTGCTGACTTCGACTTACTGCACTTTGCTGGACTGTGAGGCCAGAGTGAGAGATTGAAACCAGGCTCATCTCCTTCAGAGCTCTGTTATTCACGTTGCTCAACTTCTGTGGTCACGCTCAGTGCCAAAGCTGTGCTCCTCCCACTCCCATTAAAAGCTCTCTCAATCTTACTTAAAGTGCAGGATGTGACCTTTGTTAACTCTGAGTGGCCTATGTACCATTCAGGGGAACCCTCAAGAACCCTCACTTCACTTAGTTCTGCCCACTTCATTGCCACAAAACGTAACTCGTGTGGTGGCTCTGTGACAGGAAGATGCTGCAGCCAGGTGGGACAAGGAACATGTGGTATCCTGGCAACAGAAGGATCTTTTTACTTCTCTCCGTGTAAGATCTAAGAGGGAATGAATGTGGGTGAGGGTTAATCGATCATTTGCCTTTTTCCTCCAAGGCATTGTGATCTTTCCTCTAAGTTCAACTTAAATTTCAAGCGATAGAAGCATAGTTCCTTGAATAAAAGTGATTTTAGGTGTGGAGAAGGGACTGTTGGGGGAAAAGAGGCAATGTAAAAATTCTCTTGATTTTAAGTGGAGATTCTGAGACAAGAAAAAACAAATCTCTTCATAAGACTGGTAATAATTATCACTGGTGATAAATAAATGATTGTCTCCATTATTGCAAGGAGGTTTGTGGTTTGGTTGTGTCTCCAGAAATTACAGAATCTAAAGTAAATTTGGAAAGTTGCAATAGACCAGACTTTGTAAAAGAAAGCAATGGTATTTGATATTTAAATATAAATCATGGAAATTATTTTGCAAGATAATTTGTTAGGGGAAGCAGAAAGAACTCTAGTGGAAAGAGAATAAGGTGTCAGAATTTTTTTTAATAACATAAAATAGAACTTTAAGGATGCCTTCCAGGAAGTGGTAATAAATATCAGTGAGAATATAATGCAAGGATTGGGGATGATGAGTGGAAGCAAAAAATAAGTGAGCAATTATTAATTGGACCAGATTCCAGCATCAGGCCAAGGAGAAGCCAAGTTACAATTTTGGCACAGGGACCACCAGGTTATCAAAAATCATTGCTTCTTCCAGAAAACCATATCTACTTGATGAAAAGTTCCAGCCAGGACTTGGTCCTTCTGCAGCCCTCATGTTTGGCAAGAAGTTCTGAAGAAGCAGGTCCTGTCAACCTGCACCCCCTCATACCCTGAACTTTCTGGGAATGGTAGCCCTTCAATGGAGAATGGAAAGCTTGTCTTAAGTTTCTGATACCAGGCACAGAGAAGGAGTTTATCCTGGTAGCTTGCATCAACTATGTAGTTTAGTGTCTCAAATATGTAAGGATCCAATGTGGATAATTAAGTCAGAGCTTGCTAATGGTTACTGATGCATTAACAAATCAACAAAACTATCAAGCACTTCTTTGTGCAACGTTAATACTATAGTAATATAAACGAATTTAAGGTAAAATAGCAATTGAGGGATCTCTTCTAGATGTAGAGAAGACATGAAACATTAGTTTACACAAGCCACTATTAGTGAACTTTTTAAAAAGATTTATTTATATACTTGATAGAGAGAGATAGACAGAAAAATCTTCCATCCACTGGTTCATGGCCACAACAGCCTCGGCTGGGCCAGGCCAAAGCCAGGAGCCTGGAATTTCATGTAGTCTCCTCATGGGTGGCAAGGGCCCAAGCACTTAGGCCATCTTTCACTACTTTCCCAGGCACATTAGCAGGGAACTGGATTGGAATTGGAGGAGCTGGGACATCCATGTGGGATGCCAGCATGGCAGGTGGCAGCTTAACTCACTGTGCCACAATACCAGCCCCTGTTGGTGATTTTTTCATGGACATGCACATGAATAGCATAATCAATAAGAGCCATCAAATCCAGATAAAAGAGTATCACAAGGAACTTAAATGATCACAAAGCCTTTAAGGAAATAAGGGTAGGAACAAACACACATCCATGGATAACCCATTATGGGCCAGGCGCCTCCACATTGTCCATGAACATTTTGAATATACCTTGTATTCCCTTATTTTGTCATTTCAAAGTATATGAGGAAATCTTGTTCTTATTTTATATAAGAACATAGAGAACACAGAAGCTTGGAAATTTGCAAGGTCATAAAAGCAGTAAACAGTAGAGTGAGAAATTGAACCTAAGTCCAACTGAATTCACAACCTTCTACTTTTTGCACTTCATTAGGAAGGATGGCTGGATTTGACAGATGGAGAAGAGGCCAGAGGGCAACTTCCACACAACATTTGGCATGTATTTTCTAAACTGGAACCTGCATAGATGGTTACAATTAGTTCAGAGGTTAATAGCTCTCCTAGTTAGAGGAGGAGAAAGGAAACATGATAGCTTCATGTAGAGAAGTATGCTACAGTGGAAGCGTATCTATCTAAATGTTTTCTGGTCTGCGGTTCCTCCAGAAGCAAATTCCGAAATGAGGATTCACATGCACGTTGTATGAGTATACAAGGGATAGAAAAGCAGAGAAGTGAGGCGGGGAAGACAAGACAGCAAATAATAGGTGACTATGATATCTGGAGCTTAATATTATGGGGGATCTCTGGGTAACAGTGTAGAATACAAGCTTCAGATCCATCCATACAGGTCTCCATAAAGCTGGAGGATTTATGTATCTGCTTCTACCAGTCATTTGGTAAAAGTTACTGGTGAGGAGGCTGGTGCTGTGGCCTAGTAGCCTAAGCCTCCATCTGCAGCACTGGCATCCCACGTGGGCACTGGTTCACATCTTGACTTCTCCTCTTCTCTTCTGATCCAGCTCTCTGCTTATGGCCTGGAAAAGAAGTGGAAGCTGGCCCAAGTTCTTGGGCCCCTTCACCCATGTTTTGAGACTCAGAAGAAGCTCCTGGCTCCTGGCTTCAGCTCAGCTCAGTCCATTGCAGCAATCTGGAGAGTGAACCAGCAGATGGAAGACATGTCTACCTCTCAAATAATAAAAAAAAAATTATTGGTGAAGTAGGAGTACAGTAAGGGTAGTAGGTGTAGTATCAGGTGGTACACCATATGCACAAACACAGCTGTATCTAAGTCTTAGGGACAAAGCCCAGGGGAAAGGCATGCAGACAGTAACCATTCAAGCTGCCATCTTGAGAGAATAGCTAAAGCCTGAAGGACATGGACAAAACACCAAGAGCTCCTGTTGTAAATATTAACATCCCCAGTGCAGGTTTTGTGCTATTCTGTAATATCTCAGGCTTTTCTAAGAAGAGTATATATACCACTGTCTCTCAAACTTCAGAGTACCTAAGAAGCACTTGGGAAGCTTGTGAACAGATCAGATTCTGAAATTCCTTCCACTGAAATTCCGACCCCTAGTTCAGAGATGGGGTTATCCATAAGTATCTCAGGTGGTTCTGACACACATGGTCTGTGGATTACACAGGGAGAAGAAATGCCTGGGCTTTCCGGGGATTACATGGAAAATGCTTGAGCAAGGGAGAGACCACCGTTTGATAAAATGGATGACTTCATTGAAAAGAGCCATCATGTAATTGAAAATGAATCTTGATGAAGAACGGGATGGGAGAGGGAGTGGGAAATCGGATGATTGCTGGTGGGAGGGAGGTTATGGGGGGAAAAGCTGCTATAATCCAAAAGTTGTACTTTGGAAATTTATATTTATTAAATAAAAGTTGAAAAAAGAGCCATCATGTTCAGATAAAGGAATAGAAGTTTACCAGGAACTAAAATGATCACAAAGCCTTTAGGAAATAAGGAGGGTTTAGGAAGGAATGGAGCAAATATTCATTGATAACCTATTACAGAGCAGGCAAAGAGACCATTATGTTAATAATGAAACAGAGATACAGTGAAAAGAAGGTGATATTTAAATTAAGCTATCCTTGGATATGAATATGGGATCCTTTCCTTAGATACCCTGGAAAAATTACATTATCTCTTAGATTTAATTTCTATACCTATAATATGGGGATAAGTCTCTCTCTTGATTGTTTTCTGTGAGAACTAAGACAATACAGAGCAGAGCAGAGCTGTGTGTGATACATGGCTAGCAGTTAATATTACCTCTCATTCTTTCTCCTGGGAACATTTTCCTGTTGACAAAGTGATACCAATGACAATTAGTAGTTAATGCTGTTTGATAAATTACACCTAAATAGAAGAAAACTTGATGATAAAATCATGCAAGCCTCTGTTCTAAAGTTACTCTAAACTTTGTTAATGCATCTGTAGATTGGGCTGTTTTTTACCTTCCGTTTACAAGTGCAGTACCTATGTGATGACCTTGGTGCTATAAAAATAAAGTGTCTACGTGCCAATGGACAGATCAGGTTGATCTGGCTTCTACACCTGATTGTAGAATCTGGATTCTAGACTCTCCTAAGATGCCAACTTTCAATACTGAGAAACCCTTTGGTTTGTTGGCTCTTTGTGCTACTAAGAATGATATTTTCATGCATATATTGGGAAAAAAGGAAGAGGTCAAGAAAAATATTAGAAAACATTAGAATACGATTCAGATAGATTGTGCTTATTTAGCATTGCTAGCCCATCATGTCCATACTGATTGGCAATCAGAATGAAATTGGGATTAAAATAGTATTACCATAACATTGGTTCAAAAGATGACTATCAGGGTACAGGTGTTGGCTGAATTTAATGGCATCATTCAGGACATCTTTCTGCTTCTCTAAAATTAGTAGGTAGTTCATTGCCTGTCATTCATCCTCTTCTTAGTCACCTTGTTTGGCCAAATGTTAACAAAATGTCTCTTGAGTGACTTAATTTAAGGTAAATAACCTCTGTTCATTCTTGGAATATAAGGAAAAATATATAAAGAATAAGACCTTGTTGTTTTAATTGAATAAACATGCCTAGAATAGTATATAAATTGACACAAACATTTCTGTGTTTTGATCTCCTTAGTCTTGATGTGGATCATTCACCAGAGCACAATGCTACCCAAGACATGGAACTAGAGGAACTGTTTCTTTAGGTACTAATATTTGAGCTACAAAGTGCAGCATCTTTTCCCCAGATGAATCCACAATGTCAGACATGAAAACTATAGCATAAGCCAAAGCAGGAAACCACTCTTATATCTTAACCCACTTAAAGCAGTCACTTTTCCTTGATACCTGGGAAACCCAGTGTGGTCTAGTAGCATAAAAATGGCCTTGATATCTTTGTTTAACTCACATTTAGGGCCTAGGAGTCAAATCTCTACACTCATTTTTTTAAATATGAGAGAAATTTGAAAAGTTTGTGGAAAATGAAACTAAAATATCTTTATTTTGATGCAATTTTTTCGATATCCATGCATCATTTTTTTCATAATATATATTTTACATGAACTTTTTGAAAACCCCTAATATACATGGACTTCAATTTTTTATGCACCAAACTAAACTTATCTTTCATTTTTATTCTCCAATTGCTTCTTGATGTACCCTCATAAAGTTACAGGGTTGTATCCAATCATTGTTAAGCCCTCCTCCTTCCCCAAAGATCACTTTTCCAAGGGAAAAAAATCAAAATAATCAACAATGAATATACCTGATTCTCATTATTTGCAGTAGCTATGTTCTATAAAGTAGCTGCAAATACTCGATTAGCATATAGTAAAGAAAATATTTAGAGTCTTCCTAAGAGAAATATAGGGTTATGCTCCTGTAAGCCTCTAAGCATGACATTTTTGTCAAATGACCATTAAATAACCTTATTTTATGTGTACTTTTGTTTCTATATACCTGATTTAATATATGTCACTGATTTATTAACACTGAACTCACAGCACCATGACTCGTGTCTGAGTTTATCTGGCATGGGTATTTTCTCCCTATGACACATCATAGCTATCTTGTGCTTAGGAACACTAGACAACATTTCAACATTATGCCTGGGGGCCATTTAAACAGCTAAGTCATCAACAAAAACCACACAAACCCAAAAACCATGGCATTAAATAGACTGTGTGAAGGGCACACAGAACACTGCCTTGGTCCACCCTGGCTGGGAACACATCTGTGAATGACCACAAGAGTCATGTTCATTGACTTGGAAGTTAGAGAAAACACCAATAATAACAATTAACTGTATATTTAAAATACAATTAAGTTATTTTGTTATTTTATAGCCCCTTACTTCTGTACATAGCCAATTTTCCTCAAAACACTCACTTAAAGCAGTGTAGTAATCCCCTAAACTCCCATATAAGTTTGGTAAACTTACAATTTCATCTAACAGATGGTAAAATGCAGGGATGAAGCAGCTTCTTGAGTGGCCCCAAGCCATGTGACAGCAGCCAAGATAACTCAGGGTGTGAAACTAATCCTGTGTTTAGCCCACTGGGATGTCCTGTTCCTACTCAATTACCCATTGTAAGACATCCTTTTGCTACCTCTTAGCTACATCCTACAATTGGGCTCTGAGGTGGAAATCTGCAAATCCTTCTGGAATGGAAGCAAATGATTAATACTACACATCTGTCATTGTGTTCTGTAAGAGTGCTACCTGAGGGTTGATCGGCTGTTATTTCACAATACTTAATTATTTCTGAGATGGCATTGCTGGCTTTGCCTGCATCCTCTGTAAACAGGCAAAAGTCTCAACTCCGTAGCCTCCTTCTTAGGACATTCCAGCTTCACTTAGCATTATGTCCATGTACCTAAGCACAATACTATTATTAATTGTTCCTTTTCTGGAGTGCAAGAATCAATTTCTATTCATTTTTAAAATTTCTTCTGTCTTCCTCACTGTGTCTGCAGCAGTGCCTGGGTTGGAGAACATGCCCAAAACAGACTGATGAGATTTAACTCTATTCCAAGAATTCTAGCACTTGTAGTAGAAGAGAAACTACACCTTGGAGTATTTTCAGACCTTCTAAACACTTTCTATACATTATCCTATTTAATCTTCATCAATCATAAATTATTGTTATTCTCATGTTACAAATGGAGAAAGAGGTCTAAAAAATTTTTAAAAACTTGTCTAAAGTCACAAAACTGGTAAAGATAGAGCTGTGAATGAAACTTAGAGTCCATTTTTTTTCTGTGAACCATGGCTTAGTATATGAACAGCAGTATTACACCAGTTGTACTGACAACCAAACAAAACTTTCTGTTTGTTAAAGAGTCCAATTCTACTGCTCACTGCCTAGGCCATCACAGGTAGACAGAAAGCTGTAGAAATAGCAATGATTAAAGGGTATTCAGGTTAAAAGGAGTTTCCATTTACCAGTTGTCCCATGAAGCTTACATAAAAGTTTCTCTGCCAGGAAACATGAATGTACAACTGGAAAAACAATTTTGCAATGTTTATCTTTCAAGAAAATGTTGATTAACTAAAGTAATATATCACAAGTTGAATACAAACAATGGTATCAGAAATCTCTAAACATAGTATACAAAATTATTTTTATTAAGCATCAATTTATCTTTCAACTAATTGCACAGCTTTTATATTACATCACAAGAAGAAAAACAACTAATATTCCTTTCCCTCCATTATTGGCTGATATATATTGTTGACCTGTCTGGGTTTGAGCAGATATCACAACACTCACAAAAATAGATGCGATTTAGAAAACTGACTGGTTCCAAAAGATTCTTGTGCATCAATTATGTGTCCTCATTGTATGTACAGTAAAACCTGGATTGATGACTCCTTAAGATCCATTGCAATTAATAGTCTATTCTTTTCTGTGGTTCCTACGAAGATTGTTGGATTATCTCAATATCTATGACCCTATTAAAAATATTTGAAGAATATTTAAATCAATAAAACAGTTTTTTTTTTCTTTTCTTTGATATCTGCTGAAATCATCCGAACATTCTCAAGGCTACAATTCTGTCCCTTTAAGATCCACTTTTAGTGGTAGGAATTTGGTGCAGAGACTTAAGTTGCTGCTTAGGACACCTGTATCCCATATTGGAGTGACTTGTTCAGGTCCCAGCTACTCCACTTCTTACCCAGCTCCCTGCTAATACATGCCATGGGAGACAACAGATGATGATTTCAACACTTGTGTCCATGCCACTCAGGTGAGACACCTGGATTGAGTTTCTGGCTCCTGGTTTTGACTTTGCCCACTTCTGGCTATTGCAAGTATTTGGGAAGTAAACCAATGGATAAAAATTCTCATAAAAACAAAATAAAAATAAATAGATACATAATTACAAGAAATCCTCAACTTTTAAAAAAAAATTCACTTCTAGCAGTACATTGATCAAAAGCCACAAAACCCTTAGGAAGTGCTGTAGAGTTCATCTGGTCCAAATGCAGTCCTCTCCTTAGTATCCATGTTGAAGCTGGACACTGCCATGAGTGAGGATCTCTACTGCCTATGCTATTTTGAAGAAATTTATTGACATTTATATAAAATTTATCTTACAGTGATTTTTCTTCCTGCATTGTAACTTTTTCTTTTTGAACCATACAGAATAAATCCAGGTTGTTTTGAAATGACTGTATGTGATGAGATCTTCAGTGCCTGATAATACTGGATTCTGAGGGACGCCCTTATTTCCTGTCTGTTGTAGTCTCTGTCCCAGACATCTCATTGTATAATGAAATTGCACTGCAATGGTTGCTTTGGGATAAGCTGCAAATGGTAGGGCAGACCTCCCCTTGGTTCTTCTATCTTCTGCCAATGTCGCATCTAGCAGCACAAGAGAACTGTATGTTCTGCACAGAGCCTTCACCCTCACCAAAGAGCTCTTCAAAAGTTTAGGAAAAACATGGATTATAAAAAACTATGCATGGATTTCAAAATTTCTTGTAACAAAATAAATTTATCTTTTAATTTGAGTTTTCTATAGACTTTTTACCCTCATATAAAGCCAGCAAGTCATAGTCAGCAAGGTGACTGTGACTTAGAGATATGGTAAATTATAGTTTAAGCATAAAATAAGTAGAGGGGATAAAGATAAAGCAGCCCTGCCTGTGAAGCAAGAGAAGAGCAACTAGATGGTGTCGATACTGTTGTTTGTCATTAATTGTACAGTTTAAAATTTACAATGATTTGCCTCTTTTTTACAATGCAGTTTAATTTTTGCAGTGAATACTTTTAGCAGCAGTAAGTTAAATGATGAACATGAGACTTGCTCAAAATGCTTGCTGTCATTTACCATCCACCATGAGGTCCTGGTGACACCACTGACCACATGCAACCAGAGGACGCAGATGTACGGCAGAAGCACCAGAAATCACTTCAAAAGTCATGATTGGCTTATACTGACTGCTTCAATTATAGCCACAGAAAGAACTCTTGTATCAGTCTGTGAGATATGACTTTTCATTTAGATCAAATGCCTGTTTTAAATTACTTTCACTCACTTTTTATTCAAAGTTTTTTGTGCATGAAATAAAACTAAAGCAATAACTATTGGTATGTGGCTCAGTGAGCATCAGAAGAAATTAAAATTTAAATAATGACAGTTTTATTTCAGTGCTATGAAATACCCCAAGCAAAAATAACTCTTCGTAATTATACTTGTTTTTTTTCATTAAAATTATGGAATCAAAGCCCCATTTTATAAATTTATCTTTTGACAGTGTGAAACATTTGATTTTATTATTAATGGTACAGTAACCTCAGTTAAAGCATTTAACATTAAAGATAAAGTTGTGTATTTTTGCAGTGATAATATAGCACAAATCCTGTCAAAACACTTTTTTAAAGATCTATTTATTTATTTGAAAGATAGTCACAGAAAGAGAAGAGGAGGCAGAGAGATCTTCCATCTGCTGGTTCACTCCCCAGATGGATGCAACAGCTAAGGCTGGGCCAGGCAGAAGCCAGGAGCCTGGGACTCATTTGGGTCCCCCACATGGTGACAGGGGCCCAAGTACTTGGATCATCTGCTGCTTTCCTAGGTGCATTTGCAGGGAGCTGAATGGGAAGCAGAGCAGCCAGGACTCAAATTGGTGCCCATATCTTGTTGCAGGCATTGGCTTGACCCACTGTGCCACAGTGCAGGCCCCAACATATTATTCTGAACACATTAGCAGAGAGCAGAAAGCAGAGAGGCACTTAATTGGATTTGGTACATATGTACTTCAAAAATCATGTCCAAGTAAGTTATAATGTTCTACCAATTAATGTAGAAACTATAGTGGTCAAACTGTACACAGAGTAAGTGAACTCTAAAGTTTTGTTATAAAGCTGGTGTTAAAGCTTAAGAAACATGTTAGCATGCCAGTATGTATTCTCTGTATCTGTTATGCAAAATCAACTTTAAAACTGAGCTTTTGAAGAACTACTTTGGAAAGTAATCCAAGTATCCTAAAGCAAACAAAATCAAAAACAACAAAAAAGATTATTAAAGGATTTCCCTAATTTAGGATTTTTTCCCAAATTCAAAATTCCTTAGAAATATTTAATCAAAATATTTTTGAATGTAGTAGAATATACTATGGCATTTAAAGCTCTGTATACAGCGGTCTTCAAAATTTCATGCAAAATATGTATTATAAAAAAAACTATGCATGGAATTGAATTTTTGCAACAAGATAATCTTTTTATTTTAGTGCTACTTTTCCACAAATTGTTTTAAGTACTCTCATATGTTGAACATACTGAATTATATATCAAATGGTATTGAACTATACTGAATATATAGAGAGAATATATTGACAGCAAACTTGCAAAGAGAAAGAGATTGACATATGCCTAGAAAAGCAAGGAAAAAATCAATCAAATCTTAAGTTTTCTGTGTGTTTGATGAACTTTGAAACCCAGCAAGTTGCTCAACTATCTTGTCTGAAAATCCTGTCTTGGGGCTGGCACTGTGGCGTAGTGGCTTAAAGCCCTGGCCTGAAGCGCCAACATCTCATATGGGCACGTGTTCTAGACCTGGCTGCTCCCCTTCCGATCCAACTCTCTACTATGGCCTGGGAAAGCAGTAGAAGATGGCCCAAGTCCTTGGGCTCCTGCACTCACATGGGAGACCTGGAAGAAGCTCCTGGCTCCTGGCTTCGGATCAGCCCGCTCCGGCTGTTGCGGCCATCTGGGGAGTGAACCACCGGATGGAAGACCTCTCTCTCTGTCTCTACCTCTCTCTGTAACTCTGTCTTTCAAATAAATAAAATAAATCTTAAAAAAGAAAGAAAATTGTGTCTTATAGGACTCTCTTGTGGAGAGATGAACAGGATCGAAGGGGCTGCCTACCGCCTGTGCTCTGAGGGTGCCCCAACCCCTGCAATGCCGTCACCTGGGTGTTCAGGTGACATCATCAGCTTAACGTGTTTCTAAGTGGAACTGAGTGCTCCCAGAAATCTGACAAGTGAGAGGAAGAAATGGAAAAATCCTTGAAAAACATGGAGGGATCAAAAGTACTTATTAAAGTATTTTCAAAAGAGCTCTGAGTTTAATAAGAAGCAAATAAGATCCAGCGGAGAGAAATCCAGAAATGATTCTGGTGTGGAAAACTTCTTGTGGCAAGGACCAGAAAAAAAAAAAAGGAACATAGCAAGGGAATGGTGCTTATTTGGAAGCAGAGTGTTAAACAGTGTGCAATTGAATTGCTCTGCCCTTGAACCTGGGGGAGTGTGCAGAAGTAAGCAATTACTTAAACAGACACATCTTTCCTAAGAGATCTGATCCAAGAAAAATAGTGGATTAAAACAACAAAAAATTCAAGTAAAAGAGAAGAAACACCCGGTCTTCTGTCTTAACCAGGAGAGCCTTTTTATGTCTCAAGAAGACTTTGAGCAGAGAATCCTGATTTCAATCATGCATTAGTCATCATCAGGATTCTCATGGTTTGATGAAAAGAATGCCCTCCAGAAAACATGGACCCTTTTTTATCCCTCTTACCAACCACCCAAACTACACTCTATGCACTTTGCTTTACAGTAAAATATACTTTAAGTACATGTTTTTATGTAGCACAATTACCCATGGTTAAAAGTATCCATTCACTTAAAAAACTGCTAATCTTTGAATAGGTGTGAAATAGCCCCCAAAGCTTAGGCCCACACAATATCAAGGCACCAGAGCTAACATAGAATGGTCTCTCCTATAGAACCCCATGGGATATATCTCTTTGTTCTCACTGAAACTTTAAAAGAGGCCAATTTGTAGGGAGATATTTATCTAGAAGGTACCAACCAAATGGGGAGCAGGAAGATTGCTTACAAACTTCAAAATTTTTGACAACGCTGATGTCAAATTTTAAATTATAAGGCAAAGTCACCTTTTAAGTTGCAGGTGGCAGGTGGATAATTAGCAAAATGCAGTAAGTTACAGCAATAGAAATGAAAAACCCAAAGAAGCATAGTGCTTGGTGTTCATAGGCTGCTAATATTTCGTTCATGGCATACAAAATTTTTACTTGACGTAACTATTTCTGTAAAATGCAATTATCTGTCAATAGCTTAAAAACATTCATCTTCTTTGGCCCAACAATTCTAAGGTGTAGAAATGAATTCTGAGGAAATTATGCACGCATGCAATGAAAGGTCATAGTTACAAACTCTTTCACTGTAATTTTGCTTAAAAAAAAGAAAACAAAATAAAAAGGAAATATTGTAAAGTTCAAAAAAAGGGGATGGCGTAAGTAAATTATAGTGCATTCATTTGATAGTCATGGCCATTAAATATCAGAATTTGCTCCAGTCCTGGCTGCTCCGCTTTCCATCCAGCTCTCTGCTATGGCCTCGGAAAGCAGTAGAAGACGGCCCTAGCCTTTGAGCCCCTGCACCCACTTGGGAGACCCGGAAGAAGCTCCTGGCTTTGGATCTGCACAGCTCCAGCCATTCGGCCAACTGGGGAGTGAACCAGCAGATGGAAGACTTCTCTCTCTCTCTGCCTCTCCTCTCTGTGTGTAACTCTAACTTTCAAATTAAATAAATAAATCTTTAAAAAATAAATAAATATCAGAATTTTGGTGAATATTTAGTGATGTGCAAACATGCACACACACACACACACGAAGTCTCAAAAAGTGTGTGGAAAATAGAATTAAAGCTATTTTGGAGTAGAATAATTTTAAAGTGCCAGTGCTTGTCGACAGTTTGAGATCAGTTGAAATGTACATATCCCCTGTTGAAGCATCCGGGTTTGAGTTCCAACTCTGCTTCAGGCTCCAGCTTACTACTAATGCTTGCCCTAGGAGCAGCAGGTGATAACTCAGATAGTTGGATCCTTGCCACTAACTGTGGAAGACCTGGATTGAGTTCTTAGCTCCCAGCTTTAGCCTAGGCCAGCCCCAGCCATTGTGGACATTTGAGAAGTGAACTGGAGGATAAGAAAGCTCTCTCCTCCCTCACCACCCCCCACTCTCCTTCTCAAATAATTTGGAATTCATGCATAATTTTTCCATCATATATACACATATGTTTTCGCATGAAATTTTTGAAGATATTTGTATATGTGACTAAAAGGCAAGTTATAAAGTAGAATAACACTGCATAAAATTGGTGGAAAATATTGAGACTTTATATGCCTGTATTGAAATTTAAATGAAATTATTCAGTTATTCATGGAAGATATCTCTAGGTGGTGAAATTATAAGGGGCTTACATTATTTTCCTTTTTACTTCTATTTTCTGAATATTTTGATTTATAGTTGACATTTCTTATGTAGTATCCAATCTTCTCTTCAGGATTAAAATGTCACACTCACAACCTTGTTCAATAAAGAGTTTTGGGCAAGAGTGACTCTCTGGTTGGCCCAGGGATAGTGTACCTAACCCAGCTTTACCTCATGGCTCATTAATCTTGATATGGCTCTTCTTTCAAAGGGTGATGAGAGAAGAGGGAGAAAAAGGAGAAGAGAAGAAAAAGAGAGATGTGGAGAGAAATGTGATCCCTAAAGCTGCCCTTGTTTTTTAATAATTTCCTAGAGACCATTAATGTTGATATGTGCCTTATAATTACTACCCTTCTTAAGGTAGCTCATGTGTTTCTTGCAAACAACTACAAGAACACCATAATACCAGAAAGCCTACTCTATTATAATCAGAGAAAGAGCTAAATTTTACTTTCAAACAATGTTGTAACAAAATAATAACTTTTTATACTTCTCAACTATAATAAAACAGACATAATTTTCCTTATTGAGCAATGTGGTGTTTTTTTTAGAGAGCTTAATGTCTTCTCTGCTCTTCTGTTTTTATAATTTGGAGCAAATGACAATGTTTAACTTGAAGCTTGGATAACATTTTGCTCCTCTATGAATGGAGTACCAATCTTAGAGAAATTCATTCATTATACTTTCTTCAATTCAGTTTCCTTATTTATTAGTTTATATCTTTCAATGTGCTTTTCTTCTGTTGAGATTTTAGTATCTATTGATTTCCAGGCTTCTGTGCTTTGGAAACTGTGGCAATCCACTTGGCATATGCAAACAGAAAATAATATATTAGAAGAAATATTTATTGAGGAGCTGGATGGACAGACAGAAGAGACCTAAGTATCAAAGTATCAATCAAGCGTGCTTTTCATGTCTGCGATATGCTTAGCACTGTGCCAACCTCTGGGAAGCCATGACAGTGAGAATGATTTCCATCCTCAGGGTGCTTACAATAACGTCATATTGAATTGAAATCATCAGGATAAGCTCATCCCTAGAAAACTCTAGAAACCCTGAAGCTCTGGAAAAGTACATTCGTGGGGCTACTGTGTATAGTTGGAATCACCACAAGTCACGGTTTCAGTTGCATTCTGGAGGCCCAAATGCATGCAGTTTCACAAAAGAGATTCCATATCCACAAGCCATGGTGATCAGCTTGAATAGGGTGGGTACTGGGATAACCTCCCAGAGTCCCAGATCCCCTTAGAGAATCTAACAGAACCCACACATGGGACAGAAGTTTGACTGAGAGGGTCAAACTAGGGTTCCCATATCTGGACATGGAAATTCTTGCTTGATAATGAAGTGGGGCCTACCTGGTCCCTGGCACCTAAAAAGGACTTGAAAATTTTGACAAAGACCCTCCAAAGCACAGAGCTCAATGATACATGGGGCTTGGAGCAGAAGTCCTTGTTTGTCAGGTCTAGCGGCAGTATAAGATATGCATACTGTTAGTTCTCTTCCATTTTTCAAATGCCCTTCCCTCTGATTCACTTTTTCACATGTAGTAAATATCCATAGAATCCAGGGTACTGAACATAATAACTAATGACATTGGTAATGGAAAAGTCAACTTCTCTACCTACAGTCTGACATGCTATCATCGAATTTCCAGACAGCTTATCATAAGTGACCAAAGTTCAAGCACATGTACATTTAAATTTACATTCCACAGTTCCAGACAGATTAAAGAAAAGAGATACAGGCACTTGCTCCCATGTTCAGACCAGGTGGCTAGAATAGTTTTCTTTATTCCTTGAGTATTTGTCTGTGAGGTCATTATACTGATGAGCACATGGATTTCTTCTCTTAAACCAAGAACTTTCAACCCAATCAAGATTACTGAGATATTGCTATCTGAGGAGTGTGCAAACATTGGGCCAAGGAGCAAAGACTGCAGGTAGGTGTTGGAGCTACTTGGGTGGTTGGAGTCCTGCAGTACAAAAGTGGGGCATGGAGAAGAGTATGGGAGCTAGTGCATCCCTTGTCCCAGATATGGACACATGCATCTAAGCCCTCTGGGAGGAGGACTTTTCCTAAGGCACTCAGTGATTGCAGCAACTCAGTATAGCTTTAGGGCATAGGACATGAAATGTGATATACACTATATTAAAGCGCCACTCCTTTTCCTTTCTGTGGGGAGTGGAGCATGGCCTTTCCCCAGAGAGTTTCCGAGACCTGTAGTTCCACATTGCAGCTCGACAGCTTTGGCAGCACCAGCAGATGGTGTCCTCAGCACAGGTACCATGTCCTCAGAGTGAACACTGGCAGAGATGGCAGTGGTTGCTTTTCAAGGAGCTTTGACGACGATAAGAAATCAAATTTTCATAAATGGTGCCAGAGCAGAATACAGAAGCTGATGTGGCTGACAGACATCAAACCTTTCTTTCATACAGAGTTAACATGTTATATAGGTTAATATCGTGTAAGTTAATGTAGGTCAAACTTCTTCTACTTCCCCTCCCTCACCCCCAAAAAAATGTTTCTGAGAAAAATGAAAAGAACTAGGGATGTAGACAATCCTGGCTGTTTTTATTATGAGTTAGGTGTCTTTAAATAAGTCATTTGATCCTTTGATGATGTGTTTTTGTTTTCTTTTTACTTAGAATTGGTTAAAAATGACTTCAGAAATACAGTACAAAGACGAAATATCTAAGTCTTCTACCAAATCTTTCACGGTACTAGTCATATTGTCACAATTTTCTGAGGACCTACGGCTGTTATTGTGTTCTTAGAAGAGTACATGTGAAGGTACAGGATCGTGAGTCTTTAAAAACATAAGCTCCTTTGCTGTCTCCTGCCCCTAGTTGCCAATTACAATGATGAGTAATTAGGTGCAAATGCTTCTTCTCCAGCAACAGTTGTTGGAGGCAAAAAACTCATTTCTTCAGTGCTTAAAATCTACAAGACAATAATACACGTCTGTGTGCCAGCAGTTTAGAAATGAAAGTTTCTACATTCTTTGTGCCTGGTTTCATTAGTTTACCCCACCCCATTGGTGTTAAGGTTTTATAAATAATCAAGACAGGATTGATTTGTTCCATTTCAGCAAACTGTAAAAGAAAACAGTCAAGAAATCACTCACATCATCATTTCCCCCCAATCACATTACTCTTTAAAATTGGGCGTGAGCCTGGGTAGCCTTTCCCAATTAGGTGAAAGATGATTTCATTTCAGTAATGTTCAGGGAAGTAATTTCTGGTTTTGTGCAAACATGCCAAAATAATGCAGCAGGCTTCATAAAGAGTCCTGTTGATTTCTCTCTGGCTAAAGGGAGACTCAAGAACAGGAAGAACTGACCACCAGTGTTACTGAGATTTATGGTTTCAGACCGACATGGATGTGGTCTGAAGGACTGCAAGAAACTTGGAGGGAAGAATCAGAACAGGCAGAGAACTTAAAGGCCTTTGGTACTGGGGTTTAAAAACCTTTCCAGCAGGACCCTGAAGATCGCAGTAAAGAGCTGCTTTTGGATATGGATAGGGAAAGGTGCAAGAATCTCCAACCAGGGTAGCCTATGTTTTCAGGTGCTATATACTAGGTTTCTGTATACGATCAGTCTCATGCACCACGATAATCTTAGAACACTTCTATTTGAACATCCTCTACAATATCCCAGTTGTTTGACCCTTATACTCATGTCTAAACAGTTCCAATGAAAGATCTCTTAAGGCAGCCAGTTTTGAATAGATGCTCCCTAAATTTCCTTCTAGTTCAACTAATCTATACCAATATATGAATGGAAAAAGGAAATAGAATGATGTGAAGACATTGATTGAAGGCATTTGTCTAACATGATTCATCACCCTATAGCATCCTGTATAGTTATTTTTCTGTCCACAGTCAATGTGCACAGAAACAATTTTTAATGTATTTTATTTTGATATTTTTCTAAAACACATGAAACCACCACTTTCTTTGACACAGGGTGTTGCTTTTTCTCTTCAAGAGGGAAAACATTCACATCAGGATTGATTTAATTTTTTTCTTCCCTTAAATCATAAACAGTCCTGGTACAAGAAACAGTAGCTGTTATTGATTAAAAGTTCACTTGCCTTGCCTGCTCTGATGACTGATACTTGGAGGGCAGGAGGGATGTTGGATTTTGGCTGGGGGATTGGAAGTAAGGCACTCTTGTCACATTACCTGTTCTTCATAGGAGTGTTAGTGTTGGAGGAAATGCGAATTTTGGGAGAGAGGTTTCTTCTTCTGTAAGTTTAGTGAATGCTGGCCCAGTTTGTTGTTTTGTTTTGTTTCTTGCTGTGCTGGCTTCATCAGCTTTAAGTACCTGTAGTGCATATGAGCTTGTGAGAGGTCCTCCAAATGGGCTTTTAATGGTCTGTTGAATAAAACAGCTACCAGTTCAGGAAATGCATGTATTTATGAGGTGCATATTTTCAAAGCTTCTATTTGTGAGTACCAGTTGAGAGGTGCCTTTGCATATGTTCTTCACAGACCCAGCACAGCAGTAAAGACTGCCTCGAGAAGCATTAAAAACAAAGAATAAATTTCCTTTTCCTATTTATCCTTCCAGTATCAAGCACGATAATTTTTGTGGTTTAAAATAGTTTTCACTTTAGGAAACTTACGTGAGCCCATCAGAAAACTGTGATTTTATGAGTGGAACAACCAGATTGACTAAATTCATTTGTCAATGATATTTGTAGTCAAGGCATGGGATCTTAATGAAGGTAAGAAATGTTTAGTAGCTATCGCAGAACTCTTTAGTCTCTCGTTTTCTCATTTTTCTGTGTTGTGAGCATTATCTATTAGATTTTCCCTGTAGCAAACATATACCACACTGTAGGGATCCTTGAACTTGTCAGTTAGTAGAACATCTGGAAGTAATAGTGATCTTTGCACAACACCATTTAATATTGACATATTAAATTTAGAATAACAGAATGTATAATATGATACCAGGTTTTACTAGATACTTAGAAAGACAGTGAGTAGCAGTACCAGATATTTAAGAAAAAAATATGTGTGGGAAACCTTAAAATTGAAAGGTATTACATTAAATTTATTTTTCTGAAAAGTTGGAAGGTCCATTATTTTTCATATTTAATGGCACAATGCTCTAACAAATATTATGGAAAAAATAGTGCTCCCTAACAGCATAGTTTGATAACAAATACCGTAAATAGAGGCACAAGGAAATTGTGAGAAGGTTCGTAGAGAGCTATGTGCTGTAAAGCTGACATTTTAAAGGTTGATTTACAATCCACAAGACGTTCTAAAACTAAAATAAAAGAGAAAATGCAAATAAAGAAATCCTGATAGATATGATTACATACAACATAAAAATTCAGTTTGTTAAATAAACTACTAAAAAAAATTCTAAATGGTAAAAAAAGACAAACAGGAAATATGTTTGTAATATATATTATAATACATTCCTACATGAGGAAGTTTCAAAAGTTTATGGAAAATATAATTTAAAACATGAATTTATTTTTTTGCATAAAAGTTATTGGTGAAAAAATCTTGTAATGCATGTAAATGCATATTATGAAAAAATGTTCTGCACGAAAATGAACTCACACTTCTAATTCCATTTTCCATGAACTTTTAAAAGTATCAAAAATTTTAAAACAATAAAGCATTCTACAAATTATGAAGTGCAACATTAATATTAGGGCATGAAATTGTGAGCAAATGAAGATAATAAGCGATTTATAAAAGAAATACATATAGTCAACATGTGTATGTATGCTAATCAAAGGAATTAATTTTCAGACAATGAAATGACATTCATTTCTATCAATCTGTAGTTTAAATAAATGAATACAGTCAGACACTGCTATGTGTATTATCACAATTTTCAGAAAAATAATTTAGGGACATCATCAGAAAACCTTAAAAATGTTTGCATCTTTAATGTAATAAACAGTTTTATTTCCAGACATATGCTGATGTCTCTCATTTTCTCCCCTTTTGGAAAGGATTTTGCTGGCATTCACTTTATCACCATTTACAACTGAGAAAATAGCAGCCGTGTCAAAGTCTGAGTTTAAAGCACAGTTGAAGCAAGTTAAGGCACAACCCACAATGTCATGTGATTAAGTATTTAATTATTGTGTCATCATTGCTCTTTTAATTTTTCAGTGGATAGTTATAAAATTAAATGAAAAAACTTTCATTTCATTTTTTCAAGTTTATGCTTTGAGTCTATATTAAATTATAGATGTAGAGGGTAAAGGCTGGAAGTTCATATATCAAATGTTTACTGCTGTTATTTCTGGTGGATAGCTGTATATGTGAATATTTAAATTTATGTTTTAACCTAAATTGTCTTGTAATGGTTGTGTTTGTGTGTGTCAGATTGAGTGAAAAAGCAGAACTTATTTTTAAATTCCATTGGCAGAAGTTTTCCAAGGAGACCAAATGACATATGTACCCCAAGGCATATCATTAACTCTACCAATCATATTTTTTTCTCTAAAAATAACTTCTCTTACAGATTCTTCCTTTCTAGAATGCATTTCCCCAGTTGTATTCATGGGCCATTTCAGCTGGTGATGACTTTCATATTCCTCCAAGGGGTCATATGGTTTGTTTCTATGCAACAAACTCTCCCAATCACTAGTAATGAAATCAAATCACTCTAAATTGAGGTCTTTGGGAGAGAAAGGCCAAGTCAATGAATAGCTTTGTATAATTTGAATGAATCCCTGAAGAAATAAGTCAGACTCTTGGCTTTCATCTTACTCCCAGCCTCAGGAATAAGAATGCTAACTTAGTGCTTAGGAAAACCAAGAAAAACAACTGAACAAAACTTTAAGAGCATGATGTTCATAAAATGGATAGTCATACTCATTGATTCCTTTTTGAGTATCTATTCAAAGGAGAGTAGGATCGTATAAATCCTTGTAGAATTAATTAGCTTGAAAGAAAAGAACATAAACAGAATACAGGATGGGGGTTGGAGAGACCTTGGGCATCCATGGCTCAGCCATATACTTACAAGCCATGAGAATACAGATGAAACACATAATCTTTCTCAGAGGAGGTAATGC
This sequence comes from Oryctolagus cuniculus, assembly GCF_051225735.1. Classification (NCBI taxonomy): domain Eukaryota; kingdom Metazoa; phylum Chordata; class Mammalia; order Lagomorpha; family Leporidae; genus Oryctolagus; species Oryctolagus cuniculus. The sequence continues at coordinate 28,688,545 of NC_142873.1, forward strand.
AAAAGTAAAATTGTTACAAATAGTAAGTGAAATTAAATACATCTTACACTGGGCAATTAATCTGTGTCTGTTTGCTTCATCCTCAAGAGAAGAGTAGAAGACAGAGGAGGAGAAAGCAGGAAATCCCCCTCTCCCTCAACTCCCATGTTCAGAATTTCAGTTGCAGCCCTAGCACAGTGGTGGGGAAAATATATATGCATTTTGAGGGAAGGAAATGGATATATGCTTGGAAAGAGAAAGTATTTCAAAATTATTTAATATCCGTCTGAGAATAAGAAAAAAGAGAAAAATCTACAATCATAACATACAATAATAACTAAGACGTTGTCGACTCCAAGGAAGCTCTGGGCCTGGAACACGTGGTTCATTATTGTTGAGTCAGCGGAGTTTCTCTTTGCTCTGTGCTCTTTGACTCTTTGTATCATGCTGAGGACTCCTTGGTGTGCCTGCTCTTTACCAAGTTGAGAAAACATCTTCCTTTTTTATCTGGTATACCAACAAAATCTAATGATCTTGTAAAATGCTTTGAGCTCTAAGGAAGGTACTACTTAAACGCAAAGTATTGCAGTTGTCACTTTTTGGTGTATTTGAAGGTGTTTGGGTTCTTCTTGGAACTCCAAAGCTAGAGAAATGCCATCTCACTTCTAGTTTGAGTGGAAAATGCTTTGGAGGAGATATAAAATTTTAGGAGCTCTTGAAGTATGGTGAATGGGTAGGAAGTTTAATGAAAAACCCAGTTGGTGATGTGAATTGTGGGGGCTGGGACTGAGGGATGGAAAATAGGAATGGACATGTGGTATGGACCTCATACCAAATGTGGTTTTAGAAAGTTGGTGTGAATTAGGAATATCACAAATGTGAAATACATCTACCACAAGTTCTGCTATTGTGGGTTTGAGCCTGAAATACTGAAATATTTCTGTAGGATCAAAGCCTTGGCATGGGAAGGTGGGCACAGAGACAGGTTCCAGTCTGGCTAGAAGCAAAAACTCTAAATTTTCCTCAGGAGACATGTAGTCTGAGAAAATACTGTTGGTTACTCAAAGAGTATGTGCGTACATTTATCTTGGAGTATGTTTTGAAATTTATTAAGTAAAAATGTTTCTACTTCAGAATAGGGAAATAGTGATAGCTGTGAATTTTCTGTCTCTGTCTTCCCCCCTCCCCCCAGTAATTCCTTTTTTATGCTTCAATGTAACCACTGTTGGATGCACACAGTGAATTGGAAAGAGGCCCATTGTACTGCCTGTGGTTCTGGAGGAAAAAAAGAGGTACCCCAATGGATCCCAACACATTTCTTCAGCTTAAGCCTGCCTAGCTTTATTTTAAGTGAAAATAAGTGAGTGAAGTTTCAATGTTCCCAGTGTTTAGAAAATTGAGAGACCTGGACAAACATTGGCCTCTCTGGGTCCTGGGCCTCCTGGCATCTGAGGGATAAGATAGTGCTGCCACTCAATTCTGTCACATCAGGAAAAACCAACCTGGAAGAACAGCCCTGGGCATGCAGGCTAGATGTTCACTGCACCTCGTACCTTTCCAGAAAATCAACTTTTAGATAAAAGCAAAGCAGACAACGGGCAAAGGCCCCCAAGATGGAAACTTGAGACATGGGGTCGGGGAAGACACATAGGAAATAACAGTTCCTTTTGGATGCAGCTCTCTCAGCCACGTTGAGAAGAGTAAGGCCAAATCCCACTGTCTGCCCTAAACCCAGCAGTCAGTCTGAAGGACTGAAATTCCAAAAAGGATTTAGCCCATTCTCTCTGTAACTCCAACAGCTCTGCATTCCCTGGCCCCCAGCCTTCATTTTCCCCTCCGAATGGAAGAACTTAAGTTGAATGAAGTGTCCTCCCCTAGACAGCGTAATAGAAGGCAAACCCCTTGAGATAAGGATTAAGTCTTACTTACATTTTTATATACATTGCCCAGCAATGACAGCTTGATGTAGTAGATGTTCAACAAATGTCTTGGTTTATTGATTGAAGGAACTCAGTGCACCCTGTGTGTTGAATGGTGGTATTTATTAACATTTTTGGAGCACTTCATTTGGATCGGGGTGCCAGGCACAGAACTACACATTTTATATGAGCTATCCCACTCACTTCTTCCACAAAGCCTATAAGGTAGGTCATGAGAACTTCTCAGAAAACTAAAGCAAGTAGTGATTAATGTCACATATGAGCTGTTGGGGGCCAGTATCTGAATCAAGATCTGTCTACTCTAAAACATGGGCTCCTTGCATACTATGAAGATTGAGACTCCTTGACCATGCCCTCAGATAATGAGCCAGGCAATTCTCTGTTTACAAGGTGAGAGGCTGAGCAATGCCCTTCATTGTGTCATTTTTATGAAAGGTTCCAAGAATTTCAAATTTTTCCAACCTCTTACCAAATCCATTGTGTTCATCTTTTTTTCACATGTTTTAAATTTTCATTTTAATTAGTTTTTAATAGATTCAATGTTATTTGTAGATATAATTCAAAATAATGATATTCATTTCCTCCCTCCCTCTCTCCCCCTTTTCTTCCCACCCTTCTTCCTTCTCCCTATTTTTCTTTTTTTGAGATAACATGTTTTAATTTACATTACAGTAAAAAGGTTCAATATTTCACCAAATGATAAGTTTAATAAGTAAAGAGCAAAAAGACCCTAATTTAGTGGGAATATAGACAATGGCTATAACCACAAATGAATGGAAAAATGACCATTTCACCCATACACAATAAATTTTAAAGTAATCACAGATCACTAAAATTATATATATAGTTTTATATATATAGTATATATAATTTATATATACAGTATAGCATTCTCCTTTTTTAAAAAAAGATTTATTTATTTGAAAAGCAGAGTGTGTGTGAGAGAGAGAGAGAGAAAGAAAGGAAGGAAGGAAGGAAGAAAGAAAGAAAGAAAGAAAGAAAGAGAGAGAGAGAGAGAGAGATCTTCCATCCCCCAGTTCATTCCTCAAATGGTCACAGCAGCCTGGGCTAGACTAAGCCAAAGCCAGGAGCCAGAGCTTCCTCTGGGTCTCCCATGTGGGTGTAGGAGCCCAGGAAATTGAGCCATCCTTCACTGTCTTCTCATGCACATTAGCAGGGAGCCAGATTGGAAATGGAGCAGCTAAGACTTGAACCAGCACCCATACGAGATGCCAGTGCTGCATGTGGCAGCTTTACCCATGGTGCACAGTGTCAGCCCCTAGAATAACACACTTGGCCATTGGTCTGACAAAAAGTATAAAACAAAGTATTACAAAACTATATTTGCAGCAATACTGATATACACAGACATTTCTTTCTTTTTTGTTTGCTTTTTAAATTTTAGTGCCCACATATAAATGAGAACATGTGGTGTTTGTCTTTCTGGGCCCAGCTTATTTCACTCAACATGATGTCCTCCAGTTGTGTACATTTTGCTACAAATGATAGAATTTCATTCTTTTTCATAGCTGAACAGTAGCCTGATGTATATACCATATTTTCTTTATCCATTCATCTAATGATGAACACCTTGGTTGATTCCAAATTTTAGCCATTGTGAACAGTGCTGCTATAAGTATGGGTGCAGATAACTTCTTGAAATACAGTGTTCAAGTCTTATGGATAATATATCGAGTAGTGGGATTACTGGACCACATGGCAAACCTATTTCTAGTTTTTCAAGAAATCACACTTTTTCCACAGTGGCTATACTAATTTACATTCCCACCAACAGTGTTTAAGTGTTCCACTTTGTCTACATCTTCGCCAGCATTTGTTGAATTTCAGCCATTCTGACAGGGGTAAAGTGATACTTCATTGTCATTTTGATTTGAATTTCCCTTATGGCTAGTGATGTTGAGAATTTTTTTCATAGGTTTGTTGGCCATTTGTATTTCTTCTTTTGAGAACTGTCTATTGAAGTCCTTTGCCCATTTCTCAATTGATTTGGTTGGCTTTTTGCTGTTGTTGTTGAGTTTTTTAAGTTGCTGACATATTTGGGATATTAATCCTGTGTCAGATACATGGTTTGCAAATATTTTTTCCATTCTGTTGGATATCTCTTCAATCTATTGATCGTTTCCTTTGCTTTGAGAAAATTTCTTAGTTTGATATAGTCCTATTTGGTTATTTTTGCTTTTGTTACCTGTGCTTTGGGAGTCTTGTCCAAAAAGTTACCCTTTGCCCTAACATCTTGGAGTGTTTCCCCTACATTTTCTTCCAGGTGTTTCATAGTCTCAGGTCTTAAGTTTACGTCTTTGATCCATTTTGAGTTGATTTTTGTTTATGGTGAGAGGTATGGATCTAATTTCATTCTTCTGCATATATAGATCCAGTTTAGCCAGTACCATTTGTTGAAGAGATTATCCTTTCCCCACTATATGGTCTGAGTGCTTTAGTTGAAAATTAGTTGGCTATATGCACGTAGATTAATGTCTGAGTTCTCTATTCTGTTCCTTTGATCTATGTATCAGTTTTTCTGCCAGCTGGGTACTGAATTCCTTTCTGAAGGAATCCCTGGGTTTTGTCACAATCTGGATGGAGTAATAATGTAAAGATTACTGAAATGGTATCTTTTGGTGCTCTTCCAGCATTTCCTCTTACTGGATATGATACTGTATGAATCAAAGTACCTTTCTGAACTTCAGTTTGGTCAAAATATTAAATGAGAATATGAAACATCAGCAATGCTTTCATTACAGGAAATAGTCTGACTCAAGGCTTAAATTAAATGAATTTCATGGAGGAATTTGAAATCTGCTAGCTTGTTAATGGCAGAGACCCCACTACACCTGCGGAAATGACCCATACATTGTGAAATGGAGGAACTAGTACAACTTCATACTCAAATACCAGATTTCCATTTCTCCAGGTCCTTTTAGATAACTTTTGCTGTGATCAAAAAATCACTCTGATAGAAATATACATATTCAGACAATAAATTTTAATCTATTTATCCTTCTACTGGTCAGTTGTCATAAACCTAATATGAGAATATGAAAAGGATTACTCAATTACCCTTTATGTTATGACAAGATTGACAAGCTTTCTTGCAAATACCTGGCTTACCCAGCAGTTTACTAGTCCAGTTTCCATTTGTCTGAATTTTCCAATATATTAAAATCTATTTTCCAATATATTAAATTAAATATATATTTTACATATTAAATAATTTTATATAATTTAATTATATAATATATAAATATAATAGTTTTTAAATATAATTTATATATTATATAATTTTATGAATATAAAATATATAATTATATAATTTCTATTAATTTAATATAATTAATTTCCAATATATTAAATTAAATATATTATATATATTAAATATATAAATTAAATATAATAACATTTTCTAATATATTAAAATAGCAGATCTTTTTCTTGTGGTCAATCCATTTCAGATGAAGAGCATGTTTTTTAGGAGTGAGCTTTAAAACTTGAGTAGTCAACATTGGACCATGTAAAGGGCTTTCGTAATTATAACATAGGTCCCCAGAGCCACTGACATGTCTTTTAATCAATGAATAGCTTTGAGAAGATCCCCTTCTCTTATTATCTACTCAAAACTGCCAGTCTTTTCCCCCTAATTTGAGCTGTTTTTTCAGCCTTGTTTCTAAAATATTTCTCAAAATATAAATACAGCACAAAGGTACTCACATAAACTAAAATAGAAAATGATAGAAAGGGAGGCAGCAATCACCTTGATGGAAACAAAGTGGAATAAATTGATCTGCTGATTTACCAACTTTTGGCAACCACAGATATTTTTCTCTTCTTATACAAAGAGAGCAAAATTTTTTTTGTTTGTTGCTTTTCATGACTCAAAGTTTTTCTTTTTTATAAGAATTATTTATTTAAATAAATGGCAGAGTTACAGAGAAAAAGGAAAGATAGAAAGAGGTATTCTATCTGCTGGTTCACTACCCAAGTGGCCACAATGGCTAGGGCTGGGCCAGGCCAAAATCAGGAGTCAAGAGCTTCATCTGGGTTTCCCATGTGGTTGCAATGCCTCAAGTATGTGGGCCCTTTTCCACTGCTTTCCCAGGTGCATTAGTAGAGAACTAGATTGGAAGTGGAGCAGCCAGGACTCAAACTGACACCCATATGGGATGCCATTGTCACAAGCATTGACTTAACCTGCTACACCACAATTCATTTAAGATTTTGTAATTTCAAGGAAGCAAACTGAACCTTCCAGGTGCTCATGAGACACTCACTTTGATAATTTGTAGTAGAGGAGCTGAAGGAGCCTGAGTTTATTGAGACACATAATGATAGATTATCTCAAAGGAATAGAAAGTAAGTTCAGGGATTAGGTAATAACCAAACAGGGGAGAGATTTAGGGAGACTCAGGAAGGAAATGGTAGATTACAGATCAAGGTAGATTGGAGAAATAACAGCCTATCCTGCTCCTGCTCAGTGGCCTCTTTCTTTTCTTTTTAAATATTTATTTGAAAGGCAGAGTTACAGAGAGGCAGAGGTAGTAGCAGAGAGAGAGAGAGAGAGAGAGAGAGAGAGATTTTCTACTTGTTGGTTCACTCCCCATATGGCTGCAACGGCCAGAGCTGGGCCCATCTGAAGCCAGGAGCCAGGAGCTTCTTTCAGCTTCTTCCAGGTCTCCCACTCAGGTGCAGGGGCCCAAGCACTTGGGCTGTCTTCTACTGCTTTCCCATTGCGTCTTCCTTTAGAGTAGTCTAGGAAGGGGGCAATAATTTAGAGGACATTCACGGCCTGTACACCTAAAGAGAAGGTTGTAGATATGTGGAGGTTCCTGGCTTCAGCAGAAAGCTTCATTCACACAAATATGCTTAGACAATGAATGTATTAGTGATGACTCTGAACATTCCAGACTGCTTAAGACTTTCATAGTTCCCAGAAAGATGGGAAACTTCCTCTCTGGCTACCCTCATCATCTACCAACATTACAAATGCCTGGATTTTTATCTTCTAATAACGTTAAGTGGAGATAATTAAATCAGATGTAGAAATACAAATGTATTTGACATTCATTGCATCATGGCACCAAACTAAAGTTAATAATTGTTACAAAAGCAATATATTAACTTTAGGCCTAAGAATAGATAATGTAGCTCATCTAAAATGTGTGTAAGCAATTTACCAACACACATAGAAGCCTGTTAATAAATGAGACCAAATGAAGCCCTTTGGGTAGAGATCTTCTTTAGGATTGACCACTCTCTAATTCAAGCTAATGCTCATATTGTCATTTACTGATACCCAAGTGCTTTAAATACATTGCATGAACCACAAAATAACTAAAATGTAGGCAGTTTTACCATTTTACAGATCGTGAAACTTGAGTGACAAAGACAAAAATGAAAATCTACCACTTTGACTTTTTAACTTTCTGTCCTTCAGAAAGGCCCAGAAAAGCTGGGCGTGTTCTCACAGAATAGCAGTTATTGATTCTAGATGCAAAGCTCCTAAGACAGGAAATGGATGACAGGATCTTCTAATAACTGTGTGATTTTAAGAGGCAGATAAGGGAGATGTGATTATTGGAGAGGGAGCAGATGCCTTTCATCTCCTATTATCACAGCATCCCGTGAAGAGAGTGCAAAATCCATGCAGGTGTTGGAAAAGCAAAGATCTAGGATATCTAACACTTAACACTGTCTGTTCTACTTAAGGAGACAAACAAACATGCCCCAATTATTGAGCCTACAGATCTGAGGTTCTAATAATTAGATTCTCATAGAGTAGAAAAAGAAAGGAGAAAGAGGAAAAGGAGATGTAGGATGAAAGGAAGGAAGGGAGGGGGTATGAAGGAAAGAAAGAAAGAAGCAGAATAAAGCCCCACAAGATTACTTTTCCTTTTGTTTCCATCGTTGAATTATCAAGTTGCATACAAATGTTAATTCCGAGAGATGTGTGGAAATGTGAAGTTTAGCTTGATGATCCTGATCATTGTTGACACACGGAGGCTCGGGTCATGATTTCATGGTCTTTGTGGGTATGTTGGCAAAATATTTTGAATGAAATGAATAAAAATTAAAACTCTCCCTTCATGTCTTGCCAACTTGAAAATATTTTCCAGTAAAATGGAGTAATATATCCATCAAGTCATATGATTTTCCTGTCAGTGGATCCTCATTTCTCTCATCCATTCTACACATTCTCTCTTTGGTTGTCGCCAAAGCAGCAGAACCACCCAACTCCTCCAATTCCTAAACTGCTCCGTGTAACTGCCTCCCTCAGATCAGTCCTCACTGGGGACTGATTCCAACCACAAATTGACTGACTTCCCATCCTCCTGTTCTCCTTCCAGGGATACCTGTGGTTTAAGCCAAAGACTGCGTATCCTAACCACTTGAAACAGAGCCTTTGATTAAGACAGAGAGAGTTAGAACAATTGGATGCAAAGCTTCTGTTCTGACAGTGACCAACATCCTGGGCTCTGACAAACTGCCAGTCCAAACAGACTGGATGCTGAATGGAGCTTTAGGGGAAGGGTGGTTAATTATGTGTTGGTTCCCATGACAGAGACTATATTTCCATGTGTCATTTGCTGAATATCCAAGAGGAATTATAGGAGAAACTAGATGAAAGACTTGGTATGAATGATAAATAGGGGTGAGAGAAACAGAGAAGAGTGGTTGGGTTAGACAAACTTGTCAGATGGTTACTTGTGTGGATATTAAGGGTGGAGAATGTGAATGTAGGCTCTTCTAGTTGGGCTATTGAAGCCCGATCTTCAGAGGTTAAAAATTAGGATCCGATTGTCCACAATAGAACTGTACCATCTGAGCTGCTATTTTTCTGTAGCTATTCATTGAGCACCTTTCACAAGCCAAGCATCAAGTGCCAAAAATAAGCAATGAGAAAGACAGACAAGATTTCCGTGTTCAACATAGTTTGAGTCCCATTGAAGGAAACAAAAAACCGGCAGTTAAACAAGGTTAGTTTGGGGAATAATAAATGAAAGAAAATAAAGGATTAAACAGGGAGAAGAGCTAGAGAGAGACTAGGAAGCTATAAAGCCATATTACATGGATGTTCAGGAGAGGCTGCCCATAGGGAAAGCAAATGTGGCTAAGGCTTCAAAGATGTGGTGGATCTGGCCACAGTACAGGAAGATCTGAGCTCATGAGAGTGGAGATAAGGGGCTAGAGAGAATATTTGGAGGGAGAAAGAGTACTACAAGTGACAGAGCCTCATGAAGTGGGTAGAAAGCAGAAGCAGAAAGTTGGGAGATGTGAGCAGTAGCCACAGTATGTATAGGTCTGTAGGTCATGCTAAAGCAGAAAGATTTTAATCTAAATGCGTTAAAAATTGTAAACCTTTTATGTTTTTATTTAATAGAGAGATACACAAACAGAAAGAGCCAGAGCCACAAAGGCAGATACAACAAAGACAGGTTGGCAGTACTGTCATTTACTGGTTTATTCCCCAAATGCCTGTGGCTGGGCCAGGGCTGAGGTCTGGATGCTGGAACACAACCCAGGTCTCCTACATGGATGACAAGAACCAAATACTTGAGCCATCACTGCTGCCTCCGAGGTCTGCATTAGCAGGAAGCTGGAGTCAGGAATTGGAGCTGGGAATCCAATTCAGGCACCCCAGTGAGAGAACAAATGTTTTAGCCTCCAGGATAAATGCAGACTCCCAGCAATAAGAGATTTTGAAAGTGTGTCACAAAAAATCACATTCTACTTTCTTTACTATAATTTAGTTGTCCCTTCTCTTGCACATAACAATTCAACAGCTACTTTAGGAATATCAAATCCTAGTGTTTGACCAGTACTAAATTATTCTTTGCTGTGGTGTATAATTCTCACACTCAATGCTCTTTCCAGATTTTATTCTACTTTTGTTCTGCATTAATTTTTGTACAATTTATCACTGGGCATTAAGAAGGGTGGAATTAAATTCTGCCCATATGCTCTACTTAAGTGAATTACAGTGTTTATTTTTCTCATGGTGCTATAGTAATATGATTCTCTGTGAATGTATCATGAACTACAAGTAGAAAGAATTGCAAACTAATGGTTCTTCATGTCAAGCTGTCTATTGTAGTAAACATTTCTCTCATTTGACATAAACAACCTCATAACTTCTGATAACTTAACGTTTTAACTGAGAAATTCAAAAAAATGCCTTTAATTCAAATGAATGGCTTTTGGAGATTGAATTTATTTTCAACAGTTATGATGGGAAAGCTATAAAGGATCTGCTGCTAAGAAAAAGGCATGTGATGTCACTCTTGTTCTGCTCTTAGATCCAAATAAACAGTTTTATGGGAGAGAAACAAGTCAGGATTCCAACCCAAACCTTATAGTGTTTAAGGCAGTGGACCTGCTGTGAAAAGCAGAACTGAGTACAATCAAAGACTCAAGCCTGGAACTAGTTTTCCCAAAAATGTACAGTGAGTAGTTTCCGCTACACAATTTCACAGGAGTGTTGGTGATTTGACATTTCCTAGGCATCTGGGTTCATGAATATTCAGATAGAGTGCTGAATACTTTATTGAATGATGACATCTGGCACTCCTAGATTAAATGATGCTTCCATTTTAGGAGAAATAAAATGGGTTCCCACTAAGAGCACTAGCTTTTATATAGGATTCTCTTATTAAGTATGAAATCTCATTTTTTCATTCCAACCAGGTTTTTTTGCCTACTGTGTATGAAATACTGTGCTCAGGTATAGAGAAATATTATGGAGTTTCATATTTACTACTTTGTAGCTGTTATGCACTAGTTTTTTAGGAGAATTTTAAAGTTCTGTTAGTGTCTCTGAAAAATTTCATGGTCTTAGATAACTGGAAAAATAATTTAATGAGAATCAGAAACTCAAAACCTACATATTACATTGACTATAAAGAAATATCTTGAAAAATAAAAAGTCAGAGTGTACTCATAGATTCTATTTCAAGGTTGTTTAGTCAAGGGCCATCAGGGATTATTAGCGTGTGTGAATACTGATTACATATCTTGTCTTTCCATTTCTAAGGCGCACAGTGTAGTTCCCTAATGCAGCTAAGATGTCTTTCCTAATCCCTTATTTCTCAGTATGAACTATGTGTTCATGCCAGGTTGTTGGTGTCATAAGGAGTCCTTAGATTTTGACACTCTGTGCTTTAAAGAGCGAGTTACTGTATATTTTCCCAGTATTCATTTCTTACTGCTCCTTTGGGAACACAGATTCTCTGCATTGACGCTTCATTTCTTCACTGGCTCCTCCTTGTCCTTATCCTGAATCCATGAGCCGCATCAGTTCAGGTCTTAATAATTGCAATACCTGCTATATATAAGTCTTTACTCTAAAAATACCAAATTGTCCAGAACCGATAGCTTCTCATGGAAAGTCCATTACTTTGTTACTTCTGGCAGCTGCACGTGTTTGTCTTTGGCTGGCCAGGCTAGTGGTGTTCCCAGCAGCATGGATAACTGGCGACCCCACATAACTGCTTCTCTTAGGCCTGTCAGAGTCTTGTCTGACACAGGTAAACTGGACATGACTGTATAAACACACCAAGGCTTTCAGTGCTGCCTCTAAATTGTCACCCCGTGCCAGAAAGTCTCCCTAAGCATGTCAGTGACTGGTGAAAGATTCCTGAGTCCGGCACAGTGCTTCACTACAAGATAAGATTTTTGTAGACAGATTTTAGTCCTTAAGTTTCACATTTTACTTAAAGATCAAGCCTCCAAAAGCTTCAGGTTCCAACTCCATTGCCATTCATTTCTACCTGACACTTCGGATTGGATGGTCCCCAAGTCCTCTTTCTGGAATTTGGACCCACCATTTTCAGGTTGTGTTTGTGTCCCTGTCACTCGCTGCTCTACAGTATAACAATCCATGTCCTCACTTTCCCTTTCAGACTTTTTTTTTTTTTTTTGACAGGCAGAGTGGACAGTGAGAGAGAGAGACAGAGAGAAAGGTCTTCCTTTGCCGTTGGTTCACCCTCCAATGGCCGCCGCGGCCAGCGCACTGCGCTGATCCAAAGGCAGGAGCCAGGTACTTCTCCTGGTCTCCCATGGGGTGCAGGGCCCAAACACTTGGGCCATCCTCCACTGCCTTCTCGGGCCACAGCAGAGAGCTGGCCTGGAAGAGGCACAACCAGGACAGAATCCGGCGCCCCGACCAGGACTAGAACCCGGTGTGCCGGTGCCACAAGGTGGAGGATTAGCCTAGTGAGCCGCGGCGCTGGCTAGAACCATTTTAAATAAACCTGCAAGTAGAGATCCAACTGATTTTTTATCCCCATTCTGTGCTATGAGTGAGAGAGAGACTGATTTCTGGGCTGCCAGAACTCCCTCCTACCTTGCATATGACAGCCCTTGGAGAAACAGCCATTGGTTTCCCTACATTCTTCTGAAGCTAGGATGTGCATGCATGGGAAATTCAACAATTAGTTCTGTAAAATATTCCTATAATTATGTGCTGTACTCTCTAATTTCTATCAAGCTAAACAGCCTTTTTGAAACACATCTTTGTTTCTCTCTAGACTAAAACTTACTGAAAGTAGAAGTGATTATAGTTTCCACTCAGCTCTGTGCTGTTTGCACACAATAGACTCTCAATAAGTATTTTTCAAATTCAATTTAAAGTGAGCTTCATCAACGCATTAGCTCTAACCTGTGCTTTTAATATAGCCCAGTCAATTGATGGTCTTCTACTTCAAGATTACATGTTAGAGCATTCTTTCTATTTTTCAAGCCTGGAATGTTTAAAAAAAAAATAAAAAAAGGAGAGTGAGGAATTCCATCTCTGGCCAAAGAGGTGCATGTGTTTTAATTTCAAGATAAAAATATACATTGCCTTATGAGGCTATATTTGTGTTTGAACCTTTAGGGTAAATTTACCTTCCAAAAGATTACCTAGGAAACTGGAGGAAAATTTTCCATCCATCTTTGCCAAAAATAAAACCCCCACCCTTATTAGAACACAAGATGTCTCCCTTGCACGGCATGTAATACAACTGGGATAGAATTCTCTGTTGGGTTTTTATCGAGAAATGCCCTAGCTTCCTTATTCTCTGAAGCACTAGGTAGTTGACAATTAATTCAGACTCTGTAGGCATCTGGTAAAGCTCGGGTTTGATTGCGTTGGTCAGGTCAGATAGAAGTAGACCCAAGCATTGCTGTTCCAGGTGTGGTTTCTCTATTTATACCTCAAAGTTTGTCCACTCTGTAAGTTCAATCACCTTGCAAATTACCTCCTAGTTTTCCATTGTTCACATTACCTTAACTAGTCAGTTTTTTAGCTACTTCGACTTTGTGTGTAATATTTATTAAATTAAATTATACCAATGGACCCAGTGAACCAAAAATATATTGCAAATACATTTATAACTACTCATTGGACTGAAATTTTTTTTCTGGGAGAGAAAGAGAGAGAGAGAGAATAGTCTGAGAATTACCTTTAAGAGTTTCTTGATGGCAAAAATGCAGATTTTTGACAGAAATCTAGGGTATTCAGTTAACAAGATTCTATCTGTGAAGGATATGAAGAACCTTAGAGAAAACCATTCATCCTTAGTTGCCAAAACTCCTAGTGTGCTTTAGCATTTTTTTACTGTTAAAAGTAAACATGAGCAGAGGTATTTTTGAAGCCTATGTAGAGGCTTCAAATTTATATCTGCACATAATTTGGCAATGCTTTGAAGAGCTTCTAGGCTATGTCAATTATTTTTTTTATGTGAGTAAATACTTTATTTCTTCTTCATCTTCTTTTTTTAACTCTTATTTAATGAATATAAATTTCCAAAGTACAGCTTATGGATTACAATGCCCCCCCCCATAACGTCCCTCCCACTCGCAACCCTCCCCTTTCCATTCACATCAAGATTCATTTTCAATTCTCTTTATATATACAAGATCAGTTTAGCATATATTAAGTAAAGATTTCAACAGTTTGCACCCACATAGAAACACAAAGTGAAAAATACTGTTTGAGTACTAGTTATAGCATTAAATCACAATGTACAGCACATTAAGGACAGAGATCCTACATGAGGAGTAAGAGCACAGTGACTCCTGTTGTTGACTTAACAAATTGACACTCTTGTTTATGGCATCAGTAATCACCCTAGGCTCTTGTCATGAGTCGCCAAGGCTATGGCCTTTTGAGTTCACCAACTCTGATCATATTTAGACAAGGTCATAGTCAAAGTGGAAGTTCTCTCCTCCCTTCAGAGAAAGGTACCTCCTTCTTTGAAGACCTGTTCTTTCCACTGGGATCTCACTCGTGGAGATCTTTCATGTAGGGTGGTTTTTTTTTTTTTTTTTTTTTCCCAGAGTGTTTTGGCTTTCCATGCCTGTAATACTTTCATGGGCTTTTCAGCCAGATCTGCATGCCTTAAGGGCTGATTCTGAGGCCAGAGTGCTGTTTAGGACATCTGCCATTCTATGGGTCTACCGTGTATCCTGCTTCCCATGTTGGATCGTTCTCTCCCTTTTTTATTCTATCAGCTAGTATTTGCAGACACTAGTCTTGTTTATGTGCTCCCTTTGGCTCTTAGTCCTATCATTATGATCAACTGTGAACAGAAATTGATCACTGGGACTAGTGAGATGGCATTGGTACATGCCACCTTGATGGGATTGAATTGGAATCCCCTAGTATGTTTCTAATTCTACTGTTTGAGGTAAGTCAGCTTGAGCATGTCCCAAATTGCACATCTCTTCCCTCTCTTATTCCCACTCTTGTATTTAACAGCGATCACTTTTCTGTTAAGTTTCAACACTTAAGAATAACTGTGTATGGATTACAGTATTCAACCAAAAGTATTAAGTAGAACAAACAAAAAAAAATACTAAGAGGGATAACATATTAAGTTGTTCATCAACAGTCAGGGCAAGGGCTGATCAAGTCACCGTTTCTCATAGCGTTCATTTCACTTTAACAGGTTTCCTTTTTGGTGCTCAGTTAGTTGTCACCGATCAGGGAGAACATATGGTATTTGTCCCTTTGGGACTGGCTATGTCAATTATTAGCGGAAGTTTCATTATGGACAAGTGGACTTGTCCAAGTAAACCAAAGATTTATTTGAACTAGTTTGTTTAGTCACAAAAGAAAATTGTAATATTTTTCCCATGTTTTATTGTGGATAGCTTTCAAACATGGAAATTGCATGTGTACATGCTCAACAGAGCTTTAGAATCAAAACTCAAAAAACATGTGAATACTCATTGATGGTGACAAAACTCAACTGGGAGTTTTAAAACAAGTAAAGGGGCATAAACTTATAAAATTGCACAAAGAGTTTATAAGTTTATAAGCTGAAGTATAATGATCTGAGTATCACTCATCTACACTTATTTCTTATATAAATTCCTGCAGCCTTGAGGCTGGCGTTGTGCAGTGGGTTAACACCCTGGCCTGAAGCACCAGCATCCTATGTGGGCTCTGTTTCGAGTCCTGGCTGCTCCACTTCTGATCCAGCTCTCTGCTGTGGCCTGGGAAAACAGTGGAGGATGGTCCAAGTCCTTGGGTCCCTGCACCCGCATGGGAGACCCGGAGGAGGCTCTTGGCTCTTGGCTTCGGTTCAGCACAGCTCCAGCTGTTGCAGCCAATTGGGGAGTGAACCATCGGATGGAGGACCTCTCTCTCTCTCTCTCTCTCTCTCTGCCTCTCCTCTCTGTGTGTAACTGTGACTTTCAAATAAAATGGATAAATCTTTAAAAAATTCCTGCAGCCTCTTGAAAAGGAAAATAACTGGTCTTTTTCATGTTGCAGAAACACAATGAGACAAAAGAGGTGGCAATGCTACAGGACCCCAGGAGGATGTGTGGAAAAGCCTCAACATTGTCTTTAAACAGTAGCTTTTCAGAAACATAGAAAGCAATAGTTTCTTTCTACCTCTAATGGCTCACAGGAGATTCTCACTTTCACATTTGAATTTTTCTGATTTCACTGGGTAGCTTGGGAAAGGAAGTGGTAGAAATAGAAAAGTATAATTTAGCAATAAGTTATCGTCTGTCTTGTTCATTCATTGATTGATTCATACATTAATTTTACTGGATTGCTATGCTTTTGTCAATTAGGGTATGTATTTTTGGTCAAGGATAGGATAAACTTCTTTCTTTAAAGCAAAAAGTTGAATATATTGTCTATGAAACCAAGTGCTAAAACCAGGAGTTTTAAAATTCTATCAAAATGTTCCCCCTCCCCATTTTATTCTCTCTGTTCACTCTGTCTTTCTTTAATTGTTCCTTCCTTTGCATGCCAGCCCATTTCCTCAGGTTAGCTGTAAACACAGCTGGCAAAGCACTCAGGCTTACACCCCAGCTTTGACACAAGATAGAACTGAATCAAATAATGCATTTGATATTTGTTGCAAAAATGCACCATTGTGGGAGGCTGGCGCTGTGCCACTGTAGGTTAATCCTCCAACTATGGTGCTGGCACCCCATATGGGTGCCGGTTCTAGTCCCAGCTGCTCCTCTTCCAATCCAGGTCTCTGCTATGGCCTGGAAAAGCAGTAGAAGATGGCCCAAGTCCTTGGGCCCCTGCACCCACATGGAAGATCCCAAAGAAGCTCCTGGCTCGTGGCTTCAGATTGGTTCAGCTCTGGCCATTTTGGCCATTTGGGGAGTGAACCAGTGGATGGAAGACCTCTCTATCTCCCTGTCACTGTCTGTAACTTTACCTCTCAAATACATAAATAAAATATTTTTAAAAAAAATCATCACGGTGGGGCTGGCGCCGTGGCTCACTAGGCTAATCCTCCGCCTTGCGGCTCTGACACACCAGGTTCTAGTCCCGGTCGGGGCGCCAGATTCTTTCCCGGTTGCCCCTCTTCCAGGCCAGCTCTCTGCTGTGGCCAGGGAGTGCAGTGGAGGATGGCCCAAGTGCTTGGGCCCTGCACCCCATGGGAGACCAGGAGAAGTACCTGGCTCCTGCCTTTGGATCAGCGCAGTGCGCCGGCCGTGGCGGCCATTGGAGGGTGAACCAATGGCAAAGGAAGACCTTTCTCTCTGTCTCTCTCTCTCACTGTCCACTCTGCCTGTCAAAAAAAAAAAATCATTGTGCCCTGTTGTTTTTCCTGGGAGTGATAGCATCTTGAAGAGCTTTTGTCCATAAATGAAATGTCAATATGGGACTCTTAAGCATTTTTTAAAGTATTTTGAAATATTTTAAAAATATTTATGAAAGACTACTTTAAGTCAATATGTTCAAAGGCAATAATAAAGTTTAGGAAAAATATACAAGAAGGGTAAATGGGATTTTCATCTCCTGCTAACTGGAATATAAAGTGGGTAACCACTTTACATAATAGACTTTCAGTATTTTTTAAATATTATTCAAGGTATGCAAATTTCATGTATTTCATATTTACAGGTTTAGGAACATAGTGATATTTCCATCCTAATGTCCCTCCTTCCCACACTCCCATCTTTCTTCTTCCTCCCTCTCCTATTCCCACTCTTAATTTTTACAAACATCTATTTTCAATTACTTTATATTTATAAGGTTAACCCTACACTAAGTAAAGAGTTCAACAAATAATATGAAGAAAAAACACTGTTCCTCAACAGTTGAGAAAAAGGCTGTAAACAATCATTGAATCTCAAAATGTCAATTTCACTTCAATACACTGCATTTTAAGTACCCTATTAGTTACCACAGATCAGTATCTTAAAAAGCTTTACATTTACTCTATAACCCAACCTTTCTTTTAGTAGGTATTTACTCAAGAGAAAATGAGTACACTAATACAACTTTATATGTAACACACTAAAGCTGACTACAACCACTCCTGGATACGTGAATGGATATGAAAATTGTGGTACATCCATACAATGCAACAACAAATAATGAATTATTGATATACACTATAATGTGGATGAATCCCCAAATAAGTATTCTTCATTACAGGAGACTATATATTTTACTATTCCACTACTGTGAATATATAGAAAAGAAAGCTAATCTATAGTGAAAAAAATTAGATCAATGGAGGAATGGAAGCAAGTGATGAAGGGTAGGATGGAGAGAGAGCATACAAAGTATATGTGCTGCAGAAGCGAACACAAGAGACTGTAAAAAGACATAAGAAGGGACTGGCACTGTGGCATAGTGGGTAAAGCTGCCGCCTTTGGTGCAGGCATCCAACACGAGCACCGAGCCAGGTGCTTCCTCCTGGTCTCCCATGCAGGTGCAGGGCCCAAGCACTCGGGCCATCCTCTACTGCACTCCTGGGCCACAGCAGAGAGCTGGCCTGGAAGAGGAGCAACCGGGACAGAATCTGGCGTCCCAATTGGGACTAGAACCTGGGGTGCCAGCACCGAAGACGGAGGATTAGCCAAGTGAGCCACGGCGCCGGCCAGCTGCTCTACTTCTGATCCAACTCTACTAATGCTCCTGTGAAAGCAGCAGGAGATGGTCCAAGTCCTTGGGCTCCTGCACTCATGTGGGAGACCCAAGGAGGCTCCTGGCTCCTGGATCAGCCCAAGTTTGGCAGTTCCAGTTCGAAGATCTCTCTCTGTATCTCTCTCTCTCTCTGCTTCTGCCTCTGCCTCTCTTTAAAAAAAAACATTCATTTATTTATTTGAAAGGCAGAGTTACACAGAGAGAGAAGGAGAAGCAGAGAGAGGGAGAGAGGTCTTCCATCTGCTGGTTCACTTCCCAGATGGCTGCAACAGCTGGAGTTGCGACGATCTGAAGCCAGGAGCCAAAAGCTTCTTCTGGGTCTCCCACAAGGATGCAGGGGCCCAAGGACTTGGGCCATCTTCTACTGCTTTCCTAGGCCATAGCAAAGAGCTGGATGGGAAGTGGAGAAGCAAGGACTAGAACCAGTGCCCATATGGGATGCCAGCACTGCAGGCAGTGGCTTTACCCCCTACAACACAGTGCCGGCCCCAAATGAAGCTTTTAAAAAAAGACATAAGGAAATGTTTGAGAAGGATGTATATAAAATATAAATTATCTTGATTGTGGTGATGGTTCTAATAAATATATATTTATGAATTTATCAAATTGTATACTTTAAGTACTTTTTATTGTATGTCAATTAAACCAAAAAAAGATTTTGTGTGATTCAGCTAAGGCAATGCTTAGGGAAAAGTTTATAACATTAAATACTTACATTAGAAGTGAAGAATGCTTTTTGATCCATAATCAATGCTTCTACCTTAAGAACCTAGAATGAACAGACAGAAGATATCTCTCTCTCTTTCCCTCTCTCTCTTCCCCATCTGTCTCTCCTTCTCTTTCTGTTACTCTGCCTTTCAAATAAATAAATCTTTTATAAAAAAGAAAATATAAATGTATGTCACAGAGTTGGAGAGAATAATTTCAAAAAATGTATCTGATACAGAACTTGTATAGGGCCGGTGCTGTAGCTTAGTGGACTAAGACTCTGCCTACGGCATTGGAATCCCATATGGGCACTGGTTCATATCCCAGCTGCTCCTCTTCAGATCCAGGTCTCTTCTATAGCCTGGGAAAGCAGTGGAAGGTGGCCCAAGTGCTTGGGCCCCTGCACCTGGCTTTGGATCACCCAGCTACAGCTGTTGCTGTCATTTGGGGAGTGAACCAGTGGATGGGAGATCCCTCCCTCTCTCTCTCTCTCTCTCTCTCTGTAACTTGATGTCTCAAACAAATAAATTTAAAAATATTAAAAAAAGAACTTGTACAAGCTACATAAGGTACACTTACATCTCAATAATAATGGTAACATTTCAAAATAAGCAAAACATGTGAATGGATACTTCATCAAAGTAAATATGTAGATGGCAAATAAGCACTTTTTAAAATGCTCAGGAATGTTTGTCTTTGGAGAAATGTTTATACACAGCCACTAGAATGACAAAATTTTGAAAATCTCACGATTCCAAGTTTTAGCAAGGATATGGATCAGCTCATGAACATTGCTGGTGGGAAGGCAAAATTGTACAGTCATGCTTGTGTGGCTACACATATACATGCTTATTCTACAACCTAGCAAGTCTGTTTGCTTTTACTCAAGAGCAATAAAAATGCAGGTCCTCTCAAAGACATGTACTCAAATGTTTATAGCAGCTTTATTTATAATAGCCCCAAACTGGAAACAATCCAAATTTCCATCAAGTAGAAATATTTTTAATCAGGCCTAATTTAAAAGAAGAAAAAAAATTCAGATTTGATTGAAAAGCCTAAATCATATGTTTTCCTCTAACTTTATAGTCACAATCAAATATACTAAGGTTCAAATTAGATGTTTAGAATTAGAAGCTAACTATCAAGGGTCAGTTAGTTCCACTCTTATAAGTAGAGGATCCTGAGACTACTACTATGGGTTTGACTCATCTGCCTTCATTTACATGCACATAGCTCAATACCAAACATTTTTAAATTAGCAGCCTCTCAACAAAAGTAGTTTACATTTACTTTTCATAACCAGGCTTTCCTAACTTCTCTCAGGGCTTCATGGGGAGGAATATTTATAAGACACTCACTCCCTGGGCTCTGTAAGGAAATCTGGCTTCTTGAACAAGCATTCAGTCACCAAGGACCCCTGGCAGAGCTGATTTCCTTGTTTATGCACCAAGGTTTAGCACTGTTCTCTGGAGAAGCCAAATAGAAGAAAACAGGGGAACAAGTTAGAAGCAGAGTTTTCTTTTGATGTTTGTTAGTAAAATAACCCTGTATCTGAAGTAGAGGCATCTGTCTTCTACCAAATATACACCCATGCGCAACGCCCTCAATACAGAGTTGTCACGTGAGGGAGAACTTTCATCTTTTGCCGATGCAACAATGGGAAGCTGTTTGGCATAGAATTAATCAAACCTTCATATAAAACCTGCAGAGTGACTGCCAGAATTTTTATATAGAACGTAATTTTTG
The DNA here is from genome assembly GCF_051225735.1 of Oryctolagus cuniculus. NCBI lineage: Eukaryota > Metazoa > Chordata > Mammalia > Lagomorpha > Leporidae > Oryctolagus > Oryctolagus cuniculus. The sequence continues at coordinate 28,709,326 of NC_142873.1, forward strand.
GAGTTGTCCTGATCCTGGAAGTGCTGAGTCGCTTTGCAGAAGGAGGCCAGTAAAAAGTGGGGAGTGCTTAGGCTAAGCTAGGAATGTTGGGTCTCAGCCTTCACTGAGGTCTGCTCAAGGCTCACGCTTGGTGTCAGAGGGGACCATTGAGATAACCATACCTTACACATTTTTAAAGGAGTTTTTAGGCCACAAGAAGATGAAAACTGGTAATATATGAAAAGACATAGAACATTTTAGCTTCATAGTCTGTATTAACAGAATCTAACAGGAGCATGAATAAGTCAGATTCACTGTATTCAGTAAAATTCTTATAATTTTCCATATTATCTTGTGAATAAAAATGATGTAATACTTTCTTTTTAAGTTAAAAAGTACCCATTATAAAAAGAAATTAGATTAAAAAGCTTTTATTTAATAAATGCAAATTTTGTAAGTACAACTTTTGGATTATCGTGGTTCTTCCCCCCATACATGCCCTTCCACCCCCAAACCATCCTACCTCCTACTCCATTTCCCATCTGATTCTTCATTAAGATTCATTTTTAATTCTCTTTATATCAGAAGATCAACTGTATACTAAGTAAAGATGCACCCACACAGAAACACAAAGTATAAAGTATTGTTTGAAGACTAGTTTTACCATTAATTCTCATAGTACAGCACAATAAAGACAGAGGTCTTACTTGAGGAACAGGTGCACAGTGACTCCTGTTGTTGACTTAACAAACTGACACTCTTATTTATGACTTCAGTGATCACCCGAGGCTCTTGTCATGAGCTGCCAAGGCTATGGAAGCCTTTTGAGTTTGCCGACTCTGATCTTATTTAGACAAGGTCATAGTCAAAGTGGAAGTTCTCTCTTCCCTTCAGAGAAAGGTACCTCCTTCTTTGGTGGCCCATTATTTCCACTGGGATCTCACTCACAGAGATCTTTCATTTATGTCATTTTTTGCCACAGTGTCTTGGCTTTCCATGCCTGTGAAATTTTCATGGGGTTTTTAGCCAGATCTGAATGCCTTAAGGGCTGATTCTGAGGCCAGAGTGCTATTTAGGGCATTTGCCATTCTATGAGTCTGCTGTGTATCTCACTTCCCATGTTGGATCGTTCTCTCCTTTTTAATTCTATAAATTATTATTAGTGGACACTTGGTCTTATTTATGTGATCCCTTTGACACTTAATGCTATCTTTATGATCAGTTATGAACTTAAACTGATCACTTTAACTAGTAAGATGGCATCAGTACCTACCAACTTAATGGGATTTGGAGTCCCATGGCACATTTCTAGCTTTACCCTTAGGGGTAAGTCTGAGGGAACGTGTGCTGAGCTATAGATCTCCTCTTGTTCTTATTCCCACTCTTATTTTTAACAGGGATCAATTTTCCATTGGATGTAAACACCTAAGAATAATTCTGTGTTAAGTAAAGAATTCAACCAATGGTATTAAGTAGAAAAAGAAAATACTAAAAAGAATAAAATAATAAATAAGCTGTCCCTCGACATAGAATTTACCTATTTGGAAATTTGCTTTTGAATAAAAGAGAATTGGATTTATTTTAGTGCTTTTCTAAAATGAAACAAAAACATCAAATAATCCATTTGTGTCATTAAGGCTAAAATTTTCTCAGAACAGCAACACACACGTTTGGCCATTTGCTTTGCACCCTTAATTCAGGCTAAAGAGAAGCCATTGCAATCTCTTTTGGAAAATTTCTTTGCATTCTACATAACCTTTGTTTGAGTCTCCCTCTGAAGAGAACAAAGCATCATCCTCTAAGAGGCGCTTGTCATAAACTCACCCCAAAGAACGAGAGGCTCTTTACAGCCTGCAAATCAGCAGGCATGTGGTCCAGTCAACGTATCAGTAACTTAGCACACCTCCACAGATGAGAAAATGCTCAGGGGAAAGCATCCAGAATATCAGATTCGTGTACTACTTATTAGATAGAGAGGGATAAGTACATCAGAGAGTGCCAAGGAAATATGGCAAAGCACAAACTAGGTCAAAGAGAGAACTGGTTTTCTATTACCTAGAGAGAAATGACTAACTAAAATGAAACAAAGAATTGCTGGTAAGGTCTGTTACATAATGAACAAGAACTAGGAGATATGCTTAGGCGCTTAGAAGCAGAAAGGACCTGAAATGTCTGTTGCAGTTTTATTAGGGAAGAGATGAAAAATGATTTACTGTCCCTGTTTCTATGGATACTCCCCAAATCTCATCATCTGAGGGATGAGAGGATGAATATTTTCATTTTGAGCCAAAGCCTAGGATTTCTGTTATTTCCTTGGATCTACAAAACTGTTGCCAGTTGGACACTGAAGCACAATAAAAATATACTTTTTATAAAGTATGTTTTGCACAATCTTTTATTGTGGTAAAATATACATAACATAAAAATTTATCTTCTTAGCCATTTTTAAGCATACAGTTCAGTGGCACTAAATCCATTCATAGGATTGTGCAACCATCAGCACCAACCATCTCCAAAATTCTTTTCATTTTGCAAAACTGAAACTATACTCATTAGCCAGGAACTCCCCACTCCTCCCTTCTCCAGAAACCACGATTCTACTGTCTGTATAATTTGATTTACTCTATGAACCTCCGTAAGTGGAATTATATGGTGACTTGCTTATTTTTGTGCCCGGCTTACATAACTTCATTGATATAAGATCCTTCAGGGTCAACCATATTATAGCATCTGCCAGAATTTCCTTCCCTTCTAAGGATGAATGGTATTTCATTTCATATGTACCAGATTTTGCTTATCCATTCAGCATTTGTGAATGTTTGGGCTGTTTCCACATTTTAGCTATTGTGAACAATGCTTCTATGAAATATGGGTGTACAAATATCTCTTTGAAACCCTGTCTTCAATTATGCATGCAAAAATGCTGACTCTTACAGTAATTCTGTTTTTAATTTTTTGAGGAACCACCATAATATTGTTGTTTTCCACATTTTTACATTCCCACCTTTTCACCCAAGGATCCTAGTTTCTTCCCATCCTCACTAATGCTTGTTATTTTCTGTTTCGTTTTGTTTGCAACAGGCATTCTAATGATTTCTGATGGTATCTCATTGTACTTTTATGTGCATTTCTCTAATAATTAGGTGTGAACATCTTTTTTATGTACCTATTGGATAATTGTATATCTTCTTTGTAAAAATGTCTATTCAAGTCCTTTGCTCATTTTTAAATCTAGCTGTATATTTTTCATTGTTGCTAATTTTTAAGAGTTCTCTATATAGTCTCAATATTAATCCCTTATCACAAATTATTTGGAAATATCTTCTCTCATTCCGTGGGTTACCTTTTTACTCTGTTGATGCTGTCTTTTGATGAACAAAACTTCTACATTTAGTGAGGTTCAATTTGTCTATTTTTTTTTGTGTGTGTAGGCTTTTAGTGCTATATTTCATAAAGCATTCTTATATCCAATGTTACAAAGCTTTTCCTGTTTACTTCTAAAAGTTTTATAGTTTAGTTTCTTACATCTAAGTCAAAGATCCATTTTGGGTTAATTTTTGTACAGAATGTTAGGTAAGAATCTAATGTCCTTCTTTTGCATGTGAGTATCTAGCTGTCTCAGCACTATTTGTTATAAAGATTCTCCACGCTTTCAAAGGAGACTTTGATTTTGGAACTCCAGTTGAAAAATCCCTTGATCATATATGTAAGGTTATTTCTGAGCTCCTCGTTCTATTCCATTGTTCTACATGACTGTATGTAGTGTCACGCAGTTTCAATGACTGTATCTTTGAGGTAAGTTTTGAAATTAGATGTGTTTGAAATCAGGAAGTCCTCCAGCTTTGTTTTTCTTTTTAAGATTGTTTTGATTTCTTGAGAGTCCTAATGAATTTTAGGGCGCACTTTTCAATTTGGCAAAACAGTTATTGAGATTTTACTAGGGATTATTAAAACTGTATAACACTTTAAGTAATATTGATATCTTAATGATATTTAGCATACCAGTCCATGAATATGCAATGTCTTTTCATTTTCTTTCTTTCTTTCTTTCTTTCTTTCTTTCTTTCTTTCTTTCTTTCTTTCTTTCTTTCTTTCTTTCTTTCTTTCTTTCTTTCACAGGCAGAGTGGATAGTGAGAGAGAGAGACAGAGAGAAAGGTCTTCCTTTTGTTGTTGGTTTACCCTCCAATGGCCGCCTTGGCCAGCGTGCTGCGGCCGGCGCACCGCGCTGATCCAATGGCAGGAGCCAGGTGCTTCTCCTGGTCTCCCATGGGGTTCAGGGCCCAAGCACTTGGGCTATCCTCCACTGCACTCCCTGGCCACAGCAGAGAGCTGGCCTGGAAGAGGGGCAACCGGGACAGACTCCGGCTCCCCGACCAGGACTAGAACCCGGTGTGCTGGCGCCACAAGGTGGAGGAGTAGCCTAGTGAGCTGTGGCGCCGGCCTTTCTTTTATTTTCATCTTCGTTAATTTTCTTCAACAATGTTTTGTAGTTTTAACTGTATAACTCTTTCACATCCTGGATTAACTTAAATCATAGAGGTCGGCGCTGTGGCGTAATGGGTGAGGCCACCACCTGCAGTGCTGGCATCCCATATTGGCACTGCTTCGGGTCCCATCTGTACCACTTTCAATCTGGTCTTTCTATGGCCTGGCAAAGCAGCGGAGGATGGCCCTAGTCATTGGGTCCCTGCTCCTGGCTTCAGATTAGACCAGCTCCGGCCATTGTAGACATTTGGGGAATGAACCAGCAGGTGGAAGGTTTCTCTTTCTTTCTCTGCCTCTGCCTCTCTGTAACTCTGTCTTTCAAATAAAACAAATAAATCTTTAAAAATAATATATTAAATCATATGTATTTTATTCTTTCTGATGTTATTGTAAATGGAATTTTTTCTTGATTTCTTCTGTGGGTTGCACTAGTGCATAAAAATGCAACTCCTTTTTGTGTGTTGATTTTGTGTCTTGATATTTTACTGAATTTATTGATTAGTACTAATATTTTTAGTGGAATCTCAAGAGTTTTCTACATATAAGATCACATCATCTGTTAACAAAGATAATTTCTGATCTGGTTGTTTTTATTACTTGTCCTTACATAATTGCTCTGGCTAGACCTTCTAGTACTAAATGAAAAAAATGTGTGAAAATGGCCATTCTTGAATAAATTTTTCCTGATTTTTCACTATTGAGTATGCCTGCTGTGGGTTTTTCATATATTGCTTTTTTTATGTTGCAGTGGTTTCTGTCTATTCTTAGTTATTAAGTTGATTTTTTACCATGAAAAGGTGTTGAATTGTGGTCAATTATTTTTCTGCATGCATTTAGACAATCATGTGGGTTCATCCTGTGCTTCATTCTATTAATGTGGTATATTGCATGATCAACTTTCATGTTGAACTCATTTTCCCTTCTAGAGGTAAATTTCACTTGCTCATGGTGTAAAATCTTTTTAGTATGAATCTGGTTTGCTAGTATTCTGTTTAGGATTTCAAATCAATGTTCATGACATGTATTGGGTCTGTAATTATCTTTTCTTGTAGGATTTTTATCTGGCTTTGATATGAAGATAATTCTATTCTCTTAGAATGAGTTGAGAAGTGTTCTGTACTTGAGATATTTGGAAAGCTTGAGAAGGAGTAGTGCTTTTTTTGTTTGTTTGTTTGTTTGTTTTGAGAAATAAACTTTTATTTAGCAAATATAAATTTCCAAAGTACAGTTTATGGATTACAATGGCTTCCCCCCCAATAACTTCCCTCCCACCCGCAACCCTCCCATCTCCTGCTCCCTCTCCCATTCCATTCACATCAAGATTCACTTTTGAAATGCATAGTAAAATTCTGCAGTTAAACCATTGGTTTGAAGAATTTTCCTTGTCAGGACATTTTTGATAACTGATTCAATCTCCTTATTAATTATGAAGCTATTCAAATTTTCTGTTTCTTAATGGTGTGCCTGGTATCTACTGGAAAATAGCTGTATGTACGTGAGAAGGTGTGTTCTGTTGGTGTTCAGTGGAGTGCTCTGTATCTGTTTATCAGATTTTGTTGATTGTGTTGTTCAAGATCTCTGTTTCCTGACTAACATTCTTACATTTTGTTGGTTTGTTCTACTCATTATTGAAAGTGGAGTGTTTAAATCTTCAATAATTACTGAAGAACTATTTCTTGGTGTTGGCATTGTGGCACAGAGGGTAAAGCTGTTGCCTGTGATGCCTACATTCCATATGAGCGCTGATTTGTGTCCTAGCTGCCCTACTTCCAATCCAGATTCCTGCTAATAATCTGGGGAAAGCAGTAGCAGATGGCCCCAGTTTTTGAGCCCCTGTACCCACATGAAGCTCCTGGCTCCTGGCTTCTGCCTGTCCCAGCACTGACTATTGTGATAAACTATGACAAACTAGAGTGAACCAGAGTGGATGTAAGATATCTCTCTCTCTTTCTCTTTCCTTACCTCTGACTTTCAAATAAATACATAAATCTTAAAAAAAAAAACTATTTCCCTCTTCAACTGTCAATTTTTGGTTCATGCATTCTGATAATCTGTTCTTTGGTGTCTAATTGTTTATTATAGTTTTATTTCTGTATTGAACATTTATTAAAATACAATGCCCTTTATCTTTTGTAAACCTTTTGACATTTTAATTTAATTTATTTTTTCTTAATTAATGTAGCCATTTCTACTTTTTTAAAGATTTATTTTTATTTATTTGAAAGGCAGAGTTATTGGGGCCAGCACTGTTGCACAGTGGGTTAACGCCCTGGCCTGAAGCACCGGTATCCCATAGGGGTGCCGATTCAAGACCTGGATACTCCACTTCCAATCCAGCTCTCTGCTATGGCCTGGGAAAGCATTAGAAGATGGCCCAGCACCCACTTAGGAGAAACAGAAGAAGCTCCTGGCTCCAGGCTTCAGATTGACGCAGCTCAGGCCGTTGCGATCAATTGGGGAGTGAACCATCGATGGAAGACCTCTCTCTTTCTCTCTCTGCCTCTCCTCTCTCTGTGTAACTCTTTCAAATAAATAAATAAATATATTTAAAAAGGCAGATTTACAGAGAGAAGCAGAGGCAGAGAGAGAGAGGGAGGGAGAAGGGGATGGAGAAAGAGAGAGAATGTCTTCCATCTACTTGTTTACTCCCTCTGCAACAGGCAGAGCTGTGATGATCTGAAGCCAGGAGCCAGGAATTTCTTCCAGGTCTCCCATGCAGGTGTAGGGGTCCAAGGACTTGAGCCACCACTATTGCTTTCCCAGGTCATAGCAGAGAGCTGGATCAGAAGTAGAGTAGCCAGGACTCGAACTGGTGCCCATATGGGATGCCAGCACTGCAGGCAGCAGCTTTACCCGCTACACCACAGCACCAGCCCCCACTTCTACTTTTTTAAATACTGCTTGTGCCAAATATCTTTTTATACCCATTCACTTTCAATCTCCTTTTCCTTTTGAAGTTACAGTGAGTTTCTTGTAAACATAGTATATTCGGATCTTATTTTATCCATTCTGAAAATCTTTTTCTTTTGGTTAAATAAGTGAGGTTAATCCATTCACATTTAAGGTAATTATTTGTAAGGAAGGAGTTATCTCTATTACTTTTCTATTGCTTTTGGCTGTTCATCTTGTAATTTATTTGTCCTTCATTTCTTGCATTACTGTCTTCTTTTTTGCTTGTTTTTTTTTTTTTTGTAGTGAAACATTTGCGTGTCTTGATAACTTTCTTTTGTGTGTGTGTGTTTATATATATAATATATATAGTATAGTACACAAACTGATGATTCCTTTGTTTTATTATTATCTTAAATTACGTAGAAAACAAAACAAAGAGTTACAAACCAAAGTTATAGCAATGACAGTTTTCTGACTGCTTTCAGCATTAGTCTCATGTCATGTGGGAGAAAAGATAGAGTTGTAAATTAATGTTATAATAACATCAGATTTTATAATTGCTCTTGCATTTACCTTCATTGAAATGTTTTTTTTTATTTATATGTCTTTAAATTGCTGTATAGAGTACTTTTATGTCAACCTAAAGGACACCTTTTGGAATTTCACAAGGAGTGAGTGTAGCAGTAACATCCTCAGCTACTGTTTATCTGAGAATATCTGAATTTCACCTTCATTTTTATTGGACAACTTTATTAAATATGAGGCTCCTAACTGACAGATTTCTCATGTTTTAGAGCTTTGACTATATCATGTAACTGTGCTTTGGCATCCAATTTTTATGACAAAATTTGCTGATAATTGATGAGTATGTCAATGAGAGTAGTACACTTGTATATGATGAATTGCTCGTCTCTTGCTTTGTCTTTGACTTTCAGCAGTTTATTGTGTGTCTTCTTTTTTTGTTTGTTTGTTTTTGTTTTTATTTATCCCACTTAGAGTTCATTTAGCTTCTTGGATGCCTGGAAAATTTATAGCCACCATTTCTTCAAATAGTTTCTATTTTCTATGTCTATGTTGTCTCCTTCTGGGACTCTCACGATGCATACGTTGGTCCATGAATCTCTAAGTCTCTCATCACATTTCTTTAATCTTTTTTCTTTCTTTTTTTCAGACTCAATCATTTCCATAGCCTTGTCTTTATGCTCACTATTCTTTTTCTTTTTTTTTTACTTTAGTAAAACAAACTATGTTTATTTTAAAATTTAGAGTTTAATGACAAAACTCCAAACAATAGTTCCTATTTCAGTTTGTTGTTATCTGAAATGTCAAAATACTGGAATCATGTAATTTTTCAAATATTAAAGCTATGAAAAAAATCATCTCAAATGAGTAACGTGCATATTCATTGAATCATCCTCCTCACTAAATTGTACATAATAATATATTTTAATTTAATATAAAGTATTTGAAAGAAATGAAAATGTGTTTGAAGAGCAGAAGGAGTAAAATTATAAGGGAAATTGGTTCTTTAGGAGACACAAAAAGTCTTCTACTCAACTGAATAAATATTCCTTCAAAATGTCATGTTTACTAGAAGCAAATTTAGACAATGCTTTTGAATTGCTTTAGAAGAATTTTGTATCTTCCACATTTTGCATTGGGTCAAACTTCTTATAATTTTTATTGATATTCCATGAGTGATTTAAATGAAAACTTGAACCAAATAATACCCATTGTTATTTATGACCATTCATATATTCGTTTATTTTTTCCATCTTTAATATTGTTAATAATCAATTTAAAATGTGTGCATGTTATATGCTAAGCTCTGTACTATTTTATAGAAATCATAATATAAAGCTAGATAATAACTGCAAATTACAATAAATAGACTGCAAGGTAGAGGGCTTCATTCACATAAGCCATGAACTGGTAAGGAGTGAAAGCATAATTGGACATAGCTTCATATGACAGACCCTGTCTGAGCTTTGCTGGCAATAATTTAGAAATAATGCGTCATCAACAGTATCTGAAATTATTAACAAAATAAAGACATTAACAAAATTTTTAGGCTTATATGTGCTATGCAGTTTTATCTGCTGATATTTAAAAAGTGAATTCATAATTTAAAATCCTTTAATATCATTTGTGTTCATTAATCAGATTCATATTATGAATTTATAATAAATGTTCAACAGTTTTTGTTTCAAAGATGTTGTTATACATTTCTTTTTCTTTTCTTTTCTTTTTTTTTTTTTTTTTGACAGGCAGAGTGAGACAGAGAGAGAGAGACAGAGAGAAAGGTCTTCCTTCCATTGGTTCACCCCCCAAATGGCCGCCACAGCTGGCGTGCTGCAGCTGGCACATGCTGATCCAAAGCCAGGAGCCAGGTGCTTCCTCCTGGTCTCCCATGCGGGTGCAGGGCCCAAGCACTTGGGCCATCCTCCACTGCCTTCCTGGGCCACAGCAGAGATCCGGACTGGAAGAAGAGCAACTGGGACAGAATCCGGCGCCCCAACCAGGACTAGAACCCAGGGTGCCGGCACCATAGGCGGAGGATTAGCCTATTGAGCCGCAGCGCCGGCTGTTATACATTTCTTAGTATAAATTATGGAATTTTATTCCTCTAAATGAAGTTAAATGCATTTTTTTGTTTTTAGAGACAAAGTAGTATTTTTCCATCACACCTACATTTGATTCATAATATTCATTCCTCTGACTCCTGGTTTTTCTTCTCATAATAGTAACAGAGATTTCTCACCATCAGGAGAAAATGGTTTGAGGAACTGCTGACAATCTAATCAATTTGATGTTCTGAGATTTTTGAAATAAAATTTATACTAAGGGCCTGACAGACATAACTAAAAATTGGTTTTGCATGCTATTTGATTCTTGGACCTGCTTGTGTGCTATACACAATTTCATTTTTTAAAAATTGAATTTAAAAACACAATTCTCTTGTTAATGTGATATTAATACAGAGAACAGATTCAATGTAGTTCACAGATACATTCTAATAATATAATGATCCTCCCTCCCTCCCTCCCATCCATCTTCCTTTCCTCCTGCCCTTCTTCTCTTTCTTTCCTTCTTTCTTTAATTTTTGAGGAACATATTTTTAATTTACATTATAGTCAAAGGCTTAATGCTCCACTAAACAGAGAGTTCCACAAGTAAAAATCATGAAGACCCAAAGCAAGGGAACAAAAGCAAAATTAACTGAATGGGGCTTTATCAAACTCAGAAGTTTCACAACAGCAAAGGAAACAATTAACAGAGTGAAGATACATCCAACAGAATGGGAAAAATACTTGCTAGGTACCTATCTGACAAATTATTAATATCCTGAATACATCAACAACTCAAAAAACTTAACCTGAAAACAACCAATCCAGTTAAGAAACGGGCAAAGGATATCTATAGACAGTTCTCAAAAGTAGAAATACAAATGGCCAACAGATATATGAAAAAATGTCCAACATCACTAGCTATCAGAGAAATACAAATCAAAACTACAATAACCTATCATATCATACTATTCAAAATGGCTATTATCCAAAAGACGGAGAACAATAAATGCTGGTGATGATGTGGAAAAAGGGAGAACTCTTATATACTATTGGTGGGAATTTAAATTAGTGCAACTACTGTGTAAAACAAGCTTTTTTTCCTTCATACTATTTGTAGAACTCTTTACTTAGTGTAGGGTTACTATTATGTGTATAAAATTAATTGAAAATAGATCTTTGTGAAAAACTAGGAATGGGAATAGGAGAGAGAGGAGGAAGAATGGTGGGAATATAGACAGGAGGGAAGGTAGGCTATATATATAATACATATACTATATGTATTATATATTATTATATATTATATATAATATAATACAATATAATATATTATATAATATTATATATTACATATTATTATATTTATTACTATATATTATTTTATATAATATATATTATATATTATATGTATTATCTATATATATTATATGTATTATCTATATAATAATATATACATTGTATATTATAAATTACAATATATATAATATATACTATATAATATAATATTATGTATAATATACATAATATATAATATACATTATATCATAGATCATAATATATTATATAATTAATAATATATATTAAATATATAAATAAATATAAATATATAATATATAATATATAATAATATATAGTATATATTACATAATACATAATATATATTTTATATATAAAATACATAATATAATATATTTAAATAAATAGAAATAATAATGTATATATTTAAATATATAAATATATAAAACAATATATAAATATAATATAATAATATTATATTTATATATTATATATTAAAATATATATTATATTACATTATAATATAATATATAATATTATATATTATAAAATAATATAATATAATAATAATTTAATAATAATAATACAGAAATAATTATACAGAAATAATTATAATATAATATATAATATATAATATTAAATATTAATATAATATAATATTACATTATAATATAATATTTTATTATATTATTTGATTATATAATATGTTATTTTATATTTATATTTATATATATATTTATAATTTTAATATTATATATTACCTTATATATTATTATATATTATATGTTATATATTATATATTATATCCGAGGCTGCATGCTTCTAGGACCCTTGTGTTAACCAGAGCGCCTGCTCTCCAGCAACAGGACCGTGAGGACACCTGGACCTCAGAGCCCACCTGAGGAGTGTGGCCTTGGCCAGGGAGGGCGTGCGGGGAGAAGCAGTGAGGACCTTGCTGTTCACCATGCACAACGCTTCAGAGACTGGTTTTACTCAGGTGGGAAATTATGCTAGGGACAAAGTCAACATAAAGAAACAAGTAACAAAAACCAGCCAGGAAGATATATATAATACTATATAATATATAATATTTGTAATATATATTACACTATATAACATAATATGTATACTATATACAATATACTATATAGTATATATTATATATGATAGTATATAGTATACTGTATAGTGTATACTATAGTATATATACTATATAGTACAGTATTATAATACTATATACTATATAGTATTATATAGTATAGATGTAATATACAGTATATAATATACTATATAACATATAATATATCAAATATACTATTTATATAAAATATATATAGTATATCAAAACTACACATTTAAGGTTACTATATATAAACTAAAAAATTTCTGTATTCTTAAATGAATAAGAAAACACATAGAAAAAATGGTGAGCTGACCTAATTTGAATTTACTTCAAAAAATATAGTTGCTAAGGCAGACTTAAGAATTAACTTGTTGCTGGCAGCACGGCTCAATAGGCTAATCCTCCACCTAGTGGTGCCGGCACACCGGGTTCTAGACCCGGTCAGGGAGCCGGATTCCGTCCTGGTTGCCCCTCTTCCAGGCCAGCTCTCTGCTGTGGCCCGGGAAGGCAGTGGAGGATGGCCCAAGTGCTTGGGCCCTGCACCCCATGGGAGACCAGGATAAGTACCTGGCTCCTGCCTTCGGATCAGCGTGGTGTGCCAGCCGCAGCGCACCAGCCGCGGCGGCCATTGGAGGGTGAACCAATGGCAAAAGGAAGATCTTTCTGTCTCTCTCTCTCTCTCACTATTCACTCTGCTTGTCAAAAAGAAAAATAAATAAATAAATAAAAAATAAAAAATAAAAAAAAAGAATTAACTTGTTAAGGCAGACTCAGAATTAACAAATGTGTGATGACAATGGAGCCAGTGGTGCCTCACCCTAAGAGGTTCCAAAGCTATAGCAAGGAATCTTGTCTAATCCATGGAAATCAAATCCACAGATTCTATGTACCTCATATAAGCATTAAACTGGTAGATGCATTTATAAGAGTTTTCAAAGAAATTTTTTCATTTCTAGAAGATATATATTTACCAAAAACAAGAACAGGTGATTTCAAAATGTAAATTAGATTTCACCAGCTCAGATCCTTTCCATAGATATCTAAAGGTGGATATAAGATATTTGGGCAAACTGGAGAAACTCTGATTCTGTCTTTTCTTGATTGTAGGGACTTTGAGAAACTCCTCTACTACAGGCCACTCAATATTGGGACAGAGAGAAAAAGACCTGAGATTCATCCTTTTTATGACTGGAAACATCTCTCAATATTTGTCTAGATTGTAGAACTGATTAAGTGATGTTTTTATCCCTGTCACACAACAGAAAAAAAGATATGCAGTGGTTGAGAACTTGGATCAATCGTCTAGGGATTTTAGAAGTATCAGAATAGAAAAAAAAAATGGCAACAGCTATTCACCCTGATTAAGATAGTGGAAAAATAATTTTGGCTGAAGATAACAAACACCAAAGTAGACCATCTCTGGTGAAAGTCAGCATTCTGTGGGATTCCACGAGGTCACAGAAAACATTTCCCAGGAGCCTACTGTGTGCATTCCAGAGTTATTCCACAGCCCCTAAGCTTCCCAATAAACATGAGCAGTAGTGTAGTCCTAACTCATTTCTGGTTCGGGATAAGGATGGACTAAAACAGATTAATCTTCATGGATCAACATTCAATGATGTGAGTTGCTCTCTGTTTGCTTTAGTTGTTTCATTTATACATTTCATTAGTTATTTTTATTAACTTAGTATATGAATTGTATATAAGTAGATAACACTCAAAAGAACTTTCCACTATTTTCTTGCTATTTTTCCTGAATACTAGGGTGACATATCCAATGGCTCATGTGAAAAAGTGGGCATTATGAAAGTTGGTACAACAGATATCTGCTTCTTTAAACCTCATAGCTTGCCTCACACACAATGAAACCAGGAGCTGTTTATCGTGTGATGAGATGCTTGGAGAAGGCCATAGAAATTTGGATTGTCTCCAAATAGTCTAGCATATAGAAAATCTATGGTTGAGGATTGCCCAATTTAAATAACAATTTCCCACTAGCCATTTGAGAAGGAGAAATTCCTCCTATTATTTTGCTTGTGCATCTAGCATCCATTCAACCTTCTTCCTTGACAATATTGTGAGAAGCAATGAGTCTTTTCCTAAGACTTGAGAGAAAGACAGATTGGGGAAAGAAGATACTGTTTTTGCTGTTGGTTTAGGTCTGAAATCAACCGAGCCTTGAACTTCAGGTAACTTTCTTGTCATTTCACAGAACCCAAGAATGAAGCTACTATTTAAGAGGCAGAGCTGAAAGTGTAGAACAGCTAGGTTGTCGCAGGACCCGTTGTGTCTCTGGCTACAGCTGTGTCTGACACTGCTTCTATCCCAAGACTTTTCAATTAAGAGAGCCAATAAATCCACCTGCCAGAAGTACTCTGTTTTGTTTTGTTTCAGAGGGGAGGATCATGAGCCAAATTTCATTAGATTTGCCATCATCATCACAAAAAGACAGGGCTGATATGATGGTGAATAACTAAATACATAAGATCTATTCCAAAGCAGAGATCCTGATGTTCTGAGTCAATTACATTATAAACTGGGTGTGGTGTATTTCACAAGTAGAATCAAAATTTGAAACAAACATAATTCAATACAGAAGTTAAATTCAAGGGTAGTTTTTTTTAAATCCCATAACGTTACAGTTGGAACTATTTTGCAAGAGAGAGCTGAGTGGAGAGATGGGAGACAGAAGGTTCGTTCACGTGGAGGTTCTGGGTAAAGCTGAGGTTAAATATGTATATAGCTCTTAGAGAAAGGGCCTTACAAAATGTAGCTCTTCCCTCTATTGCACATATCATGGATTATTATCTGGAAACCATTGAAGTTGAGGATGTTGTATATGCCTTCAGTTTCATAATTTCTAAATTCCATTTTTTCCTTTACGGAATTGAAGTCACATACCAAAAACACTGTAATATCTTAATAAGAGGAACTTAGCATCCCTTTGGCTGCTAGATTGCTTTCAGTGCAATGAATTTTTAAACCATGCAGAGAAAAATCTGTAGTGGGTGTTGACCTTTCAGGGATGGTGTTGAAATCTGGTTTATGATTAAAGCAGGGTGTGGTTAAAAGGGGCAGGGATGGAAAATTCTGTTTTGGCAACTTCTTAGAAATGGGGGGGGGGGTTAAACTGTTCAAACAGCCATAAAAGCCTGTTGCCAGAAGAGAAAAATAAAAACTCTAACAGCAGCTTTACATTGGGCCTAATGCTGTGTTAACTGCTTTAGGCATGATCTCATTCAATTCTAAAAGTCATGTAGATTTCCTAATATCATGAACACTACAGAAGAGGAAGTCAGGGTAAAGCCATTAAAGAATTTGTCCAAAGTTTCACAGAGATTCGCGGTAAAGAAAAGGTTTGAAACAAGGTCTGGCCGGTGCCACGGCTCACTAGGCTAATCCTCCACCTTGTGGCGCCGGCACACCGGGTTCTAGTCCTGGTCAGGGCGCCGGATTCTGTCCCAGTTGCCCTTTTTCCAGGCCAGTTCTCTGCTGTGGCCAGGGAGTGCAGTGGAGGATGGCCCAAGTGCTTGGGCCCTGCACCCCATGGGAGACCAGGATAAGTACCTGGCTCCTGCCTTCGGATCAGTGTGGTGCGCCGGCCACAGCGTGCTGGCCGCAGCGGCCATTAAAGGGTGAACCAACGGCAAAGGAAGACCTTTCTCTCTGTCTCTCTCTGTCACTGCCCACTCTGCCTGTCAAAAAAAAAAAAAAAAAAAAAAGAGAGAGAGAAAAAGAAAAAAAAAGAAAAAAGAAAGAAACCAGGTCTATCAAATACTTGCTTTATATTCTTACCTATCAATAGATAACTCATCTCTGTTGCCAATTCCAGCATAGAGTGGAATTTGTTTTTAAGATTTATTTTATTTATTTGAAAGGCAAAGATACAGAGAGATAGAGAAGGAGAGATAGGGAGAGCTTCCAACCACTGGTTCACTCCCCAAATGGCTACAATGGCTGGTACTTGCCATGCCAAAGCCACAATCCAGGAGCTTTTTCCAGATGGCCTAAACGCTTAGGCCATCTTCCTACACTTCTCCAAGTGCATTAGCAGGGAGCTGGATTGGAAGTGGAGCAGGTGGGACTCCAACTGGCACCCTTATTGGGATACTAGCATTATAGGCAGGGGCTTAACCTGCTACGCCACAATGCCGGCCACTAGTGTGGGTTTTATGAACACTGCTCTGCTCACTCAACTTCAGGACTTTATTTTTCTTCCCCCTAATGATTCTCAAATTGAGATTTCCTCTGTCAAGGGTGGACATTTGACCTTACAGCTAGGATGGCGTTTGGGGCACCCAGATCCCATATCAGAGCACCTGGGTTTGAGTCCTGACTTTGCTCCCAATTCCAGCATCCTGTTAATGAGGCCCCTGGGAGGCAACAGATAATAGCTCAAATAGATGAGTCCCTGCCATCCATATGGAAGGCCTGGATTGACTTCATGGTTCCCAGTTTTGGTCTGCTCAAATCTCAGCTGTAGTGGGTATATGGAGACCAAAACTGCAAGTGGTAATTCTCTCTCTCTCTCTCTCGCTGTCACTTTCATCTCTGTCTCATAAATAAAATAAATGATTTTTTTAAAAAAAGAAAACTTCCTTTGTTGAAAAGTAGCATGCAAGGCATTTTGGAGAAGCGTTTTAGCTTTCCTGAAAATATTCTTTCCCTCCCAGTCTGGATTATCACAAAGAACACTTTTTTTAAACTGCTCCTTAATTAGAGAAAGAAAATGCACCATTAATTTTTTAAAGCAAAAATCTTGATATTGTTTCCTAATTCTGTCAATGAAGAGTCTTTTGTTTATTTCGTTTTATTCTTAATAAAATGAAGATTTTTAAAACTTGTGAAATCTAAAGAACAGTTAAAAAAAAGATCTGTCCTAGTTTACCATGAATCTTTAGGTGTGTTTTGGGATCACTGATTTGTTGGCCAAATTTACCTAATACCAAAGCTATTTAAGGTTTAACTTTCTAAAAACAGAAATTCACTCCCAGGGCTAGCTGCTTAGAAATGAGGTACAGGCTGATTGATCTTGGCTGAGATATCACAAATATGCCATAAAGGATACCGGGGGGTTATGTTTTATTTTTTACTTTTTCTAAATTTATATCAGGTGAACAAATTTCATGGATTTCATAAATACAAATTTAGGAGCATAGTGGTACTTTTTTTTTGTTTTTTTTTTTTTGTTTTTTTTTTTGACAGGCAGAGTGGACCGTGAAAGAGACAGAGAAAGGTCTGCCTTTACCGTTGGTTCACCCTCCAATGGCAGCTGCGGCCGGCATGGCGCGCTGATCCAAAGCCAGGAGCCAGGTACATCTCCTGGTCTCCCATGTGGGTGCAGGACCCAAGGAGTTGGGCCATCCTCCACTGCACTCCCAGGCCACAGCAGAGAGCTGGCCTGGAAGAGGGGCAACCGGGACAGAATCCGGCACCCTGACCGGGTCTAGAACCTGGTGTGCCGGCACCGTAGGTGGAAGATTAGCCTAGTGAGCCGTGGCGCTGGCTGCATTAGTGGTACTTTCCACCCTACTCCCCACACCCACCCATGCTCTCACCCTCCCTCCTCCTTCCTTTCTTATTTTTTCTTTTAATTTTTTTTTTTTTTTTGCGTTTTCATTATTTATTTGACAGAGTTATAGACAATGAGAGAGAGAGAGACAGAGAGAAAGGTCTTCCTTCTGTTGGTTCACTCCCCAAATGGCCGCCACGGCCGGTGCTGGGCCAATCCGAAGCCAGGAGCCAGGTGCTCCTCCCTAGTCTCCCATGTGGGTGCAGGGCCCAAGCACTTGGGCCATCCTCCACTGCCCTCCCGGGCCACAGCAGAGAGCTGGACTGGAAGAGGAGCAGCCGGGACTAGAACCCGGTAGCCATATGGCACCAAGTGAGCCCCTTCTTTTAATTTTTACAATGACATGCTTTGTTTATTTTATAATCATAAGATTAACTCTTCACTAAGCAAAGAATTTAACAAATAATAAGAGAAAAAGTATTCCTAAGAAGTAGAGACAAAGGCTGTAAACAATTAAATCTCAAAATGTAAATTATGCTCATATGCATTATATTTTTATACTCTATTAGTTATCACAGATCAGGGAAAGATGAACTAAGTGACTGGCTTAGTTTACTAAGTTGCATCCATTTTGTTGTCATATATTGCCTTCATAATGTTGAAGAATGTTCCTTCTATACCCAATTTGCTTAAGGTTTTTGTCATGAAAGTATTTTGTATTTTATCAAATGCTTTCTCTGCATCTTTTGAGATAATCATGTGATTTTATTCTTCAATTTGTTAATTTGATGTATCACATTTATTTATTCATATATGTTGAGCCATTCCTGAACAGCAGGGATAAATCTCACTTGGTCTAGATGAATGATCTTTCTGATGTGTTGTTGGATTCCATTATTTTATTGTTTATTTAGAAGACAGAGTTACAATGAAAGGTAGAGATAGAAAGAGAAGGTCTTCCATCCACTGGTTCACTCCCCAAATGGCTGCAATGACCAGAGCTGGTCCAATCTGAAGCCAGGAGCTTCCCTCAGGTCTCCCATGTGGGTGCAGGGACCCAGGGACTCGGGCCATCCTGCACTGCTTTCCCAAGTGCGTTAACAGGGAACTGGATTGGAAGTGGAGCAGCCAGGACTTAAACCAGAGCCCATATACGATGCAGACTGGGATTCAACCCACTGTACCACAGCACTGGCTCCTATTAGTATTTTGTTGAGAATTTTTGTATCTATGTTCATCAGGGATATTGGTCTATAGTTCTCTTTCTTTGTTGTATCTTTTTCTGGTTTTGGAATTAAGGTGATGCTGGCCTCATAGAAAGTTTGTGAGAATTCCCTCTCTTTCAATTGTTTGATGGTTTGAGAAGAATTTGAATTAGTTCTTACTTGAAAGTCTGGTATAATTCAGCAATTAAGCCATCTGATTTTGGTCTTTTCTTTGTTAAGGAGGGTCTTTATTACTGATTAAATCCCTGTCTTGGTTATTGGTCTATTTAGGTTTTCCATGTCTTCATGCCACAGTTTTGGTAGATTGTATGTGTCCAGGAATCTATTCATTTTTCCTAGGTTTTCCAAATTGTTGGCATATAGCTGTTTGTAGTAATTCCTGATAATTCTTTTAATTTCTGTGATATCCATTGTTACATATCATTTTTCATCTCTAAGTTTATTGATTTGGGTCTTCTCCTTCCTTTTTTTTTTTTTTTTTGGTGAGTTGGGCCAGTGTGTACCAATTTTGTTTATTCTTTCAAAACAGCCAGCTCTTCTTTTCATTTTTTTATTTTTGTTTAGTTCTACTCTAATTTTATTGATCTTTTGTATTTTTTATTTTTGTTTAGTTCTACTCTAATTTTAATTATTTTTTTCTCCTACTAATTTTGAGTTTGGTTTGTTCTTATTTTTTTAGTCCTTGAGATGCATGGGTAGCTCATTCATTTGATGCCTTTCCAATTTCTTGATATAGGTACTAATTGCTTAATACTGTTTTTTGCTGTATACTATAAGTTGCATTGTCATCTTCATTTGTTTCCAGGAATTTTTTTATTTCCCTTTTGATTTATTCTGTGATCCACTGTTCACTCAGGAGCATGTTGTTCAGTCTCTGTGTACTACCATATTTCCTAGAGTTTCTTAATTTGTTAATTTCCATTGTAGTCAAAAAAGATTCATGTATGATTTCATTATTTTTTAATTCCCTGAGATTTGCTTTATGGTCTAGCATATGGTCTATCATAGGAGAAAGCTTGATGAAACGTCTGTAGATACCAGCTAGCTCCATTTGGTGTAGATTAGCTTTGTTGTTTCTTTGTTGATTTTATACCTAGTTGATAAGTTCATTGAAAAAAAGTGGGATGTTGAAGTTGCTCATTACTATTGTATTGGAGTCTATGTCTCTCTTAGATCCATTAACATTTGTTTTAAACAATCTGGTGCCCTGACACTTGGTACATATACATTTATTGTAGTCACATCTTCCTGTTAAATTGATCCCTTAATCTTACACAATATCCTTATTTGTCTTTAAGCAGTTTTTGTGTTAAAGTTTGCCATCTGCTATTAAGATGACTACTCCTGCTCATTTTTGTTTTCCATTACCATGGTATATCTTTTCTATCCTTTCACTTCCAGTCTGTGTGTATCTTTGTGGATAAGGTGTGTTTCCTGTAGGCAGTACATAGATGGGTCTTGTTTTTTAAGCCATTTAGCCTGTCTATCTTTTAATTAGAGAATTTAGGCCATTTATATTCAAAGATATTATTGATATACAATGATCTGATATTACCTTTTTCCCATAAATATTCCTATTGTTGGGTTTGGATTTACTTTGTACTTTTACTATAAGATTTTTGGCCTTCACATTCTTTCATGATGATGACTATCATTCTCTGTTTCTGTGTATAGAACATCATTAAGAATTATTTGTAAAGCTGAGAAGTGGTTTCAAATTCTTTCAATCTTTGTTTTGGAAGGTCTTAATTTCATGCTCATCTAAATGAGAACTTTTGCTGGGTACAATATTTGGGGCTGACCATTTCATTTCTTTCTTTTAGGATTCAGACTATGTCCATTCTCTCCTAGTCTATAGGATTTTTAATAAGAAATCAGCTGATTTCTCTGATGATCCTCTGATCATAATCTAGCATTTCTCTTGTGCACATCTTAGAATTGTTTCTTTATGTTTTACTGTCAAAAGTTTGACTATAATGTGTCATGATGATCTTTTGTGAGCATGTCTATTAGGAGTTCTATGTGCTTCCTGTACTTAAGTGTCCCTTTCTTTCTCCAAATCAGGGAAGTTTTCTGTAATTATTTCAATTGATAGGTTTTCTAATCCATTCTCTCTTTTCATGCTTTCAGTATCTACAAGACACATATGTTTGATCATTTGATAGTATCCCATAAATCTTGAACATGATCAGTTTTTCTAATTTATTTTTTTTTTTTGGTCTGACAAATTTTTCCATGAATTTTTCTTCTAGGTTGGATATTCTTTCTTCTGTCTCACCAAGTCTGTTTGTGAGGCTTCCCACTGTATTTTCTATATGACATACAGAATTTTGCATTTCTAATATTTCAATTTGATTTCTTTTTGCTAGCTCAATCTTCTCAGCAAAATTTTTCAACTGTTTCATGTATGGATTCCTTTATCTCATGTTTATCTGTGTCTCTGAGTAAATTTTATGATCATTCTTTTGAATTTCTTTTCAGGCATTTCATCAACCTCTTTGTCTTCACATTCTAATATTGAAATGTTGTTCTTTCCCTTTTGGGGAGTCATGTTGTCTTCCTTGTTCTTGTTTCTGTATTTATTTTTAGGCATTCATGGAAAAACTTGTTGGTTTTCTACTCTGATGGGTTTTATCTTTGAAGTATGCCTCTGTGGATTAGTTGAGTGTCTGCTCTTTCATTGAATATTCAGATGGGTGGGCTGGTTGGAGCCAGGGAGCTCTGGTCAATGCTCAAGGTAAGGGCAAGAATTCAGGGTGATACCCAAGTTGGGCATGGTAGATTTCCTCTATTGTCAGCAGGGGTAATGCTATCATAACACCTGTTGGTGTAATTAGAACCTGAACTCTCTTCCAAGGTGATCAATACTCAGGGTTAACTCACAGTGTAGACAACTCCTACCCAAATTGGCACCTGAACCACACAAAGGATCTTTGTGGTCCTCAGTGTGAGTATAGAGCCCTCTGCAATGACCCACCCCAGGCAGTCAGGAAGCTCTGTGTCTTTCATACCAGACACAGTTATTGCCCAGAGATCCAGTTACACCCCACGCTCCAATGTGCCGTCATAGAATTCCCACAGTCATAGCATGCATGGCTCGCATAGTCACAGGGTGCAGAGGATCCACTCTCAGCCTTGTGAGCCTACCCTGTCCTTAGAGACAGCAGAGACATTCCCATAGCCAGCTATCTGTGGGTGCTCCACGTTGGCAGTTGGAGCCCTGGACCATGGGATAGCTAGGCACAAGAAGGTGAATGCCACATGATCTCACTTATATGTAGAATTTTAAAAGGTAAAGCTCATAGAAATAGAGAGTTCTTTACAGAGGTTTAGGGTGGAGGCGGTGACTATGGAAACAGGAAGTGTTGCTCAAAGGATTTAAAGTTTTAGTTAGGAGGAATAATTTAAGTGATCTATTGTGTCTAATGGTGACTATAATAAAGAATAATTCATTGCTTATTTCAAAATTGCTGAGAATTGATTTTAAATGTTTCCACTACACACACACACAATTTATAAGTATGTGAGGTGATGGATTTGTTAACATTTATGTAAACATTTATCAAATCATCAAATTGTACCATATAAATATATACAATATTTTACACTTTAATTTTATTTACCAATTAAGAGTTAAGTTAAAAAGACATGGGCTTACTATCATTAATTACTCAGTTGTCTCACATAAGCTAGTTATCTCTCCATCCATACACCTTTCCAATTTAGGCTGAGAAGTCTTTTTTAAAATTAGGATATGCTTTGAACACAAAACTTGAGTAAATAAACTTCTGTCTAGCTTCCAAGCATCCTGTAACAGAAATAAGAGGCACGTTTAGAACTTAGGGTGGATAGAAGGGACTTTGAAGAGAGCTAGGTCTTCTGCTGGGGAAGGTAGAATCCAACATTCTCAAGACAAGCAGAAGCCTCCATGCACAGGTTCCAAAGAGAGAACATGGGGTGGGGAAGCATCTTTCAGGTGATTTTCCACCAGGTCAAATAACATGCAGCCTGCCTCTGAGGAAATGTAACCAGAGAACCTCCCCTCCTTTAACTGCGACAGCTGTTCTGGTGGTAAGCAAGAATGCTTAACTTAATTATATAAAACAACCACTACTGAGATAACTACCAGCATGCATCAGGCAATGGGACATATGGTATGGTTGCTGCAGAATTCGCCCGGCAAAATAGTGTCACTAGTGTCACTAGTGCTGGACTCCAGGTTTTCTCTACTGTTAGGAGTTATGCTCATGTTTCTTTGCAAAGACTGCATGAAAGGTGGGTGTTTGGCCTCACAGTTAAGCTGCTACTTGGGATGATTGAATCTCATATCAGAGTTCCTGGGCTTGAATCTCAGCTCTGCTCCCAATTCTGGCTTCCTGCTAATGTGCAGCCTGGGAGGCAGCAGGTGATAGCTCAGATACTTGGATTCCTTCCACCCATGTGAGAGACCTGGACTGACTTCCAGGATTATGGCTTTGGCTCAGCTCAGCCTCAGAAGTTGAGGGCTTTTGGGTAGTAAACCAGCAGATGGGATCTGTCTCTCTTTCTCTCTCTTTCTCTCTCTCATCTATCTCTCCTACGTCTTTCTCCTCCTGCTCTCAAAAATAAATAAACATTTTAAAATAAAGGCAAATTCTTGGTAATGACACCACTACTCTCTGCACTACCATTGCTGTAACAATTAGTTCTGAATTTCTCAATGCCAATCTACCTGTGGACTGAGGAAGAACCTCCCTGCATTTTGCCTCCCTCTCTGGACTCATATCCTCCAGAGAAAACTCTCTTGTGTATGTTTTAGTCACCCTGTAGGACTAGAGCAGGGCTCAGTTCCTAGTCCTAGACTAGGGCTGTTGGTGTTATAAGCCACAGTATCCATTGGAGTCTCCTAACAGGACCTGAGGAAGGGCCCATCCTCATCACACAGTTCTAGAGCCAGAGCATTACTCGGGCTTGCTAGTAGGACACAAAGTCAGGCACCTTTGTCTCCCTCAGCAGCAAGAACAAGGTCCAGTGCTATGGCATAGTGGATATAGCTGCCACCTGGAATGCCGACATCCCATATGGGCTCCAGTTTGAGTTCCGGCTATTGCATTTCTTTTTTTTAAAGATTCTATTTATTTATTTGAAAGGCAGAGTTACAGAGAGGCATAGGAGAGAGAGAGAGAGAGAGAGAGAGAGAGAGAGAGAGAGAAAGGGAGGGAGATCTTCCATCCAATGGTTCACTCCCTAGATGGCGGCAACTGTTGAAGCTGCACTGATTTGAAGTCAGGAGCCAGGAGCTTCTTCCTGGTCTCCCATACAGGTGCAGGGGCCCAAGGACTTGGGCCACCCTCTACTGCTTTCTGAGGCCATAGCAGAGAACTTTCGGGAGTGGAGCAGCCAGTACTTGAACCGGCACCCATATGGGATGCTGTCACTGAAGACGGCAGCTTTACCTGCTATGCCACAGTGCTGGCCCCTGCTCTACTTCTGATACAACTCCCTGGGAAAGCAGTGGAGATGTCCCAAGTACTTGGGCCACTGCACCAATGTGGGAAAAAAAAAATCTTAAAAACAAAACAAAAACACACCTCCAAATGCAATAACAGAGCAGGTAGAATCAGTACCAAATCAACAAGATGACAGGTTTTATTTCTTATCTATCTATACTAATCCTGAATGTAAATGGATTAAATTATCCATCCAAAAGGTTTAGGTTGGCTTCATGAATAAGAAACCAAGACCCCAGTATATGCTGTCTATAAGAAACTCCTTTCCCAAAGATACACAAAGACTGAAAGTAAAGCATTGGAAAAATATATACCAGGCAAATGAAAACTAAAAACAAACAGAAGTTGCTATCCTGATATCAGATAAAATAGACTTTGAATCAAAAACTGTAAAAAGAGATAAAGAAGGACATTGTATCTTGATAAAAGATTCAATTTTGCAAAAAGACATAACAAGATCAACCAGATATATACAGAAAATACTGTTCGAACTAAAGGGAGAGATAGACTCCAAAACAATAATAGTGGGTAACTTCAACACATCACTCTCACCAATGACCAGATGATCCAAACAAAAAAAATCAATAGCTGCATTGAAGTTGAAACATACTATGGAGCAAAGGGACCTAACAGACATTTATAAGATGTTTCACCTAACAGCTGAAGAACACATATTCTTCTCATCAGCACATGGAACATTTTCTAGGATAGACCACATGTTAAGACACAAATCAAGTCTTAGCAAATTTAGAAAGACTGAAATCATACCATGGATCTTCTCAGATCATAAAGGAATAAAACTAGAAATCAACAACAAGAACAATAGAATACACAAATACTTGGAGATTAAATAGCATGTGACTGAATGATCAATTGGTCATTGAAGAAATTTAAAAAGAAATCAAAAGCTTTCTTGAAATAAAATAAAATGAGAACACAGCCTATCAAAAACTGTGGGATACAATAAAAGAAGTATTAACATGGAAGTTCATAGTATTAAGTGCTTATATTTAAAAAAAGTCTCAAATTAAAGATCTAATGATGCATCTCAGAGACTTAAAAAGCAAGAATTAAAAAATGCAAATCAGCAGGAAGTGACAAATAATAAGGATCAGAGTAGAGATAAATGTAACTGAAATTTTAAAAAATATAAAAGACAACCAAAATAAAAAATTGATTTTTAAGGAGATAAAAAATTAAATACCAAGCAAGATTAACAAAAGAAAAAGAGAAAAAACTCAAATAAAATTAGAGATGAAAAAGGAGACATTACAAGCAACAACACTGAAATACAAAGGATCATAGGAAATTACTACAACGAACTATATGCTAATAAACTGGAAAACCTCAAGAAAATTGATAAATTCCTGGATATATATAATCTACCCTGATTAATCAAGAAGATCTAAACAATCTAAACGCATCTATAACGAGCAATGAGATTGAAGCTGTGATCAAGTCTTCCGTCAAGGAAAAGTTTGAGACCTGATCACTTTACTACTGAATTCTGTAAAACATTCAAATAAGAAGTAACTCCAATACTCTTCAAACTGCTGCAAAATAGTGAACAGAATGGAATTTTGCCAAATGCTTTCTATGAGGCCAGCATCACTTTGATACTGAAAGCAAACAAAGACAGGACATGAAAACTTCAGACCTTTATCCTTAATGAACATAGATGCAAAGATTCTCAACAAAATACCAGCAAATTGAATCCAAAACCACATCAAAAAAGATCATAGGTTATGATCAAGTGGGATTTGTTTATCTCAGAAATGCAAGGGTGGTTCAACATTTGCAAATCAATAGGCGTCATAAATCACATCAATAGAATGAAAAACAAAACCATATGATCATCTCAATAGATGCTGAGAAAGCATTTGAAAAGATTCAACACCCCTTCATGATTAAAAACCCTACACAAATTAAGTATAGAAGGAACATACCTCAAAATTATGAAGGTTGTCTATGACAAACCAACAGCGAATATCAAACTGAATGAGGAAAAGCTGAAAGCATTTACCCTCAGATCTGGAACAAGACAAGGATGTCCACTTTCACCACTCTTATTCAATATAAAAAGCTACTGTTTTTCTAACTTGCAACTTTACTGAATTGGCTTATCAATTATAACAGCTTTTTGATTTAATATTAGTTTTTTTCCACATACAACATCATGCAAACACAGATAATTTGATTTCCTCTTCCAGTTTTGATGCCCTTTATTTCTTTCTCCTCCTTAATTGCTCTTGCTAAAACCTCAAGCCAATATTTTAAAGAGAAATCAAGAAAGAAATCCCATTCACAATAGCCACCAAAATATCAAATATTTAGGAACAAATTTACCAAAGAGATGCAAAAGCTCTACAATGAAAAAAAAATATTGATGAAAGAAATCATCAAAAAACACAAAAAATGGAAAGGTGTTACTTGCTCAAAGACTGGAAGAATCAATATTGTTAAAATGTCTATACTATGAAAAGCAATCTACAGAGTCAATGCAATCTGTATCAAAATACCAATGACATTCTTTAGACAATTAGAAAAAAAAATCCTAAATTTTATATGGAATCACAAAAGACCCAGAAAATCCAAAGCAATCCTGAGCAATAAAAATCAAGTTAGAGATATCATGATACCTGACTTCAAAATATACTACAAAGCTATAGTCATTAAAACAGCATAGTACTGGCATAAAAACCTATACACAGATGAATGGAACAGAATAGAGCCCCAAAATTAATCCATGTACATATAGTCAACTGATTTTTGACAAAAGTTCTCAGATCATATAGTGGAATAAGAATAATATCTTCAAAAAATTGTGCTGAAAAAACTGGATATATATATATATATATATATGAATGATCTCAGAACCATATC
The DNA here is from genome assembly GCF_051225735.1 of Oryctolagus cuniculus. NCBI lineage: Eukaryota > Metazoa > Chordata > Mammalia > Lagomorpha > Leporidae > Oryctolagus > Oryctolagus cuniculus. Next base: position 28,736,779 of record NC_142873.1, read on the forward strand.
TATCATTATATACAAAAATAATATCAAGATAGATGGATCAAAGATCTAAATGTAAGATCTGAGACTATGAAATTGCTGAAACAAAATTTAGGGGAAACCCTCCAAAACATTGTTGCAGGCAATGACTTCTTGGACAAAATCTCCAAAGCATAAACAACAAGAGCAAAACTAATCAAATGAGACTATATAAAACTCAAAAGCAAAGCAATCAATAGAGTGAAGCAATCCAATATTATGGAAAAAATATTTGCATGCTACATATCCCACAAGACATTAATATCTATAATATGTCAGCAACTTAAAAAACTCAACAATAGGGGCCGGCACTGTGGCACAGCAGATTAATGTCCTGGCCTGAAGTGCCGGCATCCCCTATGGGCACCAGTTCAAGACATGGATGCTCCACTTCTGATCCAGCTCTCTGCTAATGGCCTGGGAAAGCAGAAGATGGCTCAAGTCCTTGGGCCCCTGCACCATGTGGGTGACCTGGAAGAAGCTCCTAGCCCCTGGCTTCAGATAGGTGCAGCTCCAGCCGTTGTGGGCATCTGGGAAGTTAACCTGGATGGAAGACCTCTCTGCCTCTTCTCTCTCTGTGTAACTCTGACTTTCAAATAAATAAATAAATTAAAAAAAAAAAACCTCAACAATAAAAATACAGCCAATCCCCTTAAGATATGGACAAAAGATTTCGATAATAGTTTTCAAAAGAATTATAAATGGCCAACAAATATATGAAAAAATGCTCAACACTACTAATCATCAGGGAAATGCAAATCAAAACCACAATGAGATATCACCTCACCCTGTCAGAATGGTTGAAATCCAAAGCAGAGAGAGTAACGAATGCTGGTGAGCATGTGGACAAAGGGTAACGTTTATACACTGTTGGTAGGAACGTAAATTGGTGTAGCCACTGTGGAAAACACTAGAGATTTCTTTAAAAACTAAAAATAAACTTGCCATATGATCCAGCAATCCCACCACTAGGCATTTACTCAAAAGACATGAAACTATTGTATCAAAGAAATATTTGCACCATCATGTTCATGGCAGCACTAGTCACATAACCAAGATTTGAAATCAACCAAGTTGTCTATCATTAGATAAATGGATAAAGAAAATGTGGTATATACACATCGGAATTTTATTTAGTTATAAAAAAGAATGAAATTCTATCACCTGCAGCGAAATATGCACAACTGGAAGACATCAGGTTGAGTAAAATAAGCCAGACACAGAAAGAAAATCCTGTATGTTCTCCCTTATATGTGGGAGCTAAAATAAAAGAGAGAGAGAGAGAGAGAGAAAGGAAGGGAGGAAGGGAGGAAGGAAGAAAGGAAAGAAGGGAGATGAGAGGAGGGTTGGAAGAGAGGGGGAGGGAGGGAGGGAAGGAAGGAATATCAGTATATTTTTAGAATTGTATGTACAAACTATACAGCATCTTAAAAGCTAAAATTGAAATTAAAAAATAAAGAAATGAAAATTTTTGTAAAAGATATTATATTTAAGAAGGTAAATAGATAATAAAATTGTGCTCAATATATTTTTCATACTTCGACAAACTTGAAACAAAATTCAGCTTTCAGAGGAACAGTATGGCTGGGAGTGAATGTATTGAAGAGTGCAGCATACCATGAAAATGTTTCAGTGTGGATAAAACAAAGGGCAAAGTATTTCAGCCTTGCATTCTATTTTTTTTTTGTTTTGTTTTGTTTTTTTTTTTTTTTTTTGACAGGCAGAGTGGACAGTGAGAGAGAGAGACAGAGAGAAAGGTCTTCCTTTGCCGTTGGTTCACCCTCCAACGGCCGCCGCGGCCAGCACGCTGCGGCCGGCGCACCGCGCTGATCCGATGGCAGGAGCCAGGAGCCAGGTGCTTTTCCTGGTCTCTCATGGGGCGCAGGGCCCAAGCACCTGGGCCATCCTCCACTGCACTCCCTGGCCACAGCAGAGGGCTGGCCTGGAAGAGGGGCAACCGGGACAGAATCCGGCACCCCAACCGGGACTAGAACCCGGTGTGCCGGTGCCGCTAGGCGGAGGATTAGCCTAGTGAGCCATGGCGCCGGCCAACTTGCATTCTATTTTTCTTAAAAATTTAAAAGGGAGAGAAGAAGATAGAGAAATGTGATGCCTCAGATAATGAGAGCAATGGTATGTGACCCATTGTAAGGCCTCAGAGGATGCCCAGCTAATCTAAAATGGACCATTCAGCAATTATTCAAGAAGTAGATATGTAAATATTTTAATGGTGGGTCATTAATTACAATGAAAATAAAATTTGCAGATAAAAATCTGGATATGTCATTAATTGAAGATACCTTCAGGGAAGGAAATGAAGAAATAGAAAAATTGGAAGTCCTGTTCAATGATCATAAGCATTTTTTAAAAGATTTATTTATTTATTTGAAAGGAAGATTTACAGAGAGGCAGAGGCAGAGAGAAAAAGGGGAGAGAGAGAGAGAGAGAGAGAGAGAGAGAGAGAGAGGTCTTCTATCCGCTGGTTCATTCTCCAAATGGCCGCAATGGCCAGAACTACAACCATCCAAAGCCAGGAGCCAAGAGCTTCCTCCAGGTCTCCCATGCAGGTGCAGGGGCCCAAGTACTTGAACTGTCTTGCACTGCTTTCTCAGGCCATAACAGAGCGCTGGATTGGAAGTGGAGAAGCCAGATCTTGAATGGGCACCCATAAAGGATGCTCACACTGCAGGCGGTGGCTTTATCCATTACACCATAGCATCGGAACCAGTCATAAGCATTTGATATATATGCTAGTCAATGCATTCAACAAGAACAAGAAACGAAGCAATCCGCTTTAAAACTCAGTTCTTTGCTTTCCAGAATCTTTCAGGAACCATGACAGGAGGTTCATCTGATTCAGGCTTGGCGTAAATCAGCATCAAATCAATGGATTGTCTTGTTCCCCCTTGCTGTGGACAATTCTCAGGAGTTGGGGAGAAAGAACAGAGGAGTCTACAATACGCCTAGAGAGAGTTCAGTAAGCAGAATCCTTTGTAGATATGTATTTCGTTATGTGGAATATCTGTGAGACTCGGGGCTAGTTAGAATACAAAAATAGGTGGGGCCTCCACCTCAAGCGAAAACAAGACTGCTTTCCAACTGCAAAGCATATATGGCTGCCCACCTTCCAAACGCCTCTGGGTTTTGAGATCTGGCCTGCCATTCCATCAACAACAGTGATTAAGTTTCTGCTGGGTACAGTGAACGAGGGAGTTCTGAATTCTGGGCAACTGCAAAGAACACATCTCATCTAGTCCCTCTCTCCTGAGAGCTTACGGCCCCTCGGAAGGACTGCCGCATGACTGCTTGCAAGAAATGCTGATCTAGAGTACACTTTTAGCCAATTTGCTTTAAAAAGAATCCTAGTGCTTTTTGAGCAGGATGCTGTTGGCTGGCAGTTCCTCACTGTATGCTCTGTACATTACACAAAATCTCCCACGTCGCACGCCCAGGAATCTCGTATTCCAGGACACTGCCCACAGGACATACCCAGGAGTCCACAACCACAAGTTGATGCATCCTTCCTTGATATTTATGATCTTCCAGGCTTGTTGAAGTCATTATTGTATCACTATTAAAAATATTCTTCTAGCTGAAGAGGGCTGAATGCAGTTTCTATTAACTTCTAGCTGAACCTGAAACTAATCCAATATTGCTGATGTTTGTGCTATCTAATTATTTACAGATGACCTCAGACATGTCAGTGTGCAGATGCGATGGCATTTTTCAGTGCAAGTTTTCTATTTTTTTTTAAACACCCAGTTTATTTACTAATTCTCTTAGTCAACTTAATTAGGACTAAGGGAAACAAAACAATAGCGACTGTGCAAAAATGGAAATCTCTTATAATAAGTGTTGGAATCTCAAATTTGGGTTGGGATATAGTCAATATTTGAATGACTTCATTATCTTCCAGGAGGACCATCCTTAAACCATTGTAACTTTTCCTCTTGTTATATATTACTATATATAACTGTGTGTGTGTGTATGCCACCCAGAGAAATTCCTAACTTCCCTCTTAGATTGTTGTTTTTATTTTTTAAATTCTAGAACACTTAGTGAATAAAACTAGATAAACCATCCATGCATATTTTACAAATATGCATACAATACACACACAAGTAATTTAAAGCAAACACTAATGTCACCACTATCCAGGTCAAGAGACAGGCTGTCACTAACACCCAAACACATCCTATATTCTCTTCACTTACCATAAGCACTCTCCCACAAGTAACCTTTGTCTTGATTTTTAAAAAACTAATTGCCCAGCTTCTTATAGTTTTGTCACTCATGTATACATTCTTAAATAAGATGGTTTGGTTCTACCTGTTTTGAAGTTTTCTGTGAATGGGATCACCCTACAAGTATTCTTTTATGACTTGCTTCATTTCCCCTGTTTGTATTTGTGACACTCATCCACATGGCTGCGTTAACTAATAGTGCATTTCTGTTGCTGCATCACAGTCCGTCATATGAACATACTACAATTTATCTCTCCATTTGTTCTATGAATATTTGTGCTGTTTCTGTGAATAACATCTGTTAAGAATATGTTGCAATGAGCATCTTTATGTTTTCATCCTGGTACCTGAGTTTCTCTGTGGTAGCAGTTCTCAAAGGCTGATCCGGGGACTCTTAGTGTGTTATCAAGATACTTTCATGGGGTCTGTGAGTGCAAAGTGATTTTCATAGTAATATTGAGACTTTATGTCCTTTTCCATTTCCACTCCGTGTCTCTCATAAATGTAGAGTTGAATTTTCTACAACATCTGTGATACCGAAACAGATCAAAAGCAGAGGCTGATAAGAGAATCCAGTAGTCATCTGTTGAGCCAGAAATTATAATGATTTGCAAAACTGGAACTCTATGGTGCTCATCTCCCTTACTTGTTTTTGCCTTTTGTTTTGGTCCAAATACTAAATTAACATTTATTTTAACAGTATTGTTCTCTTCAAATGAACATTTTAAAATTCCCTCATTTTTGATAATTTAATACAGTAAATATCTATAGATATAAGCAACATAAACAAAGCTCTTAATAATTTAATAAGGAGTCCTGAGGCCAAAAATTTTGAGAACCACCACTCTGGGACCTATAAGGTAAATGTCTCTCTCTCTCTCTCTCTCTTTTTTTTTTAAGATTTATTTATTTATTTATTGTAGAGAAATGCTTACAGACAGAGAGGTCCTCCATTCACTGGTTCACTCTCCAAATGGCCACAAACAGCTGGAGCTGGGCTTATTTGAAGCCAGGAGTCAGTAGCTTCTTCCAGGTTTCCCACACAGGTACAGAGGTCCAAGCACTTAGGCCATCTTCTACTGCTTTCCCAGGCCATATGCAGAGAACTGGATTGAAAGATGAGTAGCCAGGACGTGAACCAGTGCCATATGGGATGCTGGTGCCGCAGGCAGAGGCTTAACCTTCCGTACCACAGTGGTGGCCTCTGATACATGTCTCTTAAAATTTAATAGATAATGACAGCCTGTTTTTTTAAAGACATATGTTTTTCTCTCCACCTGGCAGCGTATGACAGTTTCCATTGCTTTACTACTAATCAACACCTGGTCTTGTTAGATGTCTGTTTTCAAACCCAGTAGAGCCTAAATGTACTTCACTATAGTTTTGCATTTCTGTGATTATTAATGAAATTGTGTCTGTTTTCGTAGGTACATTGGCTACTCAGACTTCCTTTTTATGAAGTGCTTGTTTAAGATTTTGTTTAATTTCCTATTCAGTTGTCCATCTTTTTATTAGTATGTAGAAAATTGATACATTCTGAATATTTCTTTGTCAATTATACATGTTATACATGTGTGTTATAAGATAAATTAAAAACTGTTGATTGCCTTTTCAGTTTTTCTATGGTTTTTATTTTTTTTTTATTTTTTTTTTTTTTATTTTTTTTTTTTGACAGGCAGAGTGGACAGTGAGAGAGAGAGACATAGAGAAAGGTCTTCCTTTGCCGTTGGTTCACCCTCCAATGCGGCGGCGCGCTGCGGCCGGCGCACCGCGCTGATCCGATGGCAGGAGCCAGGAGCCAGGTGCTTTTCCTGGTCTCCCATGGGGTGCAGGGCCCAAGCACCTGGGCCATCCTCCACTGCACTCCCTGGCCACAGCAGAGGGCTGGCCTGGAAGAGGGGCAACCGGGACAGAATCCGGCGCCCCGACCGGGACTAGAACCCGGTGTGCCGGCGCCGCTAGGCGGAGGATTAGCCTAGTGAGCCGCGGTGCCGGCCTTTCTATGGTTTTTGATGAACATTAAGTATTTAGTTTAACATAGCCAAACTTGGTAATCTTTTACTTACTGATTATTTGAAGAAATCTTTTATCTTGATGTTGTCCTTACTTATTGTCCCATAAAAATTTACAGTTTTATTTTCAAATTTTGGGTTTAACCTTATCTGGAATTTATTGTTATAAATGGTTTAATGGAAAAATGTATTTAGTTTCCCAGATTTTTGCTCATTTGTCCTAAATCCTGTGTTAAAAATGTATTTTCCCTACTAATTTGTTAAGCCACTTTTCTCATATATGAGGATCAATCTGTGAATTGGCCTGTTTCTGGATCACTTCATACTATTTTGACTAAATTCTATGCCTTTTTTTTTTTTTTTTTTTTTTTTTTGGACAGGCAGAGTGGACAGTGAGAGAGAGAGAGACAGAGAGAAAGGGTCTTCCTTTGCCGTTGGTTCACCCTCCAATGGCCGCCGCGGCCGGCGTGCTGATCCAAAGGCAGGAGCCAGGTGCTTCTCCTGGTCTCCCATGGGGTGCAGGGCCCAAGCACTTGGGCCATCCTCCACTGCACTCCTGGGCCATAGCAGAGAGCTGGCCTGGAAAAGAGGCAACCGGGACAGAATCCAGCACCCCGACCGGGACTAGAACCCGGTGTGCTGGCGCCGCAGGTGGAGGATTACCCAGTGAGCCGCGGCCCAAATTCTATGTCTTTATAATGAATTAAATATATGGTGAAACAAGTTTCTATTATACTCTTCTTCAAGTGTTTTATTTCTTGGCTCTCTCGTATTTTAATCTTATGCTACTTTTCCCAACAAGTAATCATGAAAAACGTGGGACTGATGCATTAGATACAACAGTAGACAAACTTTTCAGTGTAGTAAATGAGTGTGGAAGTGACCAGTTAGAGTCCGCAAAGATTTGGTCTATTTCTAGGCTAATAGCTGGAGAAATATATCAGTTAATTCTTTTAAGAGTGAATTTTGTTAACTAACCATCAAACTTAATTGGGATGAGAAATTCCTTTTGTAAAATATTACTTGACTTATTGAGTGGAATCTGATAAAGTAATGAAACTGGAACAAAGAAAAAGGCAAGTATGACTTTCATTTTTTCTAAATCTGTAGCTAAATCCTTTATTTCCTCCAAGTTGCAGTTAGCATATTACAATCCAACTCAGCCAAAATGGTGGTGCCTGGAGTCATTTCTTTGTAGAGTGACTTGAGAACAGAGATTAACTAAATCACTTGTATATTCCAGAACCCAAATAACTGGTGCAAAATATGAAGCCAATCTATGACTACATGAGTGAATAACTTTATTATCTCAAGTCAGAATCTTGCAATTTAAAAAGACCATGGTCTTAATGTTAGTTTCTCCCCTAAAACGCACCTGCATATACTAAAATCAATGACCAAATGTGACAGTAATAAGAGGTGGTGGCCTTGGAGGACTGTTAAGTCATAAGGACTCCACTCTCATGAAAGGGATTAGTGACTTTATAAAAGAGGTTCAAAGGAACTCCCAGGTCCCTTCTGCCACAAAAGGGCATAGATCAGGCCTCTCACCATTAAAACACAATCGTTTTCTTCATTTTGCACTTTCACTCACACCAAGTTACCATCTTTTATTTTTAAAATTTTTCAAACAAATCTTCACTTATGACCCTGCTTCCTCATTAACTCTTTCTTTAATTCCATGAAATTTGATTTCCATTCTTCTGTTTTTGTTTTTGAGATTTATTTATTTGAAAGAGCTACAGAGAGAAGAGGGAGAGTTCTTCTATCCTCTGGTTCATTCCCCAAATGGCTGCAACAGCCAGCACTGGGTTAGGCTGAAGCCAGGAGCCAGGAGCTTCTTTCTGGTCTCCCACATGGGGAGAAGAGACCCAAGTACCTGGGCCATCTTCCACTGCCTTCCCAGGCACATTAGCAGGGAGCTGAATCAGAAGTGGAGCAGCCAGGACTCGAATCAGTGTCCATATGGAATGCCAGCATCACAGGGTGCAGCTTAACCTCTACACCACAATGCCAGCCCTCCCTTTCTTCTCCCACTGTTTTTCAAGCCACAGATGTCTCAAAGGTTAATCTCCAAGTTGTCAAATGCAAAGTGTTTTCTCTATAGAAACATTTTTCAAGGATGGTAACTCCTTATAACTGTTGTTAATCTCACTTTCCTAAGGCTCTTTTGTCTTTTCTGAAAAACAATTGTTAAGTAATCATTATCTGCCAAAATTTACCTGAGACTTGATAACCCCCCCAGAGAGGGATCTCACCTTCCTTAGAACACCCATGCCGGCTGGCACCATGGCTCAATAGGCTAATCCTCCACTTAGCAGTGCCGCACACCGGGTTCTAGTCCTGGTCAGGGCGCTGGATTCTGTCCCGGTTGCCCCTCTTCCAGGCCAGCTCTCTGCTGGGGCCAGGGAGTGCAGCGGAGGATGGCCCAAGTACTTGAGCCCTGCACTCCATGGGAGACCAGGAGAAGCACCTGGTTCCTGCCTTTGGATCAGCATGGTGCTCTGGCCGCAGCGCGCCAGCCGCGGCGGCCATTGGAGGGTGAACCAATGGCAAAAGTAAGACCTTTCTCTTTGTCTCTCTCTCTCACTGTCCACTCTGCCTGTCAAAAAAAAAAAAAAAAAAAAAAAAAAAGAACATCCATGCCTTTATTGAACCATAGATTCCTAAGATGGGGTCTGGATAAATCAGTCAGTTTGTAAAAGCTTCATTATCAACTAAGATCAGAAAGCTACAGGACAACCTAATACTCAGAGTGAAACATGCATGATTCCATATTAAGGTTCTGATAAATCCCATAATAAATGAAGAGATCTAAAATTAATTAAACATGTATAAAATCCTTGGCATTAAATTGTTTTTACTTGTAACACCTATTAACATCTCAGAAGGTGCATCACAGTGTGTAGAAGACAGTTTAAGGAATGCTACCTTGCTGTTCATGTAACTCTCGCACTGTGTTCACTCTTTTTCTCTTTCTCTAGAATTTATGTGCTTTCAAACCTGGGATTTGTCCTGTATAAATTGGTGTCCACATAAAACTATTTTTCCTTTCCAGGGATTGCTAAAAGAATTTCAGGTACTGACAAAACTATAAGCCTGGATTCAGGACACAATGGAGAGATTAGCATTCTGAAACTGAGGGATTTTATTTGTAATCCAGTAATAACTGAGGGCTCAAGTTCATAGTGAAAAGTTGAACTATCAGCTGTGACACTGATCTCTTAAGATGGCTGAAGGAAAGAAAAGATGGAGTGTGAAGTTACACTCATGGGGATTACAGTGCGCCATGTGGGTGCAGATCAGCTGTAGGAAACGGTCTGCTGATAGTGTGCTTCAGAATCCTTTGGGGGAAGCTTGTTAACTACAGTTTTTTGAACCCAATTCTAGATTCACTGAATTATTTGGGAGTGGAGACCAGGGTATTTGCATATTTGTCTTAATAAAATTCCTAAATGTTTCCATGCACATCGAAGTTTGAAAACAACTGCTCTAAATGTGTAAGTTTTGGCATGTTTTGAAGACAATAATTCGCCCTTCACATTTTAAGAAAACCAGTTGCCTTAGGAGACAACATATTTATTCCAATGTTGCTGTTTCTCAATCCAGACATTTTTGGGGGAATACTCCTTTTGTATTGTCATAATAGCTTCTAAAATATTCTTTTTGGTATAACATAGTGGTACAAATTTTCACTTTTACGGAGAGTATTTGAGTGTTAGCAACTGTCACAATCATTTATAAGTATGTCTGATGAATGAGGTAAGTGACCAAGCAGGGTAATATGGTTTGATGTCCCAAATGTGGTGTGATTATGAAGAAACTGAAACTAGTTTTCTTGAGTGGATCTCAAAAAAGACTAAAATAACTAAGTTTAACAAAGCAAATGCATTTTTTCATAGTCACGATATTCATGCATGATGAATATTGTCAAAATATTACATTTGGCTCATGAAAATACACACTTAAAATACATTCCTGAACATATATTTATGCATTGCTTTTATACCAGAAACATGAAGAATACTTAATCATGATGCCCCAATCTCATCCATAGTGATGACTTTTTAGCACAGATGTTTGCACACCAAGCAAAAAGCTTATGAAATCAAGAGAGCTGAAAGGTAGAACTAGAAGGGACCCATGAGGACTGACTGCATTGTCAGTTTTCAAATAGCATCTTAATTATTGCTGCTTAATCAGTAATAAATCCATTGTTTCAAATGTCTACTTCTGTTGCACTAACTTCTCTCTGGACCCCAGGTGCTGTGCTAGGGTTCTGGTTTCTGACTCCTTGTGCCTCTGACAAGCTCACCTTATGGAGCCACTCCCCATAGATTCATATCTCCTGGCACCGTAAAACTGCATGGCCAATCATTAGTAAAGTAGTATATGATTTGTTAGACCTGTGAGATACACACTAGTGCAACATCCAAGGCCTTTTGAATTCTTACAAAAATAATTTCAATGTTACACAGACAATCAAAACAACTTAAAATACTTTTCCTTCAATTAAGTTTGCCTTTAAAATCTTACTGAAAGTTAAATTTTCTAAGCTTCAGTTCCATCATTTGAAAAATAGATGTGATGATTATCTTGACTTCAAAGAGATTTTGCAAGAAAGAAAATAATTCAAGTAAAATCCAGCATAGTGTACAGCACATGAAGTGATCAGAAGTATTTATTACTACTGTCACCATGAAAGTGCCTGGCACAGTACTTGCCACATATGATTAAATAAATGAGAGCTATTAATCTTGTTATTTTAAGAATAAATCTTCTTGGAGAAATAGGCAGGAAAACTCTTTAGTCAATAATTTAGTTGACTTAGTTATATACATCCAGAGTAAATAAAATGCCAAGTTCTTAGTTTGTGGACACTCCCTGATGTATTTTTATCCTGGA